>NC_087362.1:70784512-71095345 GCF_030014295.1 Loxodonta africana
TTCTGGAAGCTTCTCTGGCTGTCACTTGCTCCTAAACAGGCTTAGCACCCTGTGTCCCAAACCTGCCATACTTTTTGACATAGCTATGCACCATGTGAACTACCTAGTCATTATTATTTACGCACGTTTTAACTTAAATAAATTTATTTTTAAAAGGAAAATGCGTCACTCCCATAAATGAAGACCCAGAATTACTTGCCATAAAGGGAAAATAACCATAAAAATAAATGCAGTGAAATCAAACAATGTCATTAAATTCTAACTGGATTCTCTAGCCTGCCTAAGGCCCCAGCCTGATGCCTTATCTCTCTTTTAAAAAGGGAGATTAGCAAGTGTGAGAGAGGTGGTAAAGACCAATAGCACCAAGGAATATGTGCTCCTTGAAGCAATCAGAAGGACAGAACTGTCGCTGGATTAACTTGTTACTGGATGATTCAAGGTGAACCACCTCGTGTTCTACCACCGGTGGAATTCATCTCATAGCCTGACATCCTGAATTTCAGTGAATATTTAGATTCTAAGGAGTCCTTGGCCCTGAAAGGGTTAAGAACTGCTCCTATGGGAAGGTGCCTCCCCTAAAAAGGGATAGGGAGGCAGAGGGCATTCTAGAGCCAGAGAATACATGGAATCAATAGGAGGGAGTCCCTGAGACCAGAGCTGTACCATGGAACTTCTGAGCTGATGGAAGCATCCTACTCTATTCTGTCCAGTATGGTGGGTGTGAACCACGTGTGGCTAATGGACAGCTGAAATGTGGCAAGTGCAACTGAAGAAAAGGATTCCAAATTTTATTTAATTTTAATAAATTTAAGCTTAGCACCACGGTCATCACAGCTGTAGGCCTCTCTTTTGTAGCTCTGAGCTTGCTCCTCTGATTGAGGCCAAGCTCTACTGGTTCCTATTTTCCAATCTGGGAGGAAAGACAGGCCTCTCTAAGAGTAATGGCGTGCACCCTACACAACAGTGCGTGCCATACTTTTCTCATCCATTCCTGCTCTCATAGCACCCCGTTGGCATAGTCGTTGTGTTGTTAGGTGCTGTGGAGTCAGTTCTGACATGTAGTGACCCCGTGTACAACAGAACGGGACACTACCTGATCCTGTGCCATCCTCAAAATCATTGCTAGGTTGGAGCCCATCGTTGCACCCACTGTGTCGGAGGGTCTTCCTCTCTTTTGAGGGCCTCCTCCTACTTTACCAAGCATGATGTCCTTCTTCAGGTACTGGTCCCTCCTGATAACACCTCCAAAGTGTGTGAGACAAAGTCTCGCCATTCTTGCTTCTAAGGAGCATTACCCATACCCGTTGCCGTTGAGTCAATTCCGACTCATAGTGATCCTATAGGACAGTATAGAACTACCCCATAGGGTTTCCAGGGAGCAGCTGACCTTTTGGTTAGCAGCCAAGCTCTTAACCACTGCGCCACCAGGGTTCCTACGGAGCATTACCACCCCCTTTTTTTTTTATAAATGAGTAAACTGAGGCTTGAAGGTGAGGAGACGGAGAAGCCAGGATTCAAAGAGGGGGCAGCTGTGATCAAAGCTCCCATCCCATCAGTGAAAAATTCATGTGCCTTAGCCCTGGAGGGACCTGAAACCAGATTCTCATTTTCTTGCCCTCATACTCAGTCCCAAGGGCCCCTGAGCATTGGTGTGCGGCCTGTGGCAAGAGGCCTAGCAAGACAAGGTCCTCTCACAGCCCCCAGCCTTTTCTCCTACAGCCCATCCCCTGTCCTAAGGGGCTCACAGGACCGTGGCTTCCCTTCCTGCGAGGAATGAATCTACATAGTAAGAGGCCATGACACTTTCCCCTTTGCTCCTGCTTGTGCCTCCCACCCAGAAAAAGCAAACAAACGAACAAAAAACCTGGTGGGAAAGGCAGCCCGAGCACAGGGCTCTGGGTGCCTGTTTGGTTTCTGTGGGCTTTTTTGTTTGTTTGTTTTGATTTTTTAAACCTCTCCCACCTCCCCAGACACTGATGCTCTGGACTCATCCTGAGACTTGAGAGAGAGAGGAAAGTGATCTGATAAATTAATCCACAACCAGAGTGTTAGGTGGATTAACGCCTAACCTTCACACCTCCCATCTCCAGACTCCTACTCCAGTCTCCTCCATGTTTGTTTGCTTTATATAAGAGACATCCAAACAGGAAGTGCTTAGCTTAGAGTCTGTCTAGTTTGCCGCTGGTGAACTTTTTGGCCCGAGATGAGGAGGCACTTTTGAATAGAGGAAGGTTTTTCAGTCCCTACCCTCCTTTCTTCTTCCTGTGCTCAAGAGGCTGAGCTGGTTGCCTAGGACAAGGATTTCCTGGCCATTTAATGATTGTCTCTGCTGCAAGGGTGGGGCCTTTGGGGTACTGATGCTGTCACAGTGTGGGTCCACACCTTTCTTGTCACTGCAGGAATCCTCTCTGCTGATAGAACGTTGTCATTTCTATAACCAGAAGTAACTGTTGCTTATCAAATGCTTGCCATGTGCTGGGCACTATGCTAAGTGCTTCGTGTGCTTAATTGCATTAAGAGTACTTGTCAGAAGAGGGTACTCTTAGTTGCATTTACAGATGGGGAGTCAGAAGCTCAGCAAGATTTTGCAACTTGCCCAAGCTCCTGGGTTACTCCAGACAGAGCAGGAGATGAACCTGGGCCTTTGAGATGCTAGTGCTCTTCAGTATCATGCCATGGGCCCCACAAAGGCTCCTGCCCGATCCAGCTCTGTGCTCTGCTTTCAGTCTCTATCTGACCCTGAGTGTTGGGGCCCAAGCCCATCCATCCATCCACACAGCAGATACTTGCAGACCACCTATGGGGTGGCAGCGCCTGGAATCAGTGCTATCCTGAAAAGAAGAGGAAAATGCGTGTGGCATGGCCCGAATCCCTGGGAGCTTGCCATCTGCTTAGGGAGCTAGAGGAAAACTGCGGTTTCCTCCTCTGGCCTGCCTCACACTCTCTGCTTTGGTTTCCTCAACTCTTAGTCTTCAGTTTTGATGTGTTGGCACCTGAGAAGCAGCTTGTAGAAAAGGGAGGGTCATTATCTGGAACCAGGGTGGGGGAAGGATGTGAGAAGGTTGGGGCACTTAGTAGAGGCTTAGCAAGCCATTTGATGGGACATTGTGATGAGCGGGAACTGGGGGTCTGGGGATAGGGAAGGAGATGTTGCTTAAACTCGAGGAAGGAACGTGTATACGTTTTCCTGTAATCACAAACATCTCTGAGGACACCAGGTTACTGGACCATGCATTTTGTGAATCATTCCAACATCTAGAGCAGATGTGTATTGAGCACCTGCCAAAGCCAGCACTGGCAGGTGCTGGGGATTCTGAGATAGTCGGCCCTCAAGGAGTTCAGAGCGTGCAGGACGTACAGACGGAAGCAGGTAATTTTGATGGGGTGCCATGAATGAGATGGACACCAAGCAGTGCGAGAGCAGAAAAGGAATGCCTTGCTCACCCCAGGGGTGAGAGAAAACTAGGGACAACCTCCAGAAGTGGGGTGCCCGAGCTGAGTCTGAAAGGAGTGATATGCTACTTGCGGCCTTTAGAAACCTGTTTCCTCTTTGTGCTTCATCATTTAGTGCTCTGCAAGGAAAGCTGTATTTGGATGACTTAGGGAGTGCCCTGCTTTCTCCACTCTTACCATTTTCCTACTGGACTTATCAGTTAGGGGACTATTTTCTGACCTTTCTTGACCCCTCTGCTAATTCAGAATATTCATTCTTGTTGACTTGCTGTGAAGCTACTCAGATGTGTTCGTCCTCAAAACGGGTGCCACATATTAAAAAGACAGAGTCTCAATTCTGGGTCCTCACTGTGAACCCCTATATCAGAGGGGCACATTGTCCTGCCTTGGGCAGCCGTGTTGTAATCTCTCATGCCCATGTTGTACAGAAGGTACAGCTTCACCAGTCTCATCCCAGCTACAGGCCACACTGCTCCATGCAGGCAAGGAGCTCAGAATCTGCTCTCTCTCCTCCTTCTGCTCCCTCTCTCCTTTTCCCCATCCTTTATTTTCCTACCTGCCCACTTGCCTCCCCCTCCCCAGTCGTTAGCTCCTACCCTGCCACCAGCACATGTAATGGTACCCCTGAGAGGCCTTAGGGACCCCCAAGTCCTGAATCCATTACTGTACAAAGTGACACCAACAAACGTCTTCTCTGCTGGGGATAACTATCAGCACTACTCTGTTGCATGCTGAGCAAAACCCTGATTAGCCTGGAATCCAGAAGCAGAAGGCCTAGAAGCTACAGTGGGCCCTGTGGACTAGAAGCCCTGGGGCCGTTCACTCACGGAAGGCTGGGCTCTCCTCAGAGAAGATGGCCTCTCACGGTGGCTGGGTCCTGACCGAGGAGTTGGGAGGTTTGGATCCTGGTCTCAGCAATGCTATTAACACCTTGTGGTGACTCAGGGAGGTTCGTACCTTCTTTGGGCCTCATTTTCATCCTCCTTCAGATGCAGTGTTGGATTCAGCTGAGGTGTTGGCAAGACTTCTGCTACCCCCCTATCTCTAGAATGATAGAATTTTGAGCAGCCACAGCCACAATTTCCACAGGGGTCTTTGATGGTGCGTTCCCAAGAAACAGCACTACATGGGTGGAGACCCCCGAGCAGAGGAGGGTCCTGGCGCGTGGTGGAGTGCTGAACATGTTACCTTTGCTCAGCAGAGAATGACTAATGAGTTAGGTATCTGTTTAAAGTATCCCTGTACAGTTATGGAGCTGTCAACCTTCCGGGTAAAGAAGCAGACCCTTAGAGCGCTAAAGCCTCCATTTCCATAAAGGGTTGGGAGCCAGTTCATATGAACGGAGTCCACATTGTTGGTCCACACGGGAGAAGGTAACAAATAATTGGGTCAATATCTTCCCCAAACTGTGGACTCCCTGGGGATGACTCCTGAGCTGTGTCTGTTTTGCTTGTCGGGGGAACATTCCAATGCAGTTTTCCTTATTGTGACTTGATTAAAGACACAATAAACCCTTGCCATGATTTTTATCTATTTGCAGTAATATCTCTCAGTTCTAATTTCAGAGATTAGCTTGTTTTCAAAACATGAAATGAAGGACAAACCTGCTCCCATTGTTGCCTTACCTTGCCAACACAGCCGTAACCACCACCCACCATTGACAAACACAAGCTGCTTGCCACACCTGCATGTCAGAGCCACGAGAAGAAGCCCCAGACTGTCGGAGTGGGAGGCAGAGCATTAGGGATTTCAATTCTGCTTTATTTCCAACTTGAAATGGAGGAAAACAGACAAAAAACAAATAAGAAAGCTAAACAGTTGCGTGAGAGCTAGCAATTTGCTGGGCTCCCAATGACAGACACTGCATTATCATAATTGTCTCTTCTACATGATAGGACAGAAAAATAATAATGTCATTTTATTTATAGCTGGGGTGGCCCCTTTATGAGAGTCATACAAGTTTCTGCCAAGTGGAGTAGGTCAAATGACATCTTTTGATCAGGCCTGTCCAAAGAGATCAAAGATGAATGGCAGGTAATGGATACCCAATGACAAACCAAATCTAAAACAGAAATAAGGCTGCCAGAGCCTGCCAGTTACCCATTAAAGGCCCGCCTAAGGCAGGCAGGCTGCTTGACACATTGGCCGAACACCTAAATCAGCCAAGCGTCAGTGCTAAAATTGTGTATTATCATTGGAAATGGCTATTATTTCCTCGGTAACATTTCTGTTAAGGCTTTGTTTGTGTACGACTGACCCACGGTGAGGAGAAGTGGAGTTGGAGGTAGGCAAGCTGAAGAGGCTTGTGGGGACACCTGAGGCTGTGGACATTACCTGATCTGAAGTGTTGGATTCTGAGAGAGCCCCACCCCTGCCTCTGTGTTCTGTGGAGGAGGAGAGGTGGGCGTTGTACTGGTGAATCCCGGCCTCCTGGCCCCTCCCTGCGCTTCTCAACACCCCCAACACCACCCCATCATCACCTGTCTTCTCAGCCATACACAGCTGGCCCATCCCAGGCCACACAAAGCGCAGAACCTTTCCACATCATAGGGTGAATGGAGGACCAAGCAAATGGGAAAACCTGAAGGGGAAAAACGGCGCTGAGGGGACAGGAAGACACTGGCTTTTCACATAGCCGTATAGAAACAGGTAGAGGCAGCTTCCAAAATTATGGGAATAAATGCTGTTTTTTTTTTTCCCCTCAACTGCTTGAGTTATGTAATTAAATCGCGCTTTGTAGGGATGTTATTTAAAAGGCTTTGCTGAAGAACAAAATTTACTATCTTATTTTTTTCCGTTTCTTTTTAATTTGTGGGGGTGGGATGGGGTATAATACAAAGAAATATTTAGAAACGAGGATTCCAAGACTGCTGGAGAGAACTCTAAATCCTCGCGTCCCAGGGGATGCACAGGTGGTGCCGTGGGTAATTTTTTATTCTGCAGCGTATGCTGGAATGTTAAAAAATATTATTAAATATTGAAATGAGTATACTAGTTAGCTAATTAGTATGTTTCTCTTTCTTTTAATAATCCTGACGCATTTTCTTTCTTTCCTACCTCCATTTTTATACACGTGGTAACCCTAAAGAACATATTTAGAAGCATAATTAGTTATAATTAGAAGCAAACAAACCTAGCCCAGGGTATCTCCAATTTATTACACAGGATTGCGGGTAATGGTGGCAACAGCAGAAATCCAGACTCTTTGCTGCTTACCGAAAATTCTGGTGTTACGCACACGTGTGTGTGCATGCAGGCACGTGCACGCACGCACGCACACGCCCTCCTTCTTACACCCAGGAAGATCAGGATAAAGGAGCCAGCGGTGGAAGTCACTTTGGCTTGGCTCTTAAAAGTTTCATTGACCTCACGTTTCTCAATCATTTTGCATTAACTCTTATCTTTAAGTAACGGAGACACTATGTCAAAGTCGTAACATCAGTCCCTGGCGATGAGAAGAAGATAGACATTTGACTGTTAGGCCTCTTGGCAGGAAATTTGGTAGTGAAGTCCTATCCAATTTGTCAAGCTCAGCAGTGGTCTTCACTCTATAGGAAGCTTGCAACCCAGCCCCCAACATGTCACCTGTCTGGGAGAGACCCCACAACTCCATGTGAAGTGACAGGCTGCATATGCAGGGCCGCCCGGGAAGGCACGGTGGCCTTCAGGCACTGGCTAGGAGAGCACCCTGTCACACCACTCCCCGTTAGGCAGTCGCCTTTGACATCTGACTGTCACCAAGAAGCACGCCACCTCGTTTGTGGCTCCCACCCAAACCTCTATGTAAATGAAAGTTTAAACAAATCTGTGTGCATGCTGGCTTTCAAGTGATACATATATTTTTTTATTTCTCTTGAATTATGTAAAGATGCATCACAAGATATTTACGATTTTTTTAAAAACAGATATTCTTTTTATATACTGATAAAATTGGAAACTTGGAGGCATATTTGGCAAGCGTAAACAGATGGTTAAAGATATTTGCTGGGAAGTATCAGAAACAGTTATTCCTGACTTGCCTGCTTGGCTAAACATTGCTCAAAAAGTCAACTCACGGGGCACAGAGCAGGAGACGCTGGTCCCATTTTGCTTAGAAACAAAGTGGGCAAGGGCAGTGTTTTCTTTTCTCCACCACCATACTGTAGGTAAAACCTGCCTGTGGATCTCACGCCCTCTCCTTTTACCCACAAACTCACTGAAGGGCTCTTTAGCAACTGAGCAAGAAGGCTTCCGTGGTATCTCCTTAATTACGGATGCCTGCTGCAGGGACCTCACTCAGAGAAAGCCGCGGCATCCTTTGCCTTCCTCCTGCTAAGGTATGAAATCAGCACCTTTCCTTTGCTCTGGGGAACATGATCGTTTTATTCGTAAGAGCTCCATGCTAGGAGATTTCCTATTCCTTCAAAGGCAATGGATGCAAAGTTGCATAAAGGAAATTACTGGGAGGAAAGGAAGACGAAATTGACACTCTGCCTTTTTTTTTCCCCCCTTCTTCCAGAAAGCAGAATCCACCACACAAAACGTTTCAAATAAGTAAACCAAAAGTTCAGGTGATTTACCAGAAAGCATAGAATTTCATGAAATTGTCTAATAGTCAGATTTGTGGTATGTGTGTGTGCACGTGGTTGGGGGGGTGACTGGAGATTGAGGTGGGGAAGGAGGGAGCTGCCGTATTTTTTACAAGCTTATAAAACACAAATGCTTTTGGCACTTGCTAATCTGAGATGCTTTTAGTAGAATTGTTCAGTAGCAATAATCTGTCAACAGATTACAATTTTGCTTAATTTTAATGTGGCTAACTTAAGATGGTTGTATAGTAAATTTATGCAACTGATCACAGTTATTAAATTACTGCATCTGCAAAGGAAGCAATCAAACCCCTTATTACAGTTGCTGTGAGTGAATGCTAAATGTCAAGGAGTTACCAGCGCGCTGCGGGGAATCGCGCTCCAGTTAAAGATGCATAAAATATCAGCACTTTTTTAATGCTTGTGCATTCAACAAAGACTCCCATCATAATTAACTGGTATGGAAATAAATAATTTTTACAAACTACCTTAGAAACGGTTGTGCTACAGTTTTTGTCAAAGTCTGCTGCTCGACAGCGATATTTAAGCCCTAGACACATTTCGTTCTAACTCACATATGCTATAAAATATTTAAATCTCACAGAGAGGTTTGAAAATGATATTATAAATCCAACTCTCAGTGCTAAAAAGTAATTTATGATGATTAATTTAATTATACGTTTTTAAGGTTTTGATATTTTAAAAACTTGAGATGATTTTTTTTTTTTTTTTTTTGATGATAGTCCCAGTTTGACAGTTCAGGGAAGAGGGAGTCTCTCTGTACACAGCTGAAGACAGGTGGAGCAGTGCAGCTCACAGCAAGGTGAGCAGACAGAGTTACAGGCACGGACACCGCGTCCAAATCCTGACCTCGAATGATTCGTTCTGTCCCCTTGAGCATGCTTCTCAGAGTTCCGCCTTCTGTGAAATATGGAATTATAAGAGTGCGTACTTCACGAGGTCCTTATAGGGAATGCTTGGGTTGACGTGTGGAAGGGCCTGGAACAGCACCTGGCCCCTGGTGGACAAACCAAACCCATTGCCCTTGAGTCGATTCTAACTCACAGCAACCCTATAGGACAGAGTAGAACTGCCGCATTGAGTTTCCAAGGAGTGCCTGGTGGATTTGAACTGCCGACCTTTTGGTTAGCAGCTGAACTCTTAACCACTGCTCCACCAGGGCTCTGGCCTTTGGTAAGGACTCACTGAAGGTCAGCTATTGTGATTATTTTGAGCGTCCCCACCTGGGTCTCTCTGAAACCCATTTACTTTGTTGCCATAGACCACCAGCTTGTTCTATCACAGTATTACCAGAGGTCTTTAGTTAACCCCTTTGCCAGTGGCTGCATTCAGCTGGGGGGCGTCGGGGTTTTAGAAATCTGGCCTATGAGGCCCAGGGACCTTTCTGGGTATGAAGTGTCTGGCCGAGAATGAGAAAGAAAGGCAAGAGTGGAACATGTAGCTGTGCCGGGGCGGAAAAGACAGACCCTGCACTGATCTGGCCCACTCAACAACCCCACGGTGGTGGCTGCGACTGTCCCCAGCCACATTTGGTCCCTATGAATTGTGGACACAGGCCCTCTGCTGGCCATCGGCTCTGGATGAGGATGCTGGTACCCCTTGTGGACCAGCGTCTCTGGTGTGCCTGGACTGTGCCATCCGACTGAGAAAGGGCCTTCCTCTATCCTGTGCACAGCCGATGTGGGGGGCAGCCCCGGCTACTTTCCTCAGCCCTGTGGGGAAGAGTTGGTTTACACGATGGGGGTACACAGCCCACACGTGGGGGGTGATACGCTGGAATGGATGGATGGGCAGCAGGAATCAGATGTATAAATAGCAGACCCTGCCCATGACAATAGCTTTCTCTTGCTTAGAGTATTCATTTGGTATACATTTGTTCAAATGAATTTAAGGGATAACTTTCATTTTAAGGCACTTAGATTCATACAAACATCCATTTGTGCACATATAGGTGGATGCGTATATATGTATTTATGCGTATCCATATGTGTGCATATGTTTCTATGTGTATTCAATTTATATAGAGAAATGAAAATGAACCCAAGCCATCTACACCTTCACATTACTCATCCGGGATATCTTATTTCCTCATCAGAATCCACCCCACATTTCGGCCTTATTGGGCTAGAGCATTTGGCCTCTGGATGCTCCTCTTTGCTCTCTGATCACCTGGGTCCGGGTCTCACTTATGGTCTGGAGGTGCAGTTTGGGGATGCAGTCCCGGCGTCCTTTTTTATACTATGTAGCCTGGTGAGAAAAATGATAGCTGTATGTAGTCTTCTCAGTTAAAAGTAAGTAGGCACTTCACAGAGGTCAACTGGGGAAGTGTCTGTATCCTTGGGGGTGGGAGGAGGCAGGTTTTACTTAATAAAATATTCAGAACATAGAATCTCTTAAAATGAACACATTTTATTTTACATCTTCATATAATTTACACCAATTTCTAAAATGACTACAAAGACTGGATCCCTTGGATTGGCTGTTGGTGATTAGGTATGAGTCCTTTTTGATTTTTTGCGTGTCCTGTATTATTTCTTACTGAGTAGATTGGATGGCTTGTATGCTCCCAGACTAAGACAGACTAGGAAGAAGAGACTGGCAATCTACTTCCAAAAAATCACCCAACAAAAATCCTATGGCTCATAGCAGTCTGATCCCATTGTGCATGGGGTCACCATGAGTTGGACACCAACTCGACGGCAGCTAACGATGACAGGTTGGATGTGATTTTGTAGTCTTGTGTTTCGTGCACTGTCTTCCTTTATGGGTGCTAGCACAGTCACCTGTACCCTGACCCTATGCGAAACCACAGAGCACAAAGGGGGAGTATGCTGGAAGCCAGCCGAGGTCTACTGGCCCTGGAGGGGGGTGACAGCCACTCAGGGACGACATCCTTTGTAAGTGCATGTCGGAACCCTGAAGGAGCCCTTGTGAATGCCTCTCCTGAATGTCATGGTTCTGCAGTCCATCTGCTGCATGGTACAGAGACGCTTTAGGCTTTACAAACTTTATTTAATGAGCTCCTTGCCTGCCTTCATGAGGGCAAGAAATGTCAACACCTGCTTCCAGGGCTGGAGTCTCTGAGGACCAGCTCGTCATCACTGTAACAAAGATATCCCTGGTATGGAGTGTGAAAGGATCCCCGGAGACCTGGGTTCAAATCCTGGTTTCTCCGCTTACCCAGCTCAGTGTCTAAGTGGGACACAGTCTCCTCATCTGCGAAGTAGGAAACAACCAAACCCACTTCATGGGGTGATTGTGTGAACAGCCTGAGGCAGTATAAGTAACATATTCAGAAAAGAACTAAAAAAAAAAAAAAAAGGCTGTCATCACCATTGTCACTGCAATGGTCATTTAGGAGAAGTCCAGGGCTGTCTTGGGTGTGGAGTCCTGAGGGTATTCAGATACATTTTTCTAAGGGCCCTGGACTCCTGACCCAAGTCAATGTCACCTTCTGTTGAAGCCATGTGGGTGGCCTTGTATCACCCCTCCACTGTGGTGTCCCCTGCTCTGTGACAAGGGCCAGCATGGAGGCAGTGCCTTCCTGCTGAACATGTTTTGCTTGGCTAGACCTCTTCAGACCCCATGTTGTTCATTTTGGTTATTCCCATGTCACCCTGATAGTGTGTGGACAAGATGGCGTGACCAGGGTGAGTTGTTTGAATGTTGGGCAGTGCCAGCAGTTGCAATCTAAATTTTAATCCCAATAATTGCCTTGTAAGCCTACCCTTTGCCTTGTTAAGTAACGTGGCACTAGGCGCGTGGGGCTGGCCACAGCCACGAAGAAAGGAAACTCTGCTTTTTATTTGGCACAAAGGTTTCAGTGACTCAAGAGGGTCCTGTCATCTGCCTTTAGTGTAAAATGTGGTTTGAACCATCACTTTTGACTTCCGCGTCACCCAGCTCTTGTCAGCGAGGTGCCACCGTCATGAGAGAAAACTCCCCCACAATCCCTTCTGCCCCCACGGGCCCCTGCCCCAGCTTCGGCATCTCGCCATCGCTTCTGTTGTAGTAGAGGAAAAAAAGAGGTTTTTAAAGATTCCCTAATGGTAATGAAAAATATTCTGATATATCATTAAGGATTTTGCTACTGAAATGTGTTTAATGTAAATATGCTGTCAGAGACCCTTCAAGTAATTGACGCAGGCAGATGATCAGCAGTGTCCTCAGCGGTGTGTTTGCATATGCTTGCATGCTGACAGAACTCCTCAGCCGTGGTTTATTGTCAGCGCCCCCAAATCAGTAGGACCTTCTTCCCCAGCAGCATTTACTTTGTCATTATAAATCTTGTAAGTGCTCATTTAACTTGTACAGTGTGTGTCTGGGAGTATCATTACAGGCGTGTCTGGGGATATGTCTTCCTACCAAGAAAGCCTCCTGAAAAGTAAACTTTTTGCCAGCTTGGATGACCTTGGGAAACCCTGGTGGCGTAGTGGTTAAATGCTACGGCTGCTAACCAAAGGGATGGCAGTTTGAATCCTCCAGGCACTCCTTGGAAACTCTATGGGGGCAGTTCTACTCTGTCCTGTAGGGTCACTATGAGTCAGAATCGACTTGACGGCTTTGGGTTTGGTCCTTTTGGTTGGATGACCTTGGAGGAGCCTTGGTACCTTCATCCTCAGCCCTGAGCCTGGCTGATGGGGCAGAGCAGACCACAAGACGTTGGCTCCCATGAGCTGTGGGACCAGAAGCCAAGCGAAGAGGGTGAGGATGAGGGAGGCCTGTACCTGGCCTATAACCTGCGTGGCCTGTCCCTGCCATGGCCCTTCTGGCTACACCTCGAGGCCGCCACTCTCTGGGGAGCTGGTTGTAACTTATCTTTTAATCTGGGTGGTATTATTTCTTTTCCCCTCATGTTAAATTGAGTTCATCTTTGATGATGTAAAAAAAAAAAAAAATCGGTGTTCAATTATAATCATATCTAACTGCCCCAAATTAAACTGCCCTGATCCATAAGCATTCATAACTGCATACAGTTAAGTTACATTAATAGTCAATATAATAAACCTTCCCCTTGATTGAAGCTGCTCTCGTTTCTACAGCAGTTCTTTAATCTATCTCAATAGATTTCTGGTGTACGGCACATATAGATTCGGCCAGCGCAAGGGTTAGAGTAGCCTTGTAGAACATTTACTTGTAGCTCTGAAGAGCTCGCATTCATCAGACGACGAAGTCGATCAGGTTGTACCAGAATCAATGGAAGGCTTGTGGGATCGCTCTTAGACTTGTAATGCATTCACCCCCGTTGGAGAGAATTCACACACACTCACACGCAAGCTCTCTCTCGCACACACACTTCTCTGTCTTACAGCCATTTATCTCTGAATGTCAAATTGCAATAATTAACCATTATTGATCTTAAATTCAATTAACTTCATTAACACAGGTCATGATGAGGGTGCTTGTCAGGGAAAGGCATTTGACAAGTGTCTTTGCTCATGTGACATTCCGTGTTGGCAGTCTGGGCTGTAAACCGTTCATACTGTCCCTTCCGAGAGGCAGACGGGGGAGAGGTCCTCCCTGAGACTTGGGCCAGCGCTTCCTGGGGTGAGAGACCCACAGAGTGTTTTTAATTGTGGGGCTCCCTGGTGAGTTTGTACAGTAGGAGCCTGAGTACTGAAGGCAGAGTTTCGGTACCCTAACAATCAGTGGATAGGGACAGGTTGCTGCTCCAGGGGGCCTGCCTTCTCCTCTCCCCAGAGGCCCTGTGGAGGGTGGAAGTCCCCCCGTTACCTTACGGCCTTTTCACAGATGGCATTCAGGAACCTCCCGGTTTTGTTTAACCCAGAAAGCAGCCCTTCCATTTGCATTTGCAGATTAAGAAACTACTCTCCCTGCCAACAAGGAGAGGACAAAAACCTGGGTCCCGTTGTTGGGACCAGCAGAGGGCTCTGGGTACCCTCATGTGTGATATTTGCTGCTTGTCCTACTGTGTGCATATTTTGTGTCATTTAATTCTCATCATTATCCTCCAAAGCAGGTGATATCACCCCCATCGACCTGTGAGGAGACCGAGGCTCAGGGAGTTTTACAGATTCTCCAAGCCACACCCTCCAGGTGACAGCTGGCAGCTGCAGAACTCCAGTCCCCCTCTGGCTACTTTCAGCACCTCCTCTCTCATCTACCTGCCTTGGTCTGAGAGAGTGACCCTGATTGTGCAGCACACTTTAAAAGCATTAGGGGACCTTCCCTTCATGTCTTCACCCCAAAATGGTACATTTCAGATGTGCATTAAGGAGAGAGTGGGGACATTGGTTGTACGGTGGTAGTATTTTGCCTTCCATGCGGGAGACCGGGGTTTGATTCCTGGCCAGTACACTTCATGTACAGCTACCACCCATCTGTCACTGAAGGCTTGCATGTTGCTTTGTTGCTGAACAGCTTTCAGTGGCGCTTCCAGACTAAAATGGACTAGGAAGAAAGGCCTAGAAATCTACTTCTGAAAATGAGCTAATGAAAACCCTGTGGAGCACAATGGCCTAGGCTGCAGCTGGTCATGGGAATGGTGTAGGACTGGGCAGCGTTTTGTTCCGTTGTGCATGGATTTGTCGTGAGTTGGGGGCCTTCTCCACTGCAGCTAACAGCAACAATTCCACAGGAGGCAAGCAGTGAGATTGTCTGTTATCTATTGCTGCTATAACAGAAATACCACAAATAGATGGCTTTAACAAACAGAAATTTATTCTCTCACAGTTCAGGAAGCTAGAAGTCCCAATTCAGGGCCTCAGCTCTACGGGAAGGCTTTCTCTCTCTGTTGGCTCTGGGAGAAGGCCCTTGTCTCCTTTCAACATCTGTGGGCCTGGTGTTCCTTGAAGATGTCCATGTATCTTGGCATCAATCTTCCCCTGGATCTAGAAGGTCCTCAGTGCAGGGACATGCTCCACCCCAGGCCTTTCTTTCTTGGTGGTAGGAGTTCCTTCTCTCTCAGCTCCATTCTCTCTCCTTCTGTCTCTTGTAAGATAGAAGGCGATGTAGGACACATCCCAGGGGAACTCCCCTTACACTGGATCAGGGCTATGACCTGAGTAAGGGTGTTGTATCCCACTCTAATCATCTTTACCATAACCCAATCTTGCCTTATTAACCACTAGCAGAAATTAGGATTTATAACACATAGGACAAATACATCAGATCACAAAGTGATGGACAGCCACACAATACTGGGAATCATGGCCTAGCCAAGTTGACACGTATATTTGGGGGACACAATTCAATCCATGGCAGAGATACAGCAGAAAAACCTCGGTCCCAACTTCCAGTCCTAGTTCTGTGTCTCATGAGTTGTGAGGGTTACCTCCACCCTCTAATCTGTCTGAGCCTCAGTTTCTTCATCCATTAAATGGGGCACACAATGTCCTACCCTCCTCCCTGTGCTACTATACAGCTTGGCTTACATCATGCCTAGAAAGGTACCTACAGGAGTACAAGGACCTGGAATGGGCAGGTACTGTCTTACAAGGACCCTGGAATGGGCAGGTACCATCCTACAAGGACCCTGGAATGGGCAGGTACCATCCTACAAGGACCCTGGAATGGGCAGGTACCGTCCCATGACCACAGTGTTGCAGGTGAACAGATACTCCTGGATATTGATAATTGAGTCTGGGTTTTTAATTCTTTATGGAAGTGCTACCTGCCACTGAAGAGTCTCAAGGAAACAAAACAAGCCAGCCAAAAGGGTCAAAGATGAAGTCTACTTTCCACATCTGTGATGTCTTTTAATTTGAAAGTTTGATTCAATTCTAAGAACTGTATCGAGTGCCCAGCATGAGCAAGGCCCAGACTGGGGGCTGGCGAGGCAGCATCCTTGTCTACCCTCCGCATTGTGGAAACAACTGACTGAGCTACCTATAGAGTCCCTAAAGGGCTGCGGGATGCAGAGGTGAGGATGATTGACTGGGAATGGAGAGGACAGTAAAGCACTAGGGGAGATGGGACATCTGCAGAGTGAACGTTCTTGGTTACAGAATGGCCTCCTCCTGGGTGCACAGGGAGCCCCAGGGGAGCTGGGAGGTGCACAGATCACAGAAGACCCCGAGTGCTAGTCTGAGAGGCAGCAGGTGTGTCCAGGAGCCAGTGTTGCTCTCAGCTCCGTCCGCTGGTGCCTGGCATGTGGCCCGCTGAGTCTGTCTCAGGAAGTGCCTGTTGATCTGACTGCAGATCTCTTTGTGGAGGTTTAGGGTGTTTCATCGCTGTGTCTAGGTGGGTCGCTGCTGGGTCACCAGGATGCATCAGAGCAGTCCATGGCCAGTGAGTCAAGTGGCAGCTGAAGGAAACATACCCTGGTTTGTACCAAGTGCCCTCCCCCAACCCCCAAGCCAGGGTGTTTCTTGAGGATGTGTATTAGAAAGACTGGCAGAGCAGAAATCAGAAAACTCAGGCCCCAGAACATTTTGTTCATCTTAGGGGCAGCAAAGAGGAAGAAGTAGGGTTCCTTGAATCCAGGAGGGCCTAGAAATGCCAATGGGACTTTCTTTGGGCTTTCTACAGAGATGGCTGCTGAGACGTTGGCGCCTCCGTGTTCAGCCCTCCAGTGCACAAACACACTCTCACTCATTTGTGTGCTTGCTGTAGTTAGTTGCTGTGTCGCCAGCCCCCGACTCATGGTGACCCTATGCTCAACTGAATGAAATGCTGCCCAGTCCTGTGCCATCCCCACGATCTACTGCAGATCAGATAGTTGTGCCGCATAAGGTTTTCATCGGCCAATTTTTGGAAGTCGATCGCTAAGCCTTTCCTCCAAGTCCATCTTAGTCTGGAGACTTTGCTGAAACCTGTCTGGCATCATGTTGTTGTTGTTCGGTACTTCAAGTCAGTTCTGACTCATAGCAACCCGGTGTACCACAGAACACAACACTGCCCGGTCCTACGCTAGCCTCATAATTGTTATGCTTGAGCCCATTGTGGCAGCCACTGTGTCAATCCATCTTGTTGAGGGTTTTCCTCTTTTTCACTGACCCTCTACTCTACCAAGGATGATGTCCTTCTCCAGGGACTGATCCCTCCTGATAACATGTCCAAAGTATGTGAGATGAAGTCTCTCCATTCTCTCTTCTAATGAGCGTTCTGGCTGTACTTCTTCCGAGACACATTTGTTCGTTCTTTTGGCAGTCCATGGCATACTCAATATTCTTCGCCAAAGCCATAATTCAAAGGCATCGGTTCTTCTTCCATCTTCCTTATCCATCGTCCAGCTTTCACATGCATACAAGGCAGTTGAAAACCCCATGGCTTGGCGTCGGGCACACCTTAGTCCTTAAAGTGATGTCTTTGCTTTTTAACACTTTAAAGAGATCTTTGCAACAGATTTGTCCAAAGAAATGTGTCGTTTGATTTCTTGACTGCTGTTTCCATGGGCATTGATTATGGATCCAAGTAAATTAAAATCCTTTCCAATTTCATTATTTTCTCGATTTATCATGATGTTGCTTATTGGTCCAGGTTCAGCATCCTAGCAACATGCAAACCACCACTGATGGATGGGTGGTGGCCTCTGATGAGATGCTTTGGCTGGGAATCCAACTCAAGTTTCCAGCATGAAAGGCAAGAATTCTACTACTGACCCACCACTGCTCCATCAAGAAGGGGCCTTTGTCCTGCTTGTTCCCTGCTGTCAGCACCAAGTGCACAGCGTGATACAGAGGAGGTGCTTAATAAAAAAAAATTTTAAGTAGTATTTAAAATTTCACAATATATCCAGGAATATGTGCTTGTGAAAATCGGAAACCAAGCAGGAGAAAGCCCCTTCCTTTCTCTCTCACCTCCTGCCACATCACTCCCCAGCATAGTCATCCCCCTCCTGCACCCAGAAAACCTCTGCTGACATCCAGTGGGGCTCCTTTTCCTGGGCACCCACTGCACAGCCTCACACATCCAGACCTGTATGTGTAACAGAGATCAGTTATTTGTGCTTCTGTGATTTGATTTTTTTTTCACTTACCAATATGTCTTAGAAATCTTCTCACTTTAGAATTTAGAGAATCATCTTATCCTTTTTAAGGTAAACTTATTATGCAATAAAATATTAAAAAAAAAAACATGCAAATGTGCATGTACAGGCCTGTGAATTTCCCCCATGTGAACACACTCATGTAACCAGAGCCCATATCTAGAAATAAAACATTTCCAGTGCCCCCTTCCCGACATTATCTCCCAAAGGCCTTTAATGCCACAGGTTAGTTTTGCTGAATTTTGAAATTTATATGTTGTTGTTAGGTGCCATTGAGTCGGTTGCAACTCATACTAGCTCCATGTACAACAGGAAGAAACACTGCCTGGTCCTCACCATCCTCACCATTGTTGCTGTGTTTGAGCCCATTGTTGCAGCCACTGTGTCAGTCCATCTCGTTGAGGAGCTTCCTCTTTTTTGCTGACCCTCCACTTGACCAAGCATTATGTCCTTCTCTGGGGACTGATCCCTCTTGATAATGTGTCCAAAGTATGTGAGATGAAGTCTTGCCATCCTCAATTCTAAGGAGCATTCTGGCTGTACTTCTTCCAAGACAGATTTATTCGTTCTTATGGCAGTCCATGGTATATTCAGTATTCTTCACCAACACCAGGATTGAAAGGCACCAATTCTTTGGTCTTCCTTATTCACTGTCCAGCTTTTGCATGCATATGAGGCAACTGAAAATGCCATGGCTTGGGTCAGGTTCACCTTAGTCCTCAAAGTGACATCCTTGGATTTCAACACTTTAAAGAAGTTTTTTGCCAAAATTTGTCCAGTGCAGTATGTCATCTGATTTCTTGACTGCTGCCTCCATGGGCGTTGATTTATATAAATGGAATCAAACAGTACACTTTTGTGCCTGGTGTCTTTCACTTAATTACATTTGTGAGATTCTTCCAAGTTGCTTTGGATAATACTACCGTATTTTGTTGTTTTTTTTTTTTTCCTACTGTGTAGTATTTATTGTATAACTCTACCACAATATTCTTGCCCATTCTAGTGTTGATGGAAATTTGGATTGTTGTCACTTTCTATGCTGTTACTAACAGTGTTCTAAAGGACATTTTTGTACAGGTCTTTAGTTGAACTTATATATGTATTTCTGCTGGGTTTGTATCTGGAAGTAGACTTGCTGGGTCACTGAGTATGTGTATGTGTAGTTTTAGTAAACACTGCCAAAGAATTTTTCAAAATAGTTGTATCAGTTTATATCGCCTCAGCAATGTGAGACAGTTCTAGTTGCTCCCCATCTTCAGTAACGCTGGCATTTCTGTCTTATAGCATTCTTGCAAATTGCTGCATAATATTTTATGGCGTGGATTATCTTAGTTTGTTTATTCACTTTTTGAAATTATAAAAAGTATTGCTGAGAATATCCTTAAACACAGAGGGTTTTCTCCCACAGCACACATGAGTATGTCTGTAGCATAGATTCCTAGCTGGGTCAAAGAGTACGCACATTTTCACTTTTCCTATCTACTGCTGAAGCACCCTCCATAAAAGGGCTGTGCCAAGTGATAAACTCACCAGTTGATGAGAGCCCTGCTCTCACTTTTTTGTTGTTTTAAGTTTCTTTTTCCTTTCTCTTCCTTCCTCCCTCTCTCTCCTCCTTCCTTCCTTCTTTCCCTCCCTCCCTCCCTCTTTCCTCCCTTTCCATCTCTCACCCCCTCTCTCTCTTTTTTCTTTTTAAAATTGTATTTTTTGGATGGTGAAATATTGAAGGTTTCTACAAGAAACTCCTGAGTTAGGGTATATAAAGGCCAGTATAAATTAGTGAGCCCAAGGTATTTAAAAGGAAACATATATTGTGATCCCAACTAGCCCATAGGTAATATTTATAGATTGGCCTGGGGAAACCTATTTTAATAAATAGAAATGAAGTTGAAATCAATACATATTTATATATCAGTCAACATTTAAAAACATTTGAAAAGACCTTTCTTCTTTCAGTAGGCTAGAAAGATGTCATCCCTGCTCCTCCAAAGAATGGTCCTTTCTGTACTTGTGAGGCCTAGGGGACTCCTGGTGGTGTTGCCAGCCTAGTCACCCTCAGAAGGCCACCCAGCCATGGTGGCTACTATACTGGTGCCAGTGCAGAGGTGGTGGGGCTGGGCTTCTCCGGGGTCACTGGAGCATTTCCTTTTCAGGTCCACTTCTGCATTTTCCCTCTAATGAGAAGGTGAGGAAATTTGAAGGAACTCTTGAGAAGCAACTGTGGCCTTGGTTCTCCACTGGAGTGTCTTCGTTCACTGAAACAGGAGTGAGGAGGAGTGAAGAGATAACGCACAGGGCAGAAGGCACTCGGGGATACTCACCCTTGTGTTTAAGAGCTGTGCGGGAAGTTGGTGGAAATGTCTGCTTGAGGTGGCCCTTGGCCTGTGATGTTGTTGGACTGAGCACCAACAACCAAACTAGGTGAACTCAACTGGTGTTACCGAGAGCAGTTGGTATGCTAGGCCATAGAGCTAAGGAATACCTGGCCCCTATCCTGTACTGTGTATGAAGAGATATACACATGGTCAGCTGTTCTAAAATCTATAAATGCTGGAAGAGACATATGAACAGTAATGGCAATAATTCCTTCTATGTCTCTAGAATTTAAAGTTTACAGAGAACCTTCCCAGGTATTGTCTCATCACTGGGATTTGAGAGGCCACTTTCAGAGGGCTGGGTTAGTAATGACTTCTTGGAGGAGGTAGAATGAGTAGGGCCTGGAGGACAAGCAGGAGGAGGTGAAAAGATGGAGCATCCTATGTGAAGTAGAAGAAACAGGATAAACCAAAAAAAAAAAGACAAGGCTAAAAGAGCATCATCAGGGAGAGGGTAGCCTATATGTGTGTGTGGTGGGGTGGCATGGAAGATAAAGTTTGGAAGGTAGAATGGGACACAGTTATGCTGAGCTTTGACTATCAAGCCAAGAAGTTTGTGTTGGTGTGTAATTTTCTAATGCCTTCGTGATCTAAGTGAACAAGGCCATCTTGACCACCTAAAAGTGAGGCCTGTTACTCGGAGCTATTCATTTTGGCAATTTGTTATTGCTAACTCTAAAGCCTCTGGAGTTTGTAATCAGTGTCTAATCACAAATAAATTTTTGGATTTCTGGATGGGTGGGTGGATTGGCAGGTGGACTAGGTGAGTCAATTGCTTCCTCTTCCATGTAAGTCTTGATTCCTCTTTCATGTAAGTTGTCTATTTACCTTCTCCCTGGGTACAGCACTTTTGATACTATGGAGAAATCCAGCAAGGTTCAGTAAGAATTTGAGTTGTACATGTACAGCCCACTCTGGAGAGACCCATTCTAAGGATGACCCCAAAGTCTCTACTGCATAACCGTTGCTACAGGCGATGCTGGGTCCCAGCCTGTGGCTCAGCTCTCAACTAAGATTCCACTGGTCTTTGAGATCACAGAGTGTGTAGGCAGGCAAAAGTTTTGTTTGGTTCCATGGCTACCTTGGTGGAGACCACCAGCCACCCTATAAGAGTCTCTCCATCCTGCCTTCAGAAGCTCTTATGCTCCAGAGTGCAAACGTGTAAGGCACGGCTGGTCTCAGCCATTAGCAAAATTGACAGTTGCTCATGTGTGCAATTTGAGAAGTCCTAGCATATCCTCTGCCTCTAATAATTCATGCAACTACTGCCTGAAATTCCACCAGGATGAGAGAATTATTTATTTGGATGAGATTACTCTAATTTATTGGATCCATTCTAGATTAGGATTTATATGATAGGTTTTATAGAATAGCAGGGCAAGAGAATATAGGGAAGTAGTTCAGACCCAGAATTCTTTACTCCAGGTATGCAGGAAGCTTGGAAGTATGTTGAGCTCAGAAAGAGAAAGGGGGATATGGCGCCCAAGGCAAGATTTATTTACTTCCCCACTCTTGCAAGGACTTAACTGGCTCCAAAAGCTGTTTTTCACCTGATAAACCATCACTGACTACCAGACTGAAATGGCTAGTGTCAACCCAGACACCTCACACCACCACCAGGCTAAGCTGGATTATGGCTGTGCCTTGTCAGTCCCCCAGTCGATTAAGGTGACCTCAACAATAGAGCATCCTTATGGGGCACAAGGAGCGAGAGCATAGGCACCCCATGAGAGCTGGGGTGTTGTGCTCTTCCATTGGGTTGGGTGCTCATTGATTTGTATGTGCTTGAACTCAAGGACAAAGTTGACTCAGAAAGTCCCGGAACTGTGTATTTATTCCCTCTTTATCATTTGAAGATTTGTCTGAGACAATTGCTTTGCTGTGTGAATGTGAAGAAAATTTATTTTCTTTGCAGTGGGGTTGATGCCCAAACTTTAACAGGGCATGCCCTCCAAGAAGCATTTGGAAAGAGTGTT
The DNA here is from genome assembly GCF_030014295.1 of Loxodonta africana. Classification (NCBI taxonomy): domain Eukaryota; kingdom Metazoa; phylum Chordata; class Mammalia; order Proboscidea; family Elephantidae; genus Loxodonta; species Loxodonta africana. The sequence continues at coordinate 70,806,852 of NC_087362.1, forward strand.
TGTTTAGAGATGGGGAAGCTGACCTCCTTTCTGGTCTTGGGGAGTCTCCCAACCTTCTGGCCTTCTCTTTCTCTGAGACATCTCTTCCATGGAGAGACTACCATCAAGGGGGTGGGGAGGGTGTTCAGTTTAGGGATTGTTATGATGGCAGGATAATGTTCTTGTACTGGAACCTGAATCCAAAGAGAGAAGCCTCAGGTCACATCTTAACCCAGTGGCAGGAACTCCAGATTTGATTGCCAAAGACTCCTAGCTTCTTCTTCTCTCCCACATCCGGAGGGACAGGCCTCATATAGAACTCTGAGCTTTTAGAATGACTGCGGTTTCCAGTAGTTGAAAGGTGAACCTTGAAGCTTTGCTGTCTCGGCCCCATAGAGGAGCAGCATCAGCCCATTAAGACCTGAGTAACCACTGGCCACTCTGGCCTGGCTCTGCTGAAGGATGACGTTGCCTTATCCAAGCTGACTTTTTCACCAATCAGGTAAAGCCATGCTTTTCTTGGCAGGAAAGCATCGCAGCTTTATTAACACAGTGATACCCAACTGAACAAGCATTCATCTCACACATTACATCAAATTAACATGTACAAAATTAATATTCCTGACCTTGCTAGTGAGAAGAACAATCAATCTAGGGAATGCTATCATCTCAGGGTGGCCAGCCTTCTGCAGAAGTCCTGACTTTTCACTTTAGTCATCATTTCCTTCCTCCAGAGTAAAACCACACATGCCTAGCCCCTCTACCCTGGCTTTGGACTTCGTTGATTCTCCTGGATCCTGGGTCCCTTCAGTGCACAGGAGAGATGCCTGGATGATCCCTGGTCTCCTTGGTGCCATCCAAGAGTGCCGTTCTCTCTTTGTCCCTGGAGGCTGTGACCCCTGCCACCCCAGATGTCTTTGGTGGCATCTCTCAGTGACTCCATGTGCTCCAATGGATGGATGGAGAAAACCCAAGTTCTCTGCTGGAATATGCCCTCCTGGATACCAGCATAGAACATTCTTAGAACCAATTTTCTTTCTGTCTCTGCCTATTTAATATACTAACAGAGGCCCAACAATTCAATCTAATCACCTTGGCATTACCCAGCATAGGTTTAGCTAAGTTGTCCTTCTCTCCATCACTCACTTCTGCTGTCTCCTCACTGCCTTGGTACAAAAAGGAATTCCCACATCAGTGACTCTCCTTTGAACTGCTGCCACCAGCACCCACCAGGATATGTTCCGTCTTGATTTTCACCTTCCCCAAGGGCTCCTAAGTATCAGGATGCCAGGACATGCCTAGAAGGTGAATGTGTTTGGTCAGTGCCAGCCCAGGTCTGAGCACTTAAGTGCCTGCAAGGGGTCTATTTATGGGATCTCATATATATATATATTTTTTATAACATCTGGGGCTAGCTGCGGGCCCAAATCAGGTTGCAACAGGCTGGACAGATGCTGCAGGTGTGGCTACACTTATAAAGGCAGCCCCTCCCCCCCGCTAAAAAGAGGTGTGTAGCACATTTGTGCAGACAAGAGACCTGTTTAAAAATAATCCACAGGGCACAGCGGATAAAGGCAATTACCTGAGTCCTTGGTAAAGCAGAACTTGTGTGAACTGAATCAGTCCATCCGCATTTTCTGTGTGTGTTAAGGTCCCTGGGTGGCACAAATCATTTGTACTTGTCCCAGAGGTGCTATGGAAGAAGGGCCTGGTGATCTACTTCCATAAAGATTACAGCCAAGAAAACCCTATGGAGTACAGTCCTACCCAGTATAAATGGGCTCACCATGAGTTGGAATTGACTTGAAGGCAACAGGTTTGTTTTTTTTTTTTTTTTTAATTGAGAACAAGGTGTGATCCTTTTAGGTGAGATTTTCTGGAGACTTTGATCTCTCTCATCCCCTCCTTCCCCCATGCAGAGGGAGGTGACAACAGGCAGATGCTGGCGCAGCATGGGTACTGGGTTCAGTCCGGAGAAGGTGCCGGGTTCGGGGCTGGGGACTGTCTGAGGTGGCCTCTGCCACCAGTGGTGTACCACAGGTCATGGGCTCTACCCACCAGAGGACTGGGGAATCTTGGGCAGGGGAGGCAATAGAGAGGACCCAGGTGTGGTCCACGGTCTGGCCTGCTTCCTAGAAGTCCCGCGGCCAGGGGCCAGGGCTGGGGAGGAGAGTGTGTGCTGGCCACGCTCTCCCTGCCTGCCACAGTCAGGGCTATTAATTTTGTATGCGTTAAGTCGATGTCTCTTCCTCCTCCACCTGCATTTGTTGTCCTTCATTCCTTTCCTCTTCTGCCCCTTCCTGTCTGGCTTCTTCCTTGTCCCCAGCCCACATCTTATGGCTGCCAGGAGAAGGAGGAGCAGAACTACACCCCTATGGGGAGTTCAGCAGTCTCTCCATTGGTCCAGGCAGCCCCTCACTGCCCCTACCCTCAGGGCAGCAAGGCCAGGTAGTGGTGGAGCAGTGGTTAAGAGCTTGACTGCTGAGCAAAAGACCAGCAGTGTGAATCCACCAGCTGATTCTTGGAAACTCTATGGGGCAGTTCTGCTCTGTCCGATAGGGTCTCTGTGAATTGAAATTGACTTCATGGCAATGGCAGGTGGTTGTGGACAGTACCACTTCCTTCCTTATTGACATCCATTCATGGATGTACAGACTGAAGCAGGTCATTAAGGCCATGTGACTAATAGATGGCAGAGCAGGAATTAGGACCTGTGGTCTTATTAACTGTCTATGACATCAAATGGTTTAAGTGGAAAATAAAAATGCAACATAAAAACCATCAAAAGCAGCAGGTCCTCTGCAGCATCACAGACAGCTCTCCGGGTGGAGCTGCTGAGGCCACCAAACCACCCCCTCGCACCATTTACTGGGAGTCTGCTCTGAGCCTGGGGCTCTGGTATGAGCCCAAGTGGAAGGGGAAGAAGTACAGGATTCAGAGGAGTCAAGGCACCCTATGAGGATCTTGGTATCTGTATTAGTTTCCTAGGTCTGCCCTAAGGAAGCACCACAAGTGTGTGGCTTGTAAGGAGAGATGTTTGGTCTCACAATTCTGGAGGTTAGGAGTCTAAGAGCAGGGTATCAGACATGTTGATTCCTTCTGAGGGCTTTGAGGGAGAATCTGGTGACGGCCGATGATGGTTGGTATTCCTTGGCTTGTAGATGTATCCCCCCAAACTCTGCTTCCTTCACGTGGCCGTCTTCTCTGTGTCTCCCCTTTTTCAGGACGCCACTCATATTGGATTAGGACCCACCCTACTCCAGTATGACCTCGTGTTAATTGGTAACATCTTCAAAGACCCTATTTCCAAACAGGGTCGCATTCACAGGCACAGGGATTAGAACTTCAACATACCATTTTAGAAGGTGCAATTAAAAGAGATAGATATTTTGTCTTGTCCAAGAACATTCTAAAACAGTAATGGGCATGTAGGGACTCACCAGGGGTTTAGGTGTTTTGTTTGTTAAAGTTCAACTTGTATTTGATTCATGAAACAGGCCGAGATGCCCTGGCTATGTGGAAGGGGCAGGAGGAGGGTCTGCAGAGGTTGGTTTGTATTAGTTCTGAAGAAAGGGACCAGGAAAGCTGGATTCCAGACTCAATGGCCTTCTTCACAAGCCACCCAATTTTGGGCACTTCACGGGTGTCTTCCAAGTTCTGAGTCTCACATTTGCTAATGCACCTAGAGGTTTGCAGATGCCATTGGGCTCCACGGGCCTTTTCCTCCTGGGACTCGTAGCTTCCCTGCCAGGCAGAATGTGAGTGTCCTCTTTGCCCAGGGCATTCTAGATAGTCTCTAAGCAGGAAGGGGAGGCCTCAGTCTCCAAGCTGTTTCCATTTGCACTGTTCACAGGGCTAGCTGAGCAGTTAACTTCCTTCTTGGTTGGCCCCTCAGTGGGTTAAATTATTCTTTTAAAAAAAAAAAAGCCCTTCGTGCCATCTGAAAATCTGAGTTCTCAGGGGAGGCAGAGAAAGGGCCTGGAGTTATCAGCCTTGGAACTGACCACAGCAGCTCTCTGGGGCCTCTCCTCCCCTGGCACAGCAGGTGGGCGCCTTTCCTGGGTACCCCTCAGGGCCGCCTCTGCACCAGGACTTCCAAGCTCCGAGCTCTCTTCACTGTTAGAGTCCTTCCACAAAAATCATCGTTTTTCCTTTCCTCAAATTTCTATCACCTGTTTTGTCTCCCTGCCTACCTCCCTCACCCTTTGATCCGTCTGTCTCCAATCCGAATTGGTTCTCCCTCTTCCGCCTTTCTTCCCTCTCCCCTCTCTGTCCCCTTTTTCCTGGTCATAGGCTCTAGGCTGGTCCCTTCCTTTTGTCTTCAGTTCTGCTCCTCCTCTCTCCTCTTTTCCCTCTCCTCTGCTCACTTTCTCCTCCTTTCTCCACTCCCCTCCCTGCCTCCTTCCAGTCCCAGGCATCCCCAGGAATGGATGGCCACACTTTATAGGGAGGGAAGAGCAAATCTCTCCAAAGAAGCATTTAACCAGCAAAGCGCCTTCCCAGGGAAGTTTGGGAATTTGAAAACCGAGCATTATAACTCCAGAACCTTCATTTTAGCCCAGAAAATGCAAAATTTCACAAGACAGTTCACTTTGAAATTGCTTCTGAGAGCCTGGCATGGCCACATCATTTTTTCCACCACCAACCCATCCCCCCTACCCCCCACCGGCCTACCTGAAGCCCCTGTGGCTGGAGAGTGTGGATCCACACAGACACTTCATCTCTACCTGTTGGGTGAGATTCATAATGGTGTGATGAAAGTAATTTCCACTTGCCCAGAAATGAATTCTGTTATGCCCCAGCTTACTCTTTTATATTTATATGAAACATATTAATTTCTTTTAACCTAGTGGTTTAGTTTAGTTAATGATGATAATATTAATGAAGGAGCTGCTGCCTCCGACCTTCAGATGGCCACAGCGGGTCAGCTCTGCCCTCCTTAGACACATCCATGGTCCCCGTGTTCACTTCATGGAAGGCATGCAGGAGCCATGAGAAGGTACTCAGGACCCTCCTGGAGGAGCAGGTCTGGAATCCCACTGAAGGAGTCAGTGAAGGCTCTGTCTTGGCAGCCCACACCACATCCCAGGAGCACGCAGGCACTCCCGTACTCCTTCTGGGTGATTCCCTGACTCTGGGACCTGGAGCATCGGCCTCCAGAATAGAGTCAAATCCCCTTTCTACTCCACTGACTATCCTGAGGGCTCCCAGCAGAGGACTGGGGGTGAGAAGAGGCCTCTAAGTGCAAGTCTCCCATTTAACTTATTGGAACTCCAGTTTTCTTATCTGCAAAGTGGGATCTTTTAATTATCCGCTTCCCAAGACCATAAAAAAAAAAAAAAAAGACCATGGAGAGGATCAAATGCAATACATACCAAAGTGTTTAGTACACACCATCCACATATTATTTAGAATTGTTTTTTCATTACTTTTTTTTTTCCTGAGGACGTTAGGCTAGAAAACTTTGTAGAAAGCTTTTGTAAGTTTGGGAGATTTTATTTCTCATGAATGTGCATCTCTACCCAAAAGTCCCAGTTAGTTCCACTCGTGCCAAGTCCTCTGGTTCATCCCATTGTCTGAAAATGTGTCCTTGGCATTAGGTTCTCCAGAGACCCATTGCTGTCTTGCTGTTTTGAGCACTTGCTCTTCGTTTGAGGGGCAGGGAATTGGAGGTTGACGTAGGGGAGCAGTGACAGCAGTTCTGCAAGGACCCATTGTGAGAAGGAACTTTTCAACAGAGTGATTTGGGGAAAACCGAAATGCAGGTCCCCCAGCCAGCCCCTCATTTGCTAGTCTCTGCTCCTGCCTATTCCTTTGCACCTTTTGCAGCTGCTGGTTTGGTGTGAGTGAGAGCTCCCTCCCCCTCACAGCTGATCTGCCTCTGCCATTGGAGCTAGCAGCAAAGGGTTCTGTTTTATTGTCTAAGAGAAAAGGCTAGAGGATGTGTCCTTGAAGAGGGGTGTTTGGGTGTGGGATGGCTCCAGCTTGATGGGACCACCAACTGGGATGTTTCCTGCCCTTCTCCTTCCCACCTAGAAGCCCACCCTCATGATGTGGCACTGTGAATATACTGCTAGCCATGCCCAGAGAGACTCTACCCTGAGTGGATATAGGTTCAGACGCTAACACTTCTGCTTTGCTCTGGGGCTTGACCAGAGTCTGGATGTATATGAGATGTTTTGGCAACTATTTAAGACGTTTGAAGAAGTCATGTACGATATCCACTGATTAATTCATTTATTCCACAGATATTTACTGAGTGGCTGGCCACTCTGGTCCAGACATTAGGGTTGTAGCAGATATCAAGGAACCTGGCCTTAAAGTCTGCTGGAATGTCTAGCTATAAGCAGGTAATTTCAGGGGTGTGCCTTGTAACGGGAAAGGTGAGGATGCTCAGAAGACAAAAGGTGGGGTCAGAGAAGCCCCTCTACCCCCCCCCAAATTGACTTTCACCTGTGTCTTCGGGAGTGGTAGATTGGGCCACCCTACCCTTCTCTGCATATGCTCTGGGCTTTCCAGAATGAAGGCAGCAGGGGAAAGAGAGGCATGAGGGATCTGGAAACATTCTAGAAACTGAGAAAGGCTGGAGAGGAAGAAGGGGTGAGATGGTGGAGGACCTTTGGGCCACTTTGAGGAATTTGGACTTTCTTCCAAGCCTGATAGGAAGTCACTGAGGGTGTTAGGGAGTTGGGGGGGGGGTGACATGACTAGCCCACTGTTTTATAATGATCCCCGTTGGTAATGTGTTGAGAACAGGTTGAAGGGGCTGGACTCAGTGAGTTCATATAGGAGGGGTGAGAGGCACTGGTCCCTGGACCAGGCTGGCATTACATCAGTGGGAACAGGGAGAAGGGACAGATCCTGTTACAAAGGCTAACATAGTGGCCTCAAATTAGCCTCTTTTCAAATGAGACAGCGAGTGTCGATTGCTTGCCTACTATGTGCAAGACTGTGGAGAATAGGAGACTGGTCCCTTGCCCTCAGAGAATTCAGAAGACAAGAGCATGCTGACAGTTAAATAGCAACAAAGGGTTCAAATAACTGTGCGAGATGATGGCAGAGTTGCCCAAGGCCACGCACAATTAATCGTCAGGTCCCTGCGTGGACAGCGGCCCCCAGCGGAGAGACCACTGAAGGCTTTTTATCCAGACCTGCCCACCAGCTACTTGACCTTTCAGTGTCCTCGTAGTCAGTGACTGGAGACATCCAGCCCTCCCCTCCTTGCTTGATCCCAGGCATTCACTGTCCGAGTGCCTGGAACTTCTTCCTTCCATCCAGCCAGGGGCATTGCTCATTAGGTTCAGTCCAGAGGAAGAAAGGACTAAGGAGTGACTCGGTATCTCAGTATCTGTGAGGAACCAGTGCCCACAGCGAATGCACAGGAGTGAACAGGTTGACACCTCCGTCCTTTACCCTTTCCTCAGAAAAGCCGTGAAGTGACAGACGTGTAGAGAAGGCAGAGCTTTGCAGACCTTTAGTCCATGCTTCTGTGCTGTACAGAAGGGGCGATGGAGGCCTGGAGAAAGAAGAGGTACTGCTCAGAATGCAGGAGATGCCCTGGCGCCTGTGACTGTGCCATTTTCCGCATTTGTGGAATGTGTGAGCACTTCCCACCCCGCAGTCCCCTCTGCCATCTCTCTGCGCCAGATTCCACCTGATCACAACTTTGTGAAGTTCGGTAATGAAGAGTGGTTATGACATTCTCAGAGGAGTTCAACTACCGCAAAGCACAATGGGTAGAAGTCTTAGGCTCAACCTATGGAAATTCTTTTCCTAGCCGGGTTTGAAAAGACGACGGCCATCTGAATAGTAGTGAGGTTCCTAGCACATTTAAGTGTACTTGCGAGTAGCTTCAGAAACTATGACTCAGCCAGGTGTGGTGTGGTGTGGGGTGGGGACAGGTCTCCCCAGGAACCAAATTCTCTTGGTTCTGGAACTTTGTAATTGTCCTCAGAGTTGGGTTTTGTTCCCACCAGAGAAGTTGGCCTTATTTTTCTTTCAATATTAATTTCCCTTTGATCATCAGACTGATGACATTCTGATACTGCTAGGCAGTTTTCAAAGCATCTTTGAGTATATTGGGGCCCGCCCAGGGTGGGAGCTGCTCAGAGAAATGATACTGTATGTGGAGGGGTGCGCTGGCCAGCCTGCTGTCCACCCCGTGCTGTATTGAAGCTCCTGTGGAGTCTCCTTGCTCTAGGGACTTCTGTTCCTGGGTGGGAGGTGGGCCAGCAAAGCAGCTAGCTTTTTACTCTTAGCTGGTAGCCTCCATGCAACAGGAGTCCCTGGATGGTACAAACAGTTAACACACTTGGCTGCTAACCAAAAAGTTAGAGGTTCGAGTCCACTTAGAGTGACCTCAGAAGAAAGGCCTGGCAATGTGCTTTCAAAAAATCAGCCACTGAAAACCTTATGAAGCACAGTTCTACTCTGACATATATGGGGTTGCTGTGAGTCAGAATCGACTTGATGGCGACCGGTGTTTTGGTCCATGTCACAGTGGGCTCTTTCAGGTCAACTATTGGCCCCCTGCTTCCTCTGGCTGCCTGGTGTCCTCCTACAGTGGCTATGAGTGGGGTCATTTTTGGATTCCTGCCTCTCCTGGACTTCATTCAGTAAGGGGAGCAAAGAGGCCAGGCTGTGGGTTTCATGTTGCAGACCTTGGCTCAGGGGGACATCTACAGGAGAGAAGGGGCTTTGGTACCTATCCCTGTTCACATGGAGCCTGGGCTTTTCCTTGAGTCTCAGTTGTAAGGACACAAGCCATTGGATTTCTTTCTCCTTTCTCTGACAGGTTGTTCAGAATGAGTCCCTTTTATAGAAACATTATACATGGGGGTGCCCAGTGCATTTCTGTAGACAGTGGACTGTGTCTAGTTCAACCCACCTCCCCTGATCCAGCCCCTCACCCACAGGCTACCCCTTCAGACTTATCTTGGTGCCCTGACCTCTGTTACACTCTGAACCCCAACTGGGGAGACCAACAGTCCTGGTTTGTCTGAGCCTAAGGCGTGTCTGGGGTCATGGAACTTTCAGTGGCAAAAAGCAAGACAGGCAAGTCATTCTACCCTCATCTGCCCCACTCCCCAGACCTGCCAGCCCCATTGGAGTTTTCAACTTCAGATTTTTAGATGTTATTGTTAGTTGCCATCAAGTCAGCTCCAACTCATGGTGACCCCACGTACGACAGAATGAAACATTGCCTGGTCCTGCACCATCTTAAAGATGGTTGGTATGCTCCGGTTCTTTGTTGCAGCCACTGTTTATTTTCAGTGCTTTCCGACCAAGGGGCTCATCCCCCAGCACTGTATTGGATAAATCCTGCTGTGACCCATAGGGTTTTCCTTCCACGATTTTCATTTCCAGAAGTGTGCTTCAAGTCGAGGGAGGGTGTGGAAGAGAGTCTGATTTTTTTTCCTCCCGTTCCTTTTCCTTTTCCAGCACGTGCATTCCTATTCTTCATTGTAGCACACAAAGGTGCCTCTCCTGGCCTGCCAGTTCATTTTGACCCCGGCCAGAATGAAAGCGCCCTTTTACCATTTTTATATCATCTCTAAGTGCACGCCTGTGTCTTAGTCATCCAGTGCTGCTGTAACAGCAATATCACAAGCGGATGGCTTTTACAAAGAGAACTTTATTTCCTCACAGTAAAGTAAAAGTAGGCTAAAAGTCCAAATTCAGGGCATCAGCTCCAGGGGAAGGCTTGCTTTCTCTCTGTTGGCCTTCTCTTCAATCTTCCTCCGGACTAGGAGCTTCTCCTCGCAGGGACCCCAGGTCCCGGCACTGCTTTCTTAGTGGTGTGAGGTCACCTGTCTCTCTGCTCACCTCTTTCTTTCCTATTTCATGTTTCAAAAGAGATTGGCTTAAGACACTACCTAATCTTATAGACCTCATCAATATAATTGCCGCTAATCCACCTCATCACACCCTAGTGATGGGATTTACAACATATAGGAAAATCACATAAAATGGTGGATAATCACACAATACCAGGACTCATGGCCCAGCTAAGTTGACAGATATTTTGGGGGGGACACAGTTCAATCCATGACAGCTGCAAACTTATGGTTTACCCCAGCACTTCAAACCTCAGCTGACATGAGGAGGTCACAGGACAGAGAAGCCGCTTTCTACTGGGCATTGGTAAAGGACATTCCATGGCTCGTGCTCAAGACTCCTCCTTCATAGTGTGCACATGAGCAGAAGTATTCTTACCTCTAACCTGGGTGGCAGAAATGGTTAGGCGCTTCACTAGCCAAAAGGTTGGTGGTTGAAAACCTTTCAGAGGTGCTTGTGAACACAGGCCTGGCAATCTGCTTCTGAAAGCTCACAGCCTTGCAAACCCTGTGTAGCGGTTTTACTCTGCACACATCGGGTTGCCATGAATCAGAATCAACTCCACGGCAACGATCAACAACAACGCCCTGAGGCGAATGGATGTGTCTGGGATACTCCTCCATCCAAGTTCACTAACGTCTCTGTTGGGACATCACTGCTGTGGGTCAGTTTACTAATCTTGGTGCTCAGAGGGGAGGCTTGGGAATGAAAGAATCACACTGGATCTGGAAGGAAAAGCTGACAGGAATCGCAATCTGTTTAGCTATAAGGGAGCCTTATGTATTTGAGCCCCTTCACTGTTTTTTCTGGTGTGAAATTCATCTGGGGCAAGAGGTGGGGCGTGTCTTTGAAGTTATGGACGCAAATTTTACAAACAAAGCTTCTCTTTATTTTCTAAGGTTTTTTTTTTTCCCATTTTGTTTTGTTTTTTACCAACCTTGCAATTAAACGCTGCAATCATGCCTTTCACCCAAGCACTTCTCCACGGGTCTTCTGAAGCAAACAGGTATTTAGGAGCTGATAGGCAGAGGCAACTTTTTCTCGCCTTCTTCCTCTGCCTTAAAATTGTTACTCAGCACAGGGCTGGCCACACCTAATTGTTCACAAGACCACCCAGATGGCAATGTTAGAAGAGTTTCATAAGAATAACCTGAGTCCCCGAAGGCAAGAGAATGGAAAAAAAAAAAAAAAAACACCCTGTTTTCTGTTAGCATGAGTGGCCTCTCAGTTCTGCATCTCTGGATGTGTACCTTCTAGAATCCTCGGTGGCTTGGGCCTGTCCTCCACTCAGGAAGTGCTTGCTGGAATTACATCCCCAGTTGCATTGCTTCCAGAAAGACAGGATCCCTGTTGGATGCCCATGAAGCTTATGCTGAGTAAATATTGACAAAGTAGTCTAAAGAACAAACACTTTGACATTTGTAAGGTCCACTGGAAGGTCTTGTATATATTTATACAGCAGGATTGAGCCCTGCATAACAATTGTCCACAACTTGCTCTGACATACTTCTTCTGCACGCATAACGTATGCGTGTGAGGGGCTAAGACTGGCTGAATGTACGCATGGGAAACAGGGTCAGGGCTGGGTGGGAGTGGGTTACCTCCTCCCCCCAGCCATAAGAAATGGCACCCATCCCTGGTACGAAACTTTCTCTACACGTTTATGAGACCAGCTTTTCCAGAAGGAAAAAAAAAAAAAGCCACAAAACCTTGTTTTTAATTTCTTGTAATTGATGTACTTTCTTTTTACTTTGTAAGAATGTTATTGATGTTTTTTGTACTTTATATTTATTGAAGATTGAGTCTCAAAAAATGTAATGAGTAAAAACTGCGTGCTTAATTTAAATTGTGAATCTGTCTGTTAAGAAATGCATTAGGGGTAGGAGAAGCATAAGACATATTAATTGACAGACAGGAACTGCTGTCTCTGAGGTTGATACAAGTAATTTATTACTTTAGAAATGAATGCCACCTCCAGAATGTGCTTCATTAATTTCAAATTTAGTTTTAATTTCAAGCTGTTGCCCCTTGAGAAGAATAAGGTGGCAAATTATGTTTGAAGAGCAGATTTTTTTTTTTTGCTCCAAAGAAACACCGCATTTTAACTGTTTAGTTTTACAAGCCAATGTGCCTGTCTAGTTTCCTTCATTTCTTGAGAGCCGAGAAAATACTCTAGGTAAGATCAACTCTTACTAATGCTTTGTCTTTTCTTCTTTCTTCTTTCTGTCCTTCTCCCTCTCTGTCTTCTTTCTGTCCTGCCTGTCTCACTGTCCCACCTGTTATCATGGCAGCCTACGTTTCCGATGAGCTCAAGGCTGCCGCCCTGGCAGACGAAGACATAGACCCAGAGGAGAACGCAGCAGATGGAGAGCCCTCGGCCAAATACATGTGCCCAGAGAAGGAGCTCAGTAAGACCTGCCCCAGTTACCAGAACTCCCCGGCTGCTGAGTTCTCCAGCCACGAAATGGACAGCGAGTCACACATCAGTGAGACCAGTGACCGAATGGCTGACTTTGAGAGTGGCTCCATCAAGAACGAAGAGGAGACGAAGGAGGTCACCGTCCCACTGGAAGACACGACCGTGTCAGATAGCTTGGAGCAGATGAAAGCCGTGTACAACAACTTCCTCTCCAACTCCTACTGGTCCAACCTCAGCCTCAACCTGCACCAGCCTTCCTCGGAGAAGAACAACGGCAGCAGCAGCAGCAGCAGCAGCAGCAGCAGCAGCTGTGGCAGCGGCAGCTTCGACTGGCACCAGAGCGCCATGGCCAAGACTCTGCAGCAAGTGTCGCAGAGCCGCATGCTGCCCGAGCCCAGTCTGTTCAGCACCGTGCAGCTGTACCGGCAGAGCAGCAAGCTCTACGGCTCCATCTTCACGGGCGCCAGCAAGTTCCGCTGCAAGGACTGCAGCGCCGCCTACGACACGCTGGTGGAGCTGACAGTGCACATGAACGAGACAGGGCATTACCGCGACGACAACCACGAGACCGATAACAACAACCCCAAGCGGTGGTCCAAGCCCCGCAAACGCTCCTTGCTGGAGATGGAAGGGAAGGAAGATGCCCAGAAGGTGTTAAAGTGCATGTACTGTGGCCACTCCTTTGAGTCCCTGCAGGACTTGAGTGTCCATATGATCAAAACAAAACACTACCAAAAAGTGCCTCTGAAAGAACCCGTCACCCCTGTCGCAGCCAAAATCATCCCTGCTACGCGGAAGAAAGCGTCGCTGGAGCTGGAGCTGCCCAGTTCCCCGGATTCCACAGGCGGAACCCCCAAAGCCGTGCTGGTGGACACGAACGATGCACTTCAGAAGACCTCCAACCCTTACATTACACCAAATAACCGGTATGGCCACCAGAACGGGGCCAGCTATGCGTGGCACTTTGAGGCCCGCAAGTCCCAGATCCTGAAGTGCATGGAGTGTGGCAGCTCCCATGACACACTGCAGGAGCTCACGGCCCACATGATGGTGACTGGCCACTTCATCAAGGTCACGAACTCAGCCATGAAGAAGGGGAAGCCCATCATGGAGACGCCCATCACGCCCACCATCACGACCCTGCTTGATGAGAAGGTGCAGTCTGTGCCCCTGGCAGCCACCACCTTCACGTCCCCCTCCAACACGCCTTCGAGTGTCTCACCAAAACTGAACGTGGAGGTCAAGAAGGAGGTGGAAAAGGACAAAGCAGTCACTGATGAAAAACCCAAGGAAAAGGAGAAGCCTGGTGAAGAAGAAGAGAAGTATGACATCTCTTCCAAATACCATTATCTGACTGAAAATGACTTAGAAGAGAGTCCCAAGGGGGGTCTGGATATCCTGAAGTCCCTAGAAAACACGGTGACATCTGCAATCAACAAGGCCCAGAATGGCACTCCCAGCTGGGGGGGCTACCCCAGCATCCATGCCGCCTACCAGCTCCCCAACATGATGAAGCTGTCTCTGGGCTCATCGGGGAAAAGCACACCCCTGAAACCCATGTTTGGCAACAGCGAGATTGTGTCTCCCACAAAAAGCCAGACACTGGTCTCTCCACCCAGCAGCCAGACCTCACCCATGCCCAAGACAAACTTCCATGCCATGGAGGAGCTGGTGAAAAAAGTCACAGAGAAAGTTGCCAAAGTTGAGGAGAAGATGAAGGAGCCAGAGGGCAAGCTTTCTCCACCTAAGCGGGCCACGCCCTCCCCGTGCAGTAGCGAAGTCAGTGAGCCCATCAAGATGGAGGCAGCCAGTGACGGGGGCTTCAAAAGCCAGGAGAGCAGCCCCAGCCCCCAGCGGGATGGGTGCAAGGAGGGGAGTCCGCCGGCAGAACCAGTGGAGAATGGCAAGGAGCTGGTGAAGCCCATGACCAGTGGCCTGAGCAGCAGCACGGCCATCATCACTGACCATCCGCCCGAACAGCCTTTTGTTAACCCTTTGAGTGCCCTCCAGTCAGTCATGAACATTCACCTGGGCAAGGCTGCCAAGCCCTCCCTGCCTGCCCTTGACCCCATGAGCATGCTTTTCAAGATGAGCAACAGCTTGGCAGAGAAGGCAGCAGTGGCCACCCCACCGCCCCTCCAATCCAAGAAGGTAGACCACCTCGACCGCTATTTCTACCACGTCAACAACGACCAGCCCATAGACTTGACAAAAGGGAAGAGTGACAAAAGCTGCTCTTTGGGTTCAGTGCTTTTGTCACCCACGTCCACATCCCCGGCAACCTCCTCATCCACGGTGACAACGGCAAAGACATCTGCCGTAGTATCATTCATGTCAAACTCGCCGCTACGCGAGAATGCCTTGTCAGATATATCTGATATGCTGAAGAACTTGACAGAGAGCCACACGTCAAAATCCTCCACTCCTTCCAGCATCTCCGAGAAGTCTGACATTGATGGGGCCACTTTAGAGGAGGCTGAGGAGTCGACGCCTGCGCAGAAGAGGAAGGGCCGCCAGTCAAACTGGAACCCCCAGCACCTCCTGATCCTGCAGGCCCAGTTTGCCGCCAGCCTGCGGCAGACCTCCGAGGGGAAGTACATCATGTCAGACCTGAGCCCCCAGGAGCGGATGCACATCTCCAGGTTCACCGGCCTTTCAATGACCACCATCAGCCACTGGCTGGCCAATGTGAAATACCAGCTTCGAAGGACAGGTGGAACAAAGTTCCTCAAAAACTTGGACACTGGCCACCCCGTGTTCTTTTGTAATGACTGCGCGTCACAAATTAGGACTCCTTCCACGTACATCAGTCATCTCGAGTCTCACCTGGGCTTCCGCCTACGGGACTTGTCCAAACTGTCCACCGAACAGATTAACAATCAAATAGCACAAACCAAGTCACCGTCAGAAAAACTGGTGACGTCCTCCCCTGAGGAGGACCTGGGGACCTCCTATCAGTGCAAACTTTGCAATCGGACCTTTGCGAGCAAGCATGCTGTCAAGCTTCACCTCAGCAAAACCCATGGGAAATCTCCGGAAGACCACCTTCTGTATGTGTCCGAGCTAGAGAAGCAGTAGCATTGGCTTTTGATTAAAAGGACTCTGAGTTGCGTTGAGGGAAACTGTGGAAGGCACCTTCAGGCCCCTCCGTCTTGTTCTTGGCACACGTTCTTATTTTAACTGCAGAGAACCCCCCTGGGCTGGACTGTTTTGTATAACTGTATAGTGTTTAATAGAGGTGCATAATCAGCTGTTGTTCCTGGTAAAATATGAAGGTTAAAATGCAGTGGTAAGTGTTTGGAACTTTGTGTAAATGGGATTTAGTTGTGAGCATCTCTCTGATGCTTCAAGCTGCATGCATTGACAGACAGTTTAATTAAGCATTTATAACGAAACCGGGCACACTTTTTCCATGTGACTTGAGTGTGCTAGCATTTCTCACCCTTTCATCTTTAGCCCTCTGAGTACTTTGAAGCACTTTTGCATTAATTTGGTTATAAAATAAAATGAAATAATAATAATGTATGAAGCTCTGTTTTTTAAACTCCTTACCAGCTTAGTTATAATTAATAATACGAACCTCCATTTATGCAGGTCTGCAGGGGTCTAACACGCCTTGAAATTTAAAAGAATATTATTTTCACATTGAAACATAGATGTATATATTGTATAGATTTCAGACTCTCTTATGAAAAATGTGATTGTGGTTAAATGACTTTTTTTTTTTTCCTGCATCTATAGCAACAGTGTTTTACGTACCTGCTATGCTCTGGGCATAAGCTGTGCCTATGTATAGTGTATATTTCTTTTTTTTTTTTTAAGGTTTATGGTCTTTTTTTTTTTTTTTTTACCAGCAAACATTGTAAATTATACAGAAGATACCACAGATAGCATTTATAAAGTATCCAGAAACATTATCTGAAAGCAAAGTATGATTGTTTGTTTTGCTATACAGTACATCTATATTGGTAGAGGTTCATATTTAAATTATACATATTTATTAGCATCGTATTATCATTTGTTTTCAGCAGTCTGAATAAACGAGGCCAGGAAACGCATCCAAGGCAGGCATCATAACTATTTTGCACATGATTTTTAAAGGTATTTATTAGAAATCAAAGAACACTCAAAATAAACGCAGTGCTCAAAGGGTTAAGTCTATTTGCAAAGGAAAAAAAAATGAACAAAAAAAAAAAAGAGAGAGAACTTGTACTGTATTTCCTAAACATGGATAAAGCCTTTAAAACGTTTGTACTGTAATACTTTGCTTAGAAGTCACGAGGCGTTCTGTGATCCAACCTCTTTCACTTCTTTATAAGCCCTCTTGGTTGCTGTTCCATATTGTAGGATGCCTTTTTATTTCGACTGGTAACTTTCTGTTTGGTTCTTCCTAATTATTCTCCCAAGATCCTACACTGCAGCAGCTTTATCTTGAGGCTTATGAAAGGTAACCCGTGGTTACCGGCTCTCCAAGTGATTCTCTTCTCCATTTTTGGCAGTTGATTTGCAGAAGTAACTGACGGCTGACACCATACGAGAACCTATGTATAAAATATTGGCATGTAAACAGCACAGACACTGTATCGCACTCTGTGCCCCGTTTTGTTGTTGACAATGAAGCACCATTATGTGACTCTTCATATAACCCTTTTTTTCTACGGCAGCATTAAAATTGTCTTTTTGCTATAATTTTGTGTTGCATTCACAATTATGTCTGAAATGTGCTACGACTAACGAGCACATTAAAATTAAATTGTATGCGATCTGTTTATGACTGACTCGGTGGCTGCCTCTGCCAGGTGCTGGCAGTCGGAATCTGCACGTAAATCAGGGGAGTTTTAGTGAACTTTGGCGTTTGAGAGTAGGGAGCCCTTACTCAGGGGTGGCGTGAACAGAATATTTTCCCCAGGAAGGAAGATTTAAAAGAAAAGGACGAAATTCACATGAGGTTAGATTCTCCGTGGAAAAGTGGCATTATAAAATGTTGTGACCGGGTAGCAGAATTTCACCAGTTCTTCCTGTCACCTGTGCGGGGTTGGGGGCTGGGTCTCCCTTGTGGATGCAGAGAAAAGTCAGGGCTCAGAACCATTCAGGAGGCTGATGGGGGGAAAGATCTTTGGAAGACTGTGCGCCGGGTGGCTCCTTCCTGTGGACAGAGGATTGTCAAATAGAGCAGGGAGCCAAGTTGGGCAGACCAATTCTGGGGTCCACAGGCTCTCTCTTGTGCCAAAGAACCACAGATAAGGAGGGGAGGGGGACTAAACCCACATACAGGGGGAGGGGAGAGCGTTTATATGATAATCACAAGCTTTTATTAGCCTGGCAAATCATGCCAACAAAACGCTGGGAACATCACGTAAAATTGTAAAATACCTTTATTACTGTATTCAAACCACTCCTGCAGTTAGGCAGAACTGTACCTCCTAACCTAGAATTATACAAATGAGAGATGGATTACATCTGTGTAATACATAAAACACCTCAACTCAAAAAAAAAAAATACTATTTTATTAAAAATTTAAATTAAGCCCTTTCAGAGATGTTCAGCAACACGCCTACATTTTTTTTTTTTTTTTTCTTCCCGCTCTTCCCGGCCCCTTTTTGTCAAGATGATTCCCAAATTTCTGTCTCGCCTCTTTTTTCTCAGCAATCCATCTCTCTCGGGGATTGTAGGGAGAACCTCAACTACAGTTTAAAATTGGTTTTTGGCAAATCGAGAGTGCTGTACAAGCTATGGTTTTGCCTGCTGGGAGAGCGAACGCGCGGGCTTTTCCCAAAGGATTCATGGAAGGGGCTTCCCCCCTGGGTCCCGGGCATCCCCCATCTCCTCTGTGGCTTGACCCGGCCACTCTCTGGTCATCCGTTGCCCCGTTGGCCTTTACCTGGAGGAGCCAACTCCCCGGACCCTGGCCCAGGGGACAGAGACATCCTCCCTCCCGTGTCTCCTGCGTCTTCACATCCTGGAGCCCAGATTTCCACTCTCGAATTTTTCACAGGTTAAATATAGCGTCGGTTTATTAGAATCCAAAGTCCTGTGTCTAACAGATTAAACTGACAACACTTCTGTCACCACCAGGGCCCATGTGGCTGGAAGGGAGATGGGGTTTGGGCAAGTGATGGTGGACCCCCCCCTTACAGTTTGGGGGACAAACCTAACACTCCACCCATCTCCTCCTCACCCCACTCTCAGGATTCTCTTTAGGATTTTTTCAGTTTGGGGGTAGACGTGAGAATTCGCAACTAAGGTAAGTAGCAGGTTAAATCATTCACTTGGCACCTGGGGTAATAGCCGGCGAAGGTGTGCTCATACTCATTTTGCCTTTGGGGCGACCTAGTTACTGGGTAGTTGAGTGCCCCAGCTGTGACTGCAAACCCCATTTGGCACAATGGCAACATCCTAAACCATGCAGTGTGGGGGACATGCCTGGTTAGGGCCTCACCCCCCCTTGGCACTGCAAGACCATTTGCTCCTGAGTTCACCTAACCCTTTCCAGGATGAGGAGCAGGCCAGTGCTCCATGAGCCTCCATCCGTAGGCCAGGTGGGCCTGAGTGCCCGTGTGCGACA
Organism: Loxodonta africana; assembly: GCF_030014295.1. Classification (NCBI taxonomy): domain Eukaryota; kingdom Metazoa; phylum Chordata; class Mammalia; order Proboscidea; family Elephantidae; genus Loxodonta; species Loxodonta africana. The sequence continues at coordinate 70,825,653 of NC_087362.1, forward strand.
CCCTGGGATAGGACGGGCGGACTCAAGTCGCTTTCCAAGGCTAATGCAGATATGCAGTGGTTCTCCTACGTGGACGCTAGCAGAGAATTGAGTGCAGGAAGGAACAAGTCATCCAAGTCAAGTCTCTGCACTTGACTCCACCAGGGAGGAGGTGGTGGTGAGAAGTGAGGGAGGCTTTAGTCACAGGTGTATAGGGTGACCCCGATCTCACCCCGCCCCAGCCCGGGCTTGTTGCTGCCCTACTGTATATTTTCCAGCCATCGCATTTACGTAGTATCTTAAAATAACATTTGTGATAAATGTGCAGTTTAACTAATTTATGGTCCTGTGATGTGCTCAGGGCTACATGCAAGATGAAAATCTTAAATGGAGCTTGAACAGCTCGCTTCACAACAAGAAATCAATATGCCACATCTCAGCTAGTCGCTGCAGTCAACAGTGAGCAAAAATATCAGTGATGTATCTTTAAGTTTTAGGCAGTAAGAATTCTATAATTAACCCAAATCTTGGATGTGAGTTAGAGAGGTTGGTGATGAGGAGGACCCGAATCCCCCTGGCATCTCTGTTCTGTTTTCTTTCTGCAAAAGGAAAATGAAAAAATACTCATAACCACCAATTGTGCCCAGGTGGCTGTACTTTGCTGGGGAGGCCTCCCCCGCTGGGTTCCGGGCAGGGGTCTCTGTGTCCCAGGAAGGGTTCCTCTCAAGTTTGGACCACTCCAGCAGGGTGGGCTTTATCCCTGGCCCCTGACCACCTACTGTTCCACAAACTTGGTGACAAAATACTTCAAAGGAAAGGCAGACGCAATGACTTGCCCAGCTCTGCGGAAAGCTATGCTCCACTGTGAGGCAAATTCTGAAGAAAGAAGCCTGAAGAAAGAGAGGGACACCAGGTAGTGGGAAGCAAAGCTGCCTTTAATAAATCCAGTATTAAAACTACTGTCTCCAGAGATGTCTAATTTATCTAACAAAATAAATAAATTATTTTATTTTTTTCAAATTCATCTGTTCAGTTCTTTTGCAATTGGAAAATGGCAATAGCATATTCTTCCGTTGACAATTTAGCACGTGTACAATGCACTTCGCATTATAGGACGCAATCAAAGATGAAAACACCCAGACCCCAACACCGCTCTGTAATAATAAATACTTTAACTTAAAAATAATAGCTATTATCCTTTTAGCTAATGGAGAAATTACCATTTTTACTCTGCCAGATAGTTCTTCTTTGGTAATAGAAACACTAACCTTTTTTCCCCCTAGGGATTTATTGGTAGGCATGTGTAATCTTCTTTGCCAAAAGGAAACCTGAAAATTTGTTTCTCTTGGGACCTTGTGCCACGTCTATGCCTCTCAGCCTTCTGCTGACCTCAGAGAACATGAAAAAGGTACTCAGGCTTGCGTTTGCACGCGATCCCCGGAGATGTTGGGGCCTTTCCAAATACTCTATGGTTAGCTCCCCACACAATCTCACTCACCTGGGTAAGGCTCCAGCTCTGCCCCTTTAGCATAACACTTCCGGGAAGAGAGCGCCTCTCTGGCAAAACCCATCTTCCCCTGGGCGGTTTGGCAGCTTCGCAGCAGCCACGGGCTGGGCTCCCAGTGTCGGTGCAGAGCAGAAAGGAAATGCAGGGTTTTATTTCCAGGAAGGTTGCTTATTTCTCTCTCATGTGACTGAGTTTCCATAAGACACATAGGTGCCATTTTTCCATCCTCTAGAAAGTGGCAGGAGGCGACCCCATGAAGATCCTAAAGGCAAGCACCCCCTGTTTCAGGTGGGTAGCAGTGGCTGCAAGGGCACCCCGATGGGTTGTGATTTGGGGCCACACCCCCAGCACTGCCAATACAATGGATTTACCAAGTTGTTGGTTAGTGGCCTGATAGTCCACATCCGCCTAGACAGGCTGATGGGGACTTAGGCCATTGCTCTGGATGTCAGGAGTGGCTTCCATCAGAGTTAGCTGCTCCTCAAGGCTCAGCATCTGACTGTCCCACCTCTGGTCCAGAGAGCCAGGTGTTTTCAACATTGAATCTAATGATGGAAGATCAGGGGAACTGCTTTCCTGCCGCCATGGCGTAATGTCATGTACTAATATATTCTTAATAAATCACTGCTGATGGTAATGATGATAAGCAAGGTGACCCCTTTGCAGAGATGAGCATCCACAATTAGCTAACTCAGGAGTTAGGATCCACTGTTTTTTACTGTAGAGCCTGTGCTGGCCAATCAATGAACCACTAGCCACACATGGCTACCTAAATTTAAACCAATTTATATTAAATAAAATGAAAAATTCAGCTCCTCAATCTTACTAGCCACATTTCACCTGCTCAGTAGCCACATGTGGGTAGGGGCTACTTTTTTGAACAGCACAGATGTGGAAATTTCCATTGTCACCAAAAGTTCTACCTGACAGCACTGTCTATACCATTATTTACGAGGCATTTTCCTAAGAGTTCCTGCCTTGATGATGAAAGTGTCTTTCCAGTCCATGAGTGTTTCCAAGAATCCTTATTTTGCCACGATGGGCGCAGGCAACATTCTCACGTGCTATTATCTCTGATCAAAGCCAAGGACACACGTAATTAACCTTGAGCATAAAATTATAAACAGAAGTGCAGGCATCAGTGTATGAATTTGCTGATCAATCCCCCTGCTATGGATTTTATCTGGGCCACAAACCCCAGAGCCCAAAGATCTGATGGAGGTGACAGTGACCTTGCTCTGCCCTGAGTTAGCAGTGAGTCAGATGGTGCCTGTCCTGTTCTCTTTGCCCCTGTGGGCTTGAGTCCCACCCTGAGACTTGGACACCCAGGCTTGTCTCTGTGGCTAGTGTGGGCCTTCCCTCAGACTCAGGGGTTTGGGGTCCACACCCACACACACACACACGCACACACTTGCACACTGTACCAGGCACCCTCCAGCCCCAGGCAGCAGCGGGGTGTCTGTCCTCCACTTTTAAAAATTAAAATATATAAATGGGACTTAAAAAAAAAAATGGCTTCTTAAATTTGGGGTGGGGGGGTTAAGTTTTAAAAATTACTGCATTTCAACATTTCACTTCCATTTTTCCCCCAGCAGCAGGATTCCAGGGACACTTTTATGAGGATCATAATTGTGAGTTAGAGATCTCCCAGGCCAAGCAAAATGAAATTACAAGAAACTGAAACCTGTTTTAATTGGAGCATTTATGGCAAAAAGAAGTCAGAGTGGCTGCCTTTTCCTTTATGTGACTCCCCGGTTCGTGGCAATACCTATGTCCGGAAACCGGGGCTGAGCAAACTCAAGCCAAGAGAGCAAAGAGAGGATGAGGTAGGTGTGTCAGGAAGGAGTCATTTTCTTAGATTAAAAAAAAAAAAATGGAGGTACAGTCGCCGGAGTTCTGCCTCAGTGACCACGAAACCAAGTCGGCAAAAGCTGAAGGACCCTGCTCCTGAAAGCCTCATCAGGGCTTGTCATAGCTCTAATGAATATCATTTAAATGACTTTGTATATTGGTGGAGTTTGGATGTCGATTTAATTTGTGCGTGTGTTTGAGTTCTTCTGCTTGGCTAGGCTAACAGAGAAGCAGCCGCCTAATGAAAACTGAGTTGGTGACAGTGCGATGCACACCATCCCCATCAGATGGCTTTGAAGGGCTGCTGTGACAGCCTCAGAAAGACGTCGATCTGGCTGGGGGAAGAGAGAGGCGCTTTCCCTGCAGTGCGAACCCACTCTGCGGTGTGGCCGCCTCCGCAGGACCCAGGTAGACGTGGCCTATGCAAGGCCCTGTCTAGACTCAGCCCACCCTCATACCGCGGAGACTGCTTGAGGCACGGAGGGATGACGCCTCTCCACTGGGGTCTCTGGAGTTCTCCCCTCCCTGTGGTTACATGGAATTGCAGGGGCAGCTGCAGTGAAGGTGAGACTCAGACCCTCTCTCAAGGAAGGGTTGTACCCAGAGTACCCCATCTGAGGTAATAAGAGGGAGGAAGAGGCTTCGACTTTTGGAGACCCAAGAAAGCAAATGACTTCCCCCATCTTGGTTCGAGCTTGAGGTGTCCCCAGTATCCTGCCCTGTGGCCTTGACTCATCATGCTTAGGATGGTTGGTCACCCATTTTTTTATTTCACCTCCCAGTTGTCCTGGGAGAGCAGTGGCTGGGATTCCTGGGGGCCCATTTACAGAGCAGGCCCAGCAGGAGCAGTGGTGAGCCCAGGGCCACCCAATGTCTATCCAGAAGGGCGGTCTGTTTTCAGAGCTGTAGAGACACAGAGGAGCCCTGGTGACACAGTGTTTAAATGTTCGGCTGCTAAGCAAAAGATTGGCAGTTCCAATTCACAGCTGTTCCTTGGAAACCCTACGGGGCCATTCTACTCTGTCCTGTAGGATTGCTGTGAGTTGGAATCAACTCCACACGAAGGGGCGAAAGACACAAAAGCTAAGCATGAATCCTGTGACCTCACTCAACTGTTCAAGTAGTCCCCAGACTCCAAAAGGGCCCTGGGTCTAGCGGGAGTGTGACATTTGCCCCCTGTGTTTCAGTAGACACTGGGTCCAGCTTCATCATGGGCTCCCTGGCTCCCAAGCACCCCAGATGCTCCCAGAGGTATTGAGTGGGGTGAGGCCTCAGGTCAGGCTGGTGGCGGCAGGAGCATGGCTCCCTTTGGTTGCCTTTTCTCTCTTCTCAAGGTCTGATCATTGCACAGCTGGCCCTGCCTTCACAGCACTTTCTCCAGCTTCTCACCAGAGCCTTCTCAAACATTGTCAACATTAACATTATGAACAGGGTCAGCATATTGCCTGGAAAAATTAGTATTATGAGGGGAAATGTGTACCCAGATGCTGGCCACTTCCTCTGCTCTCTATTTCCCCTCTGCACCCACCCCTGTATGGCTCTGTTCCAGGAATAAAACAAACAAAAATAAAACCTCAAGCCAAGAAGAGATGGGCCCGTTCTTCTCAATCAGATTGAAGAAGGCAGAGATGTGAAAAATCCACCAGAAAGCCAGTGCCTCTCTACCAACCTAGAGACAATAGAGACAGGGAAGGAAATGCTGGACGCCTGAGGCTTTGGGGGAGAGTTTTGATTGGAGGGAGGATGGGGAGGGCCCCAGAGCTCCGGAAAAGTCCTAAGTTCCGGGTCAGCAGAAACTTGCTACCGTGGCCCATTTTGGCAAGAGTAGCTGGAGCTCCTAAATGTGGGAGCCTATGATTTCGTCCTGAGAGATGGTCTGAGGAGCTTCTGAGTGCCGAGGCATGTATGTGGGGGGGGGGGGGGCGGGGGGGGGAAGGCACTGACAGGGTCTCCCGAAACTCTACGCAATTCCTGTGAGGTGAGCTCTCATCTGCGGGGGGCTGGACTATGAGACCTGCAAGCTGCCCAGCCCACACTGTGCCAGCAGCACCTGGAACAAGAAAGAAAATCCCTAAGACATGCCCCAACCATTAATGAGTTCAGAGTCAATCTGGACAAAAGAGACAGGTATATACAAAAGGGCAGTGACAAATAAATGACAATGTATAATTAAGAATGAGATTGGGCAGAAAACAGTAGAATTATGAAGTTCAAACTGAGACTTGAAGTGGGCTGGCCAGGGCTGAGGCCTTGGACAAGGCAGGGCCTGAGCTGGGCCTTGGAAGATGGATAAGATTTGAGACTGCGGGGGAGAGAAGTTAGTGGAGGATCCACCTCTCCTTGGTATGAAGCCACAAAGAGGCTCCGTCAACTGGCATTCCTTCTGGCCATAACCTGAGATGGTGTGGCCAATGGCATAGCTTGTCTCCTGCTGAAAAGTGCCTTCTGAATCATCAAAAACAAAATATTGCCCCAGCCGTTTCAGTGAAGGACGCTTTTTATTCTCTTTCAGTATTTCTCACTTATGGCTCTTTCCAGGGCTTTATACTATAGCGTGTTGACATTTTATGGATTGCAGACCCTCTCCTTGGGAGAAAATGCCTGTGGGCATAAGTTTGCTGATGATCTTAGGGGTCCTGGGCTCCCAGAAATCCACTCACAGACCTCACTGATGGATCTAGGTTAGCCATGCACTGCTCTCCACTGTCTTCCAGAACTTTCCAGGGCAGGGGGCCAGGTATGGCCATCAAGATGCTGTCAGTAGTGACTGGCAGAGCCCAACCCATACTGGTTCCAGAGCTTAAGCAAAGAAAGGAAATTTGGCTGAAATAACTGAAGTTCAAAGATAAATGGCTTCAGGCCCAACTGGATGTAGGTACTTGAGTGACATCATGAGGAATCCGTCCCTGTCCACTTCTCAGCTCTCTTTCTGCTGCATCCTTGGGCCCATTTTCCCTCGAGGTACAAGGCAGCCACCACAGCTCCAGCCCTACCGTCTTTGGCTCAGCAGCCTGAGGGGAAAGAGCTTCTCTTCACGATGGTTACAGTCAGCTTGAGGTAGGTTCTCATTGCCAGGGTTGGGTCATGTGCCCATTCCTCAGTCAAGCTTCATCACTCTGAGCAGCAGGCATCTCTCTGCCCCAAGTCAGGGTTGACCTGTGGCTGGAGTTCCAGTTTGGGACGCAGAGGGCCTGGCTAATGGTTTGGTAGGTGTTCCTCTGTGTATCCTCAGTAATGTCCGGTTTCAGCTGTGCTAGTGGAGAGATGATCCCCAGCATGAACTTCTCAGTTTCCCCAGATCTCCCCTGGTGCAAGGATCTCAAACTTCTAGGGGGCAGTAGGGAGAAGCCTGATGTGAAAGGATTCCCTGACCCCAAAGATCAGGTTCTCTGATAGGGAGGGCAGTGTCTTCCCCTTGGGCTAGAAGTGCACCAGATGGGACAATGCAGATGCTGAGGGCCTCTTGGCCGCTCTCTTTATGAGATGCAGCTGGGTGCTCTGCACCCTAGAAAGAGAGCAGGCTCCCCTCTCCAAGGCTGCCAGCCCTTTTTGTTGACACTTCCTAGACCCTGGTATGACTGCAGCCCAGATTTTCTTAGAAAGAGACCAGTCCCTTCATCCTTGGACTCCATCTCTTTGGCACCTGAGCTAAACAGTGAACATTTACCTGGCACAGGTAGCAGGTAAATGTGGATTAAATACGACCTACAGTTTTTTTTTTTTTTTTAAGCTTTAATTCATTGCCAAACTTTGAAAACTGGGAGATTTCATACAACAGTTGGATCTCTGGCATCTCTAGATGCCACATTCCTATATGACAGCAGGTGGCTGAAGCTGAGTAGCAGCTGCCCGATTTAGATGGAGCACGGCTCACTGGCTGGCTCCTGTCCCTGCTGCTCCCTGTTTGCCTTCCAAGCTGGGCTCCCCCAGAAGCAGACCCTCGGATGAAGACTGGAGGGCAGGCAGTTTATTTGACAGGTTATCCCAGAAAGCACGGATGGGAGGGTGGAGGGAGGCAGGGAAGGAAAGGAAGCAAATTCTAATGCGTTAAGGAGCAGGCTGCTACTGTGGGCGCCCAGGGCTTAATCCCAGAGGCTCCGTGGGGAAATCTCCGCATGGCCTCCTCCCTGGGCACGGCAGATGAGGAGCACCCAGTGCTGTCTGTCTCTGGCTGAGTGCTGCCTGCAGTTAGTGGGCTAAGAGTGCTCCCACGAGCACAAAGACACAAGACACTGGGGCTTGCGTTAAGAAGCCCACCGGCTGCACAGTACAGGCAAGGGCGAAGGGACGGACACAAGGAGGGACAGACAGTGCCCGCCACACTGCTCCCTTAAACCATCCATGTTCCCTACCTCTGGACTTTTATCCAAGGTGGGCTCCTCTAGCTCCAGACACCCCTCCTTTGACCCAGTAGGGGAGGGACTTCCCAGCCAGGGGATGTGGCTGACCCATGGTAACACCCACCCACCTTCAGTGGTGGAGCTCAAGTCTCCCCCACCTCATCCACTGTTCCTATCACCCTGGGCCTCTTATTTCAGGAAGACTAGTGCCCTGGATGCCTCATTCATCTGTTTTATCTTATTTAGTTATTTAATTATTTACTTATTTATGTGTTTATTACACATCTAGTTCCAGCAATAACGTAGGGCTTCTGTATAGCTCATTAATTGCCTCACTGCAGGCTAGAAACAGAGTTAGATGGGCAGAGAAGGATGGGAAATACAATAATCGGTGGACCCCTCCCAGGAAATAGGGGACCCGGGAACTTGGCAGCTGGCTGCAGAGCCCCACCTGCACCCTCTTTTAGCCAGAACACAATGACATCATGCAGGAAGTGACTCAACACAATTCCCTCCCACAGGAAGTCCTCCTGCCGGGCAAGATGGACAGCGGGGAGAGGGCTCAGGGTGGCAGCTGGTCTTCATGCCTCTCTCAGTTCTCATACTTCCTTCCAGGGGTAGCAGTGGGCAGCAGGGTAAAATCATGAATGCCCAGAGGAGAGGGGCTTCCCTTCCCAGCACCCCACAACCTTGCACAGCTTCAGACCTCCTTTACCTTGTCCACCTTTCCTGCAACACCGCCCCTCATTTCTTTGTGGGGGCACAGGGATGTCCTTCCTCCCTGGAAATGCCCTGCCATAAAGTTGCCCTCAGAACCCACATGGATACTGACAGAATCATGGTGGGTATGTGTGCCGTGAGAGTTTGCAGGCGAGTTTCCAGTCCGTCTCCCAAAGACAGCTGCTGGGGGGCTGCCGGCCCAAGGCTGGGCAAAGGGGCTCTGGTTCTGAAACTCTCGTCTGCAGGGCCCAGAGGGCAGTGGCCTCATGCCACCCTCCGGAATGTCATCCATCCTGCCCGTTTCTGCTTGCCTGAGACATCCATGCCAACACTGCAATCAGTCAGTCCTGTGGAACGAACAAAGGGGGCTACAGGAAATTAATTTCATTTGGGTTTTCTCTCTTGAGGCCTGCCTGGCAGCCAGCTCACCCAACACCCACATCTCCGCAGCCCAACTGCTCCGTCCATCAGCTCTTGTCCGAGTTAACTATTCATTTTATGTATTTTAATTTGGGCAGAACATTTATTTGGCTCAAATTTCCTTTTCAGGGGTTGGAATGTGCCTTCCACACACAGGCAGAGATGATCTGCTAGAATTTCGTCAGAAGGAGTTTAGTTTACAAAGATAGTAACTGAGCTATTAAAACCAACAACCCCTTTTAAAGCAAACAGACCATTAAAATATAGGAACAGTTTATAGCATAAATAAAATCGAGGATATAGATTATTTAAAGATAAGATTTTCAAGAAACAGGGATAAAAAAAACACATTTAAATAATTTCTCCACAATATTTTTTTTTTCCAAACTGAACTTCAAAATGCAAATGGAAATAAAAAAAAAAAAAAAGTACAGAAAGGCATTAAAAATCCATCCAGTAAAAATGTACAGAAGAGGCTTGGCTTTTCCTTCTCTGTCCCTAGCTGGTTTCTAAGGGGGGAGCTATTGAATTCATACATGGCAGCATTTATCCAGCTTCTGAAGCCACGCTGTGGGTAAAGAAGCAAGACATTTGCTTCTAGAACGTTCTATTGAGCTGATTGACAGATACAATAATTTCGTCCATTAGTCCGATCCATTGTCTTCTTTCGGTGCAGAAGTACTGTATCGTGGAGGTAGATTTCCATTGCTATGCATATTTTAAGGGTTATTTGGCAACACGAGTAAAGCTAAAAGTAGCCTCTTAATCTAATTAATTGACATTTCTGAATTTTGCTTTCACAACAACACATGGTTTCATGTTCTGGGTTTTAGCACTTGTCAAGCTTTTTTGGAGAATGTTTTGGTCAGAATGACAAGATAATTTGTGACTGAGGCTCCAAGCTAGAGAAGTGTTTAAGGCTATAATGATTTATTATCATCACAGAATAACAAAATTTACAAAGTGTTTCATCAGAATTTTTGAAATAAGTTTGCCACCACGGGAGAAGCATGCGGGGAGGGGTTGGGCTGGGTTTGGGAGACAGGGAGAGTTCAGACTTCATATACAAACTCAGCCGTGATTGATGGGTTAAAATTTCGCTATTAAATTTATCTCCGCACGTTCCTTGAGAGAGAAACTACAGAGCACTTTAGGAGGACAAGAGGTGATAGAACGAGAACAGGGAGAAAAATCAGACCTCTCCCCCGGTTTTTGTACGCAGGAAACCTGAGTCTCCAACCCCATTCCTAATGTATATGGGGCTGCCGCCGGGGATGAATTTCTACATTTTGGCAACGGTCAGAGTGAAAGTAGTGGCACTATCTATAGAAACTTCGAGATGGAGAACACTTGGAGTATGCTACTGAAAATGCAAGAAACACATTTTCGAAAGGATGAAATAATATCACTGAGTGACAGTAAATTAACATGCTGACATTTGCAGACTTTCAGAGCATTGCCATAAAAAGAAGTAATACAACATGACTAATTTGGACTTCGTCTTGATTCCTTCCTTGGGAGAGACAGCCCTGCCCCTCCACGGCCACCCTTCAGGCTGTGCGTATCAGGCACTTCCTCCTCTTTTCCAGGAAATACTTGCAACTTGGATGCTCCCCTAAACTCACATACTCATCTTCCATGCCAGAGACCAGGGTTCAATTCCCAGCCAAGGCACCTCGTGCGTGTTGCTGTGATGCTGAGCAGGTCTCAACAGAGCTTCTATACTCAGACAGACTAGGAAGAAAGGCCTGGTGATCTGCTTCCAAAAATCAGTCCATGAAAACCCTCTGGATCACAACGGCTGATCCAAAACCAGTCACGGGGATGGTGCGGGACCTGGCACCACTTTGTTCCGCTGTGCATAGGGCTGCCATGAGCTGGGGGCCAGCTTGAAAGCAGCTAACAACAATGACAAGTTCACATGTAGCCTTTTGGAGACTCTGCGGAGAACGTGATTTTGATTTTTGAGCTTGGAAGGTGCTCTGTTTTATGTCAGGTGACCATTGGGTGCTGGCAGACGGCACATCCTTATGGCCATGGTGTGACAGCCTCCAGGTATCAGTCTGTTAACATCCACGGATTTTCTGCCTGTAGAACTCCTAAGAAAGCCCTCGAGATCCCTGTGGCCCAATGAGCACTCACTGCACAGATGGGGAGACCAAGTCACAGAGGGGATTTAAGTTCCCAGGTTGCTGCCCTTTTCCCTGGACCAAGAGACCAACCCGAAAAATCCTCTAGGTGAAAGGGACACCTTCCCTACCTCTGAAGTAAGCATTCTGTTATCATAGCTGTCATGGTGCCGGGCACACAGAAACTGCGGTGTGAACAAACAAACATGTGAAGTGAGCTGATTCCCTAGAATGTGTCCTAGAAGCCTTTGTGCCCAAGCTCACGGCTTCCTTATTAAGTGTTAACATAGCCAGCCTCTCCTTTTCTCAGCCACCTGGGCTTCTAAAACGAGAGGAATTCTCTACCTGGAGCAAGGTGCTCTGGTTCTAAGAGCTGTCCTTCCCAGGCGAACGCCTCACTCCTCGGGTCAGAGTAACCAAGGTCCCTGCCATCCCACACCACCATCCATCCGTCGGTTTGTCGTACTTCAGTTGCTTGTGTGTTGCTGGGATGCTGGAAGCTGTGCCACCAGCATTTCAAATACTATCAGGATCACGCATGGTAGACAGGTTGCAGAGGAGCTTCCAGACTAAGACTAGGAAGAAAGAGCTGGTGATCTACTTCTGAAAATTAGCCAATAAAAACCCTACAGACCCCAACAGAATATTGCCTGATACAGAGCTGGAAAATGAGCCCCCTGGGTGGGAGGCACTCAAAATACACAGTGGCTAAAACAATGTACTTAAGCACACCAACGATTGTGAAGATGGTACAGGACGGGACAGCCTTCCGTTCTGTTGGACATGGGGTTGCCATGAGTCAGAACCGACTTGACAACATCTAATAACTACGACAATTGTCTTCTCACAGCCTAGCACTGTGCCTGGCACGTAGTAGGTGCTCCACAGATCTGTACTCTCTCCCTTCTGATAAGTCTCTTACTCCTGCTGGAGATGAATAAATATCCACAAAAACTACTGCACTGAGAAGCCCGGACAGCAATTTATTGGCCAGAGTCCCTTAATGCATCTAGGGAGGCACAACTCAGAGGGTAGGTGGGCACCAAAGCTGAGCTCTGAGCTTCCTGGACAGCCCGGGCTTGTATCCTGAGTCCAGATCTGTGCGCCGCATGGAGAAGTCATTTTCCACACTTGATGCAGTGTCATCTGCCTGCCCGGCCTGAGGCTGGGTGCTGAGGACGAGAGATGACCAGACAAGGACAAGACGAGTGAATGTGACAGGGACCCAGGCAGGGACTCAGGTGGAGCAGAACAAGAGAGGAACCCAGGCGTGAGAGGCCAGCATGAGGTGTTAGCTGTGTCTTAGAAGCATACAGCAGCAAAGGGACAGACCCCAGGCCAACGCTCTAGACCTGAGTGGACTCAGAGGCTAATGTGGGGCTGAGCCTGCAGAAGGCAAGTGTCTACACTCCAGAAAATTACATGAAGAAGTCAGCAAAGGCAGGGCCGAAGTACATCCTGAAGATTCATGCCTTAGGTGTTGTTTAGGTAGTACAAATCAGATAAGAAGACTTTCCTCCACTCCAGTCCCAAGTGGATCATGGATCTGTCTGAGCAGGAAGTCAGCCCACACAAGACTCAGTCCTGGGCTCTGAGCTGCTCCTTCAGGTTCTCCGATGGCCTGAGATGGAACCCTTAGCCCAGCCCTGGTGATTGGACTGTTTGAGGGGCCTTGGGAAGCACGTGAAGGACCACAGATAAACCTCATGGACCACCATCCCCTCACCCAGCCTACATACCCAGCTCCTTCTGCAAACCCTGACACGCTCTGTCCACACCCAGCTTCCAGAGCTGGAGGAATGACAGCTTCTAGAGAGCACCATTACTGCTTCTCTTGCTTATTCTGAGCAAAAATATATACTGGACTTAGAACCCCGAGACAGGCACTCTCCTGGCCCCAGGGGATGCCCTCCGGAGTCCAGCACCCCTTCCGTGGACCCAGGGATCACACACTGCAGCCTGTGGGTCTGACAGGGAGTGGCCATTGCCAGCCATGTGCCGTGGCCAGCCCTGCCAGGAAGGTCTGAGGATTTGCGAGCCTCAGGCCGCGAAGTGGGCAGAGACGGTTACGAGGTAACATAAGTTGAGAGTAACCTTTCAACAGAACAGTTTGAGTTAAAATAAAGGGATTGAAAAAGAGTACAATCACCAAAAAAATCTATAAAAATGCAATTGCGCTAATATAATTTTATCACTTATTTAAAAATTTAGTCGACCCAAAAGACTACCAAGTGTGAAATTAAGGACCAGCTCCTCTACTTTTATGGAAATCACTCTTCCTCACTTGTCTAATAGCCTGGTTTTGTCAGATCATTTATTTCCATGGTTTTAAAATGAGCTTGACAGACAGAATTTTATAACACCACTTTACTGCAAATAAGAACATCATTTTCGCTTATTAAAACTGAAGCTTAGAGAAAGCATTAAAATTAACAGTTCACTCTGCTTTAACCTTTTGAATACTGCCGTGACTCTACACTGCAGACTATGTGTAAGGAAGCCCGCGGGGCTGGCAGAGATGGAGGAGGAGGGATGGGGCATGGAGCCCAGGCCTGCAGGGACGCGCAGAGGACACCCACCCAGCTGGAAAGGGCTTTGATGGCGCACAGAGGAATCCCCTCGTTGGGCTGATGGGCACAAGCTTCTGAACACCCAGCCCTAGGGCCCAGCGGAAACCAGAAGGAGGCACATTCAACTTAAAGTCCTGGCAGAAACCACAAAGCCAACCAGTTGCTCTCAAGTTGATTCCAACTAACGGTGACCCCATATGTATCACAGTAGAACTGTGCTCCATGTGGTTTTCAATGGCTGGGACCTTTCAGAAGGGGGCCCTGGTGGCGCGGTTGTTAAGCACTCAGCTGCTAACTGAAAGGTTGGAGGTTTGAACCCACCAGTTGCCCCATGGGAGGAAGATGTGACAGTCTGTTCCCGTGAAGATTTACAGTCTTGGAAACGCTCTGGGCAGTTCTGCTCTGTCTTACAGGGTCTCCGTGAGTCGAATTTGACTGAATGGTGACAGGTTCAATATTTTCGGTTTCTTTGATCTTTCAGAAGTGGACTGCCAGGCCTTTCTTCCTAGGCACCACTGGACGGGTTCAAACCACCAGCCTTCTGGTTAGTAGTCAAATGCTTAACCATTTGCACCATGCAGAGCAAGGGGGCTGCTTTCATCCCCAGGAGACTCTAAATTTATTGAAGGCTTGGAGCCCTGGTGGTGCACTGGTTCAAGAGCTCAGCTACTAACCGAAATGTTGGCAGTTCAAATCTACCGGCCACTCTTTTGAAACCTTTCGGGGCAGTTCTGCTCCGTCCTATAGGGTCATTATGAGTCAGAATTGACGGCAATGGTTTTTATTTTTATTTTTTGGTTTGAAAAGGGTCATTTATTTGTTCTTTTCTTTCTTTCCTAAACAAATATTCATTGAGTGCCTTTCATGGACCAGGCACTGTTCTGGGCATTTGAGATAACATAGTGAGTAAGACTTTTCTTGGAAATTTAACAAGCCATTGAGGTGTGGGTAGCTCATAATCTAATAAACAAATACATAGATAATGTGGGTCTGGTGCGGTGATACAGGCTGCAAAGGAAAACAAAGCAGAGCCAGGGCTAGTCACACAGCAAGTACTTGTTGAAATGAAGTGGGACTTTGTGCAGGGGTTTGCAGGTGGCCCCGTCCTGTCCTGGCCATCACGAACCTGCTGTCCTTTTCTGGTTCCCTGGAGGTGAGGCCTAGGTTAAGAGCTTTATCGGACAGAAGAGTTGGAATCTACATTTCTGTGCCTCAGATCTTTGTCCAGGACCTCAGAAAGCCACTCTGTCCTCCTGGTAAACCCAATGCTAGCTTCTGTGGCATCCACTCTGACTCATGGGACCTTAAGTACAGTAGAATAAAATGCTACCCTGTCCTATGTCATCCTCACAATCGCCAGTGTGTTTTAGTCCATTGTTGAGGCTATTGTGCCAATCCATGTCACCGAGGGTCTCTCTTGTTGGCCCTCTACTTCACCAAACTTGATGGCTTCCTCCAGTGACTGATGACGTCCAAGGCAAGCAAGTTGGACAACATTCTGTTGTGATCCATAAGGTTGTCATTGGATAATTTTAGGTAGTAGATTGTTACGTCTTCCTTCCTAGTCTGTCTTGATTTGGAAGCTCTGGTGAAACCTGCCCATGGATGACCCTGCCCGTATTTGGAATAGCAGAAGCATGGCTTCCAGCATCACAGCAATGTGCAGGCCACCACAGTACGACAAACTGACAGACAGGTGGTGGCACGGCAGACCCAAAGTGCCAGGAAGTGCCAAGGTGTCCTCAGCAATGACTGACAGAAATGGGTGTGTAAATACCCCACCTCTTCACTGGTTGAGTGAAATAAATCTGAGAGATGTGTTTCCTGGAGTCTTCCTATTGGAACAAGCTCCAGTTGCCCCCTTCACTGGTTGCCCTAACCATGCAGTCTTAACTGGTCGCCTCCAGTTCCCTACCTGTTTTCCCTGCACTTCCCAAGTCAACCACGGTTCTTTCATCCTTGGCTTTGAGTCTGCTTCTGGGAAAACATAGCCCAAAGCAAAGTCTCATGTCAGACAGATGGGACCGGTGGCTTGTGCTTTTCTCTAAAGCCCAGTATCACTGCCTCCTGTGGACTTCTTCAGAATTCTCAGCCCCAGCTCTTACTCCAGCTCTTCCCGCAGGACTGACCTGCGCAGGAGTAAGCTGACCAGGTCTTCCCTTGGGCCCACTTAGAGACTGTCAATTTCCATCCCAGGTGTGTCCGAAGCTGTAGCCTGGGGCACCCTGTGGAACTTGCTTAGCACTTTGCTTCTATGTAGGAGCCCTGGTGGTGCAGTGGTTAAGAGCTTGACCAGCCACTCCTTGGAAACCCTATGGGGCAGTTCTACTCTGTCTTATAGGGTCACTATGAGCTGGAATCTACTTGATGGCATCAGATTTGGTTTTGCTCCTATGTAATCTCAACTGATGGGAGTGAGCAGTTCGTGGGCACCCTGACCAACAGGGGAGGAGCCTGTCTCCCCCTGTGTGGACAGTTCTGAGACACACTTCATGTGACTCCACCCAAGGTCCTGTGGGAGGAGCCCCATCACTCATAGCTGTGGCCAGCTCCATGAAGCATCCTTCTATTGGCTCTGCCTCTTTGCCTCTTTTGGTTCCCTGTCTCTCACCTCTGCTCCCAAGTACACTACTCACATACCACATATACGATTGTCTCAGGCTCTGCCTATAGAGGAGCCTAGCCTAGCACTAAAGGGCATGAACCACTTACTCAGTTCTGACTCATGGCTACCCTCTGTGTGTCAGAGTAGAGCTGTGCTCCATAGGGTTTTCAATGGCTGATCTTCCATGGTAGATAAGATCTCCAGGCTTTTCTTCCCAGGTGCCTCTGGGAGGACTCCGCCATCCAACTTTTTGCTTAGCAGCTGAGTACACTAACCATTTGCACTGCCCAGGGATATGCAAATGTACTCAGTGGGTTTGCCAAGTCAGCCCTTTGAGGCCCACTTCGTAGCACAAGGACACCCTCAGACCTCCCCCTCTCGCCACTCTGAATAGGCCATGCCCTTTGACACCTCTGCCTTGGCTTGTACCTTTCCCTCTATTCACAATATCGTTCCTTCCTAAAGGAATTCCTGCCCCCTGGTCACCTCTGTGTGCCAGCTCTTATGTTCCTTGCCTGGCAGAATCCACTTCTCTTGCACTGTGTTGTCTGAAGCCTATTGAACACACTCCCTGGAGCACTCCTTACCCCACAGGCCACATGCCTGTCGTGCCCCAGACTGGCCGCTCATGTGACTGTCAGTGAGAGCTTACTGGCCACCTATGATATGCCTGGCGTTGTACTAGGTGCCCTTAGTAGGACAGATGGCCAGACAGACTGCCTAGTGGGACTAGCACTGGTGGAGCCAACAGCCTCAGGACTGAGATGGTGTTGAAGGCAGACCTGAAGGATCGATCTGAGCCTGTGCCAGGCACTTCTGCCCGTTAGAAGATACCACTTCCTTTGAATGGAGGGCCATCTCTGTGACCTTCTCTGTGCCTGGCACATAGTAGGTCATCAAGAAATGATTGGTGAATGGAACATGAAGGAATGTATAGTCAAGAATGAATGAGCACGTCTGGTACCTGTTTGCTATGTCTGTCACAGCACTGGCGTGTCTCCCCTGACTCAGTGCCCAGGGATCCCTCCAGGCACAGTCACTCATTCCCAAGGCCCCTGGGCAAACACCTGTCACTACTTTGTGTTGCAATCAACTTACAGGTGAGTCTCTGCCCTAGCCTGGGAATATCAGGGGAGCTTGATCTTCCTCTCTCTCTAGCACCTGGTGTGGGGCTTGGCAGAGAGTCACTGTGGCTGGGGCAGGTGTGTTTGTGGGAGACAAGGACTGGCTGAGATGTACGGGGGGACCCGAAGGTCAGGCTGGCAGGCACTGGGCAAATCACTCTACATTCATTATCCCTTTGGGTTGCCAGCATCCTGTGAGGCGGGTGTCGTTTTTTTAACTTCAGTACGCAGGAGGGGAAACTGATCCTCGGGGAGACTGAGCGTGCTCGTGGTGGTGAAGGATGGCACACACTCAGCTCTGGGCACCCCTGAGCCTGAAGCCATCGCTCCACTCTGCTCCTCTGGGCCCTTACTCATTGCCTTCGAGTGGATTCTGACTCACACTGACCCTACAGGACAGATTAGAACTGCTCCAGGGAGCAGCTGATGGATTTGAACTGCTGATTTTAGGTTAGTAGCCGTAACTCTTAACCACTGCCCCACCATGGCTCCCTGGTCCCTGTATCCTCCCCTACTTTGCCGTGACTGGCCTGGTTACCTCCAGCCCTGGGCAATCTCAGCTCCTGCTGTCTGGATGTGATCTGGTCTTCTCCCTGAGACTGATCAGAGGAGGTACCACCCTACTCATTTCCCAACTCCCAGCCCCTGGCCGATCCTGACACAAGCTGGCGCTCGTGAGCGGTGGTTGTCCGGTTCTCTTACGGGTGGCGCTGGGCCAAGGCATGCCTTCAGAGGAGATGACCCGCCCCAGGATTCCTATGGAGAAGGAATACCCCGTTCACGGCACGGAAACCAGTTGCCCTTGAGTCAACTCCGCTTTATGGTGACCCATGTGTGTCAGAGTAGAACTGTGCTCCAGAGCACTTTCAGACGTAGATCACCAGGCTTTTCTTCTGTGGCACCTCTGCAGGGACTCGACCCTCCAGCCTTTCAGGCAGCAGCTGAGCACGTTAACCATTTGCACCTCTGCAGGGAGGGATACCGAATCCCTTTGTGTGCACCTTCCACCAACACTGGCCTTGTCTGAGGGCACACAGACACCCCAGACACCCAAGGAGCTCTCAAGTGACTCTGGCGCCAGCAGTGGGAACAAGTCCTGAACATCACGCCACCATGAGTGGAGCAGCTGTGGTGACAGGTGGTGAGGGCGCGGTATTTGAGCAGGACCTGGTGGACGTGCTGGCCACGTGGCCCTGACAAGCTTAAGAGAAAGGGCGCAGTTCTCGGTGGTGGGGGCAGAGGTTTGAAAATAGGTCCGGGTATAATTTTGAGAGAAACACAAGCCCCCACCCCGGGCCTTCAGTGACAACACCCTCTCCAGGCACATTTCTCACAGGGGCGAGTGGTGAGGAGACCCCTGGCATTTTGGGGGTTCAACAGCTGGGGTCTCCTACGTTTCACCAGCCAGGGCAGAGTAGCAGCGGGGTGCTCGGCACAGCAGTGCAGCTCCCTCCCAGCTGGGGAGATGGCATTTTTCTAGAGCCAGTCCTCACCCCAGATGTGCCTCATTGAACATGGCTTGCTGCTCCGAAAGCTCTGGAACATTTTGCCAGGCTTTCCCTGAGACTTGAGAGTTCAGCTTATCCGGTTCCCTTCCTTCAGGAAAATGCAGAGCCAAAAGCACATTCTTCATCCGCTGTGAAAGGGCCCTGGAACTTGCCTCAGGAGAAGTACTATGGTGGCTAACTAAAAAGTCAGCAGTTGGAATCCACCAGCAGCTCCTTGGAAACCTATGGGGCAGTTCTACTCTGTCCTATAGGGTCGCTATGAGTCAGAATTGACTCCATGGCAACAGGTTTGGTTTTGTTTTTAGGAAGAAATGGGGCCAAAATCCCTCAGAAAGAGGGCGGTGTCCATTTTTGCCCATTAAAAGTGACGTCTCAACCCCTCTTATGCTGAATCGCCGGCCCTAGTCTGGACCTTCTCTGGGACCTGGGGCTGCGCTGTACCCCTTCTTCACAGACTTGAATGTCAGTAGGGTCCCCTGCCTGCTGGTCCCTGCTGCCTCCTCCATCAGGCCATGGGTGTACCTGGGCAAACCTGGGGAATGGCAAGTGGATTCATGGTCTGCTGTCCACTGTCCTGGAGTGCCTGCCAGTCCCATGACTGTGGGTTCACAAAGCAGGTTGCAGTGCAGAGAGGCGAGAGCGCTTGGCCCAGGCGAGCCTCACTGCAGTGACTGGAAAGAAGTAGAACTTGAACTCTGCTCCTCCAAAATGTGGGAAAGCGGAGACTCCGACACAGCTTGAAAATCACCCACCTTATTGAAAGGTATCTTTTTACAAAGGCAGGAGCTCAGAAATGCATCCATTGTGGTAAAACAAAGCCTTGGAAATATGAAAGCCAGTGTTCTTGGCGGGAGTCAGCCTCAGCGAGTTTTGTGTGTTAGATTTCAACCCTGGGGGTTGGTGCAGAGAGGCCCCCTCCTACCGCAGGCTGGGCCGGCCCTGCATGGGGCTTCGGTCCCAGAGTATCAGAGTTTCACTGCACCTGTGCTTTGCAGCTTTGTGGTGTTTCATGCCCACTTCACCGGCCCCCCTCCACCGCCCAGAGAAAGCATGCACCCCTGGTACAGGGGGCCCTGGAGCCCTACAGTCCTCAGCGGGCGTGGCCTTGAGAGACCGCTTTGTACTTGTCATGGATGCATTGTGTCCCCAAAAATATCTGTCAACTTGGGTAGGCCATGATTCTTGGTTTTGTGTGATTTTCCACCATTTTATCATCTGATATGATTTTCCTATGTGTTGTAAATCCTATCTCTATGATGTTAATGAGGTGGGATTGTTGTTGTTGTTGTTGTTGTTGTTAGGTGCCTTCGAATTGGTTCCAACTCATAGCGACCCTATGCACAACAGAACGAAACACTGCCCAGTCCTGCGCCATCCTTACAATCGTTGTTATGCTTGAGATCATTGTTGCAGCCACTTTGTCAATCCACCTTGTTGAGGGTCTTCCTCTTTTCCACTGACCCTGTACTTTGCCAAGCATGATGTCCTTCTCCAGGGACTGATCCCTCCTCACAACATGTCCAAAGTATGTAAGATGCGGTCTCGCCATCCTTGCTTCTAAGGAGCATTCTGGTTGTACTTCTTCTAAGACACATTTGTTCATTCTTTTGGCAGTCCATGGTATATTCAATATTCTTCGCCAGCACCACAATTCAAAGGTTTCTTCTTTGGTCTTCCTTATTCATTGTCCAGCTTTCAAATGCGTATGATGCGATTGAAAATACCATGGCTTGGGTCAGGCACACCTTAGTCTTCAGGGTGACATCTTTGCTCTTCAACACTTTAAAGAGGTCCTTTGCAGCAGATTTATCCAATGCAATGTGTCTTGATTTCTTGATCACTGCTTCCATGGCTGTTGATCGTGGACCCAAGTAAAATGAAATCCTTGACAACTTCAATCTTTTCTCCATTTATCATGATGTTGCTCATTGGTCCAGTTGTGAGGATTTTTGTTTTCTTTATGTTGAGAGGAAACCCTGGTGGTGTAGTGGTTAAGTGCTACAGCTGCTAACCAGGAGGTCAGCAGTTCGAATCTGCAAGGCGCTCCTTAGAAACTCTATGGGGCAGTTCTACTCTGTCCTATAGTGTCGCTATGAGTCAGAACTGACTCGACAGCAGGGGTTTTGGTTTTGGTTTTGGTTATGCTGAGGTGCAATCCATACCAAAGGCTGTGATCTTTGATCTTCATTAGTAAGTGCTTCAAGTCCTTTTCACTTTCAGCAAGCAAGGTTGTGTCATCTGCATAACGCAGGTTGTTAATGAGTCTTCCTCCAATCCTGATGCCCCATTCTTCTTCATATATTCCAGCTTCTCGTATTATTTGCTCAGCATACAGATTGAATAGGAAAGGATACAACCCTGACACACACCTTTCCTGACTTTAAACCAATCAGTATCCCCTTGTTCTGTCCAAACAACTGCCTCTTGATCTATGTAAAGTTTCCTTATGAGCACAATGAAGTGTTCTGGAATTCCCATTCTTCACAATGTTATCCATAATTTGTTATGATCCACATAGTCGAACGCCTTTGGATAGTCAATGAGACACAGGTAAACTTCCTTCTCGTATTCTCTGCTTTCAGCCAGGATCCATCTGACATCAGCAATGATATCCCTGGTTCCATGCCCTCTTCTGAAACCGACCTGAATTTCTGGCAGTTCCCTGTCGATATACTGCTGTAGCCGTTTTTAAATGATCTTCAGCAAAATTTTGCTTGCGTGTGATATTGATGATATTGTTCTATAATTTCCACATTCAGTTGGATCACCTTTCTTGGGAATAGGTGTAAATATGGATCTCTTCCAGTCAGTTGGCCAGGAAGCTGTCTTCCATATTTCTTGGTATAGACGAGTGAGCACCTCCAGCGCTGCGTCTGTTTGTTGAAACATCTCAATTGATATTCCATCAGTTCCTGGAGCCTTGTTTTTCACCAGTGCCTTCAGAGCAGCTTGGACTTCTTCCT
The DNA here is from genome assembly GCF_030014295.1 of Loxodonta africana. Classification (NCBI taxonomy): domain Eukaryota; kingdom Metazoa; phylum Chordata; class Mammalia; order Proboscidea; family Elephantidae; genus Loxodonta; species Loxodonta africana. The sequence goes on from NC_087362.1 coordinate 70,847,369, forward strand.
TCAGTGCCATCGGTTCCTGATCATATGCTAACTCTTGAAATGGTTGAACATCGACTAATTCTTTTTGGTATAATGACTCTAAGTATCCCTTCCATCTTCTTTTGAAGGTGGGATTAGCAGCAGTTATGTTAATAAGTCAGGACTCAATCTACAAGATTAGGTTGTGTCTTAAATCAGTATCTTTTGAGATATGAAAGACAAAAGTGAGCAGAGAGACATGGGGACCTCATACCACCAAGAAACAAGAGCCAGGAGAATAGCGTGTCCTGTGGATCCAGGGTCCCTGTGCTGAGAAGCTCCTCAACCAGGGAAGATTGATGATGAGGACCTGCTTCCAGAGCCGACAGAGAGAGAAAGCCTTCCCCTGGAGCTGGCACCCTGAATTCGGTCTTCCAGCTTCCCTGACTGTGAGAGAATAAACTTCTCTTTGTTAAAGCCATCCACTTGTGGTATTTCTGTTAAAACAGCATTAAACAACTAAGATTAGCTGTCTTGGGGACACTGAGGCCGGGTAGGGTTCTCCAGTGGGTCTCAGGAGCCTGGCTGGCTAGTGGCTACTCACTTTCCCAGTCAAATCCACCAAGTGCCCAGGACCTTCCTGATCAGCTCCCACAGCCCTTGCAGCAGAATTAGAGAGCAGTGGAGGCCACCGAGGGGACCCCTTTGTTCTAGAGATGTGGGGGCTGAGGGATGGTGCTCAGAGAAGGGCAGGGACTCCTTCTGCCTTGGTCACATTCAGCTGGCCTCCAAATGCCAGGGCCCTGCCACTGAGCAGATAAATTCCCTGCAGATTTGCTTGGCGGAATGTACTTAATTTTGAAATGACACTGTAAGACCCGCTGCCATCCTTGCTGGACAGCATCCACACATTACAGAGGAGGAAAGAGTGAAAGTTAACCCCCTCTTCCTTCCCATCCCGTCCTGCAGTCCTGTAGGGGCTGCAGGAGAGGCAGGCTGCTGTGCTTCCTGGCCCCTTCCACACGTGTCTGCATGTAGAATTACAGCCTCATGATGTGTGATGCGCTTATATGAGCACAGGGCAGCATACACACATGTGTAGACATGAGACTTTTATATAAACATGATTCTTTTGCACTTTCAGCTGGTGACTTGCTTTGTCCTGCTAACTCTGTGGAGCCCAGGGTTTAGATGCAGCTCTGGGCATTCAAGGCTTTCCTCCAGCAAGGGCATTTGCTTCCATTTACTTTTCTTTTTTCTTTCCCCTACTTTCTTTTCCTTTCCTTTCTTTCTTTCTTGCTTTTTGCCCTTACAAACAATGCTGCAGTGAATGTCCTTGAATGCATACCTCTGTGCCTGCTTGCTGTCCCTTCTGCCGGGCAGCTCCCTCACAGAGGTAGTGCCTGAATGGAGGGACATGCATTGTAAGCTACACTACCAAGTAGTCCTCCAAAAAGTCCAAATGCTTTTAGAAGTGTTAGCTTTCACATTCTATTTGCCTAAGTTACTGGTATGAGGGAGGCAATCCACAAATTGTATTCAAAGGCCCTCGAGTGACCCTGTTTATCCCTGTCCCCGGGAACACTTGTTGTGGGGCTGCAGGGTTGTGCCCTGTGTAATCTGTGCAGAGTCCTCACCCTGAGGGGGTTGTTTCTACTAGACCAGACAAGTGAGTGCTTACAGTGCACTAGGACTGTGTGAAGACCCCTCAACATTCTGTATGTGTGGTGCATACAGTTAACATTTTTAAGCAGTTGGCTAATATCCATTATCTTATTGAACCCTCATCACAAGACTATGAGGGTGATACTTTTTAGTATTTCTTGTGCTTTATGTTATGGAAACCCTGGTAGCATAGTGGTTAAGAGCTACAGCTGATAACCAAAAGGTCAGCAGTTCAAATCCACTAGGAGCTCCGTAGAAACCCTGTGGGGCAGTTCTACTCTGTCCTATAGGGTCATTATGAGTTGGAATTGACTAGACAGCAACAGGTTTGGTTTTATAAATGAAAGCACTGTTATGGGCTGAATGATGGCCCCCAAAAGAATATGTCTGCATCCTCATCCCCAGAACCTGTGAATGTGACCTTATTTGGCAAAAGGGCCTTTACCTTTAGGTTTAAGTTACGGATCTTAAGACGAGGACCTCATCCTGGGCTACCTGAGGGGACCCTAAATCCAATGACAAGTGTAAGGGGAGAGGACAGAGATGAGAAGGTGATATGAAGATGAAGGCAGAGGTTGGAGTGATGTCATCACAAAAGCATGGAGGCCGGCAGCCACCAGAAGCTGGAGGAAGCAAGGAATGGATTCTCCCCTGGAGCCCCTCCCGAGGGAGCACAGCCCCTAACACCATGATTTCAGAGTTCTGGATTCCAGGACTGTGAGAGAAGAAATCTCTGTTATTTTAGGCTACCAAGTTGTGGTCATTTGTTACAAAAGCCTCAGAAAAGTAATGTAGACACTGAGGCTTAAAGCAGTCAGAAGCTTCCACAGGCTTCCCCAGCACCTAGGACAATGCCCTGTGCCTCCACACCCTGGGTGTGTAAGGAGACCCAAGGATCATCATGAGGTTCAAACCCGGAAGAACCACCCAGGCTCCCAGCTGCCCTTGGGGATGGCTGTGGGCTTTGTCCAGGAGCCTGGCTAAGTGGAGTTATGGTGAGAAGCTGTGTGAGGTGAGGAAAGATCTCAAAGGGGGTAAGTATACACCTGGGTCCATGGCAGTGGGTGGGATGGTGGGGGAGGTTAGCACCACAGTGCACTGGCCCTGCCCTCCAGTAAGTCCCTCCCCACTTCCCTGGGCAGAAAGGGGAGGAGGAAGAGCTTTTTCTTCCCAGCACATGACAGCCACATCTTTTGGTGGCCTGGGCTGGGAGCACCTGATGAACTCGTCCAGACACACAAAGAGGTGCCCACTAGAGAGGTACAAAGGACCAGGAGCTCATATCAAAGGGGCAGAGGGAGGTCAGGGTAGGGTTGTGAGGTCCAATGCAGAGGAGCTTTGGAGTTAGAAAGAGCTGGGTTCAAATCCCACCTCTACTATGTCCTTGGGAATCATTTAACCTCTGGATCTCAGCTTCATTGTCTGTAAAAACGGCTTAACAGTAAGAGCTAAAATGCACTGCAGAGCTACACATGTCAGACGCCAGACTAAGCCCATCGCTAGTATTTCCCCCACTTACCACCACTCCCTGCAGTCCCTGTGAGCTACTTACCTCTTTATTCCTGTTTTAGAGATGAAGAAACTGGGACACAGAAAGGTAAAACAGCTTGCCAATATCACAGAGCCAGGAAACAAACTGAGCCAGGACTTGAGCCCTGGAGTCCATTCTTTTAATCCCCTCCAAGGTCCTTGAGGAGGGATAAGTGGGAGACCATGGTGAGTGTACCCAGAGCACTGCCCAGCACATAGCAGCATCACAGCCACAAAGCCTCTCTGCATCAGTCACCTCAGGGACCCTCAGCTTGACAAGGGTCTTCTCTTCACATCGCCGGCCCCATGCATGTATATGGCCATCTCAATCTACTCATCCAAGTTGCATCCACACCCTCCCTCCATTTAAACAACCTCCCTGGGGCTTAATGATGTGGTTTGTGTTCAGGAGAAAAGGCCTGGGGTGAGGACAGTGTGAGCCCTGGGATTGGGATTGGAGCGTTTTGGAGTCCAAGAAATCTAGGCCCCAGTACCAGGTGTGGGTGGTACCAGGAGCATGGTTTAAAATGGCAAAGATGCAGGCTCTAGACAGACGTGTCACTTGGTCTGCAGACTAGACTCTTTGCCTTCTGATGAGGATCAGACAAGTGCATTCCAAAGTGTGGAGCTCAGGGAAGGAGTCCCAGGTGCCCAGGTCTCAGCACTGAATATGTTGTCCAGAGGCTTCATTTCTGCAACGTTTCAGAGGGGAGAGAGATCTTCAAGTATCACCCTAACTTCAGTTACCCCGAACCTTCCAGAAGCTTCCATGTGTTTAGTGATAACAGGCCCTGTCCATAACTATCTACTGAAAGGAGAATAGTCAGCCCTCTCCCTGTGGTCAGACACTGAACTTGACATAGCCCAGGTGGTGGAAGCTCCAGCTGTTCCTCCCACAGGATTAAGCAGCACTAGCCTGCTCCCAGCCTGACCAGGGCAGAGCACACCTCAGACTACAGAAGCCATGACCAGCTATTGAGGACCTCCTATGTGCCAGGCTCAGTGCTAAGCCTTCACCTGCAATACCCCTACTGGATGAAGTACATGATTATCGCCTCCATTTCACAGATGAGGTGACAGCATTGGGTTCTGCAAATGAGCTGACACATGGGGTGTCTCTTCTGGAGACCATGATTCAATAGTCCATCTTCACCAGAATGGTTTTATTATTAAAAAAAAAAAAAAAAACTTAGCATATACCACTTAGAATAGTAGATATTTCATATCTTTTGCTTATTACAATGCATCGTGCTAAGCATCCATTATTTAACTGTGCACTGGGTGTAATCATTCTTCAGGTCCTGGTGTGCCAGCAGTAATTTACATCCCATGTAAGGACTCAGGATCTAGCCTCTACCTACACGAAGAGAGCTGACAGTAGGACAGAATATAATCGTTCCAAAAAGCCACACTTGATAGCTAATGAGTGAGCAGGTGAGGATTAGAGACGGGAGATCCACGCATTTGTGAATGGTAAACCAACGATTAGAAGGAGACTATGTTCTGCTGGCTGTCAGGGAAGATTTTTGCAGGGCAAAAGGGAAAAGATGATTAAGACTTAAGGGTAATACACTGTCTGTTGCAGGTATGGGAAGAAATCCATTCTCCTATGTGTTTAAAGACCTATTTTTAAGAGAACTTAGGAGAAGAATTTCCTCCAGTGCCTTTAAGATTTCAGAAAGATTTGGGAATGCTTATCCATGCATTCACTCAACTAATGTATCGTGAGCACGTGCCATGAGCTTGGTGTCTGCAGCATGAAAGCTCTTGGGCTGGTAACAGCTTCAGCCTCTTTTCTGAGATCAAGGGACCCAGGACCCCAGGGAGGATGCTCCCAGGGTGCTCTCCCCTGGAGAGCTAATGATCACAATAATCACACTTGTCGCTACTTGTTATTGACCTTGTGTGTCTTCTAGGATGCTGCACGTTATCTGTAATCTCCAGGACGACTCCCGAGATAAGCAGTACTCTCTTTATTCCACCCGTGAAGATGCTACAGGTCAGGAGATTATGTAACTGCCCAAAGTCACGAGACCAGGGCAAAGGGCAGCCAGGAATGAGGCTCAGTCTGCCTGACCACATCTCTGGATGCTCCCTCTTTCGTGATCTGCGAGTGCCCCAACCCTGTACTGTCAACAGGGGGCTCAGCAGTGGTGTTTTTGAGGTTTTGCAAAAATTGGGGGCACTAACTATCTTCAAAGCTTAGTAACTCAGACTTGTGCAGTGTCCAGAACCTACTGAGTGCCAGCCTCCTGGGCTGCCTCCGGAGCCTTCTGGGTGTTGGCCTCCAGGGCAGGGCCCTTCTCTAAACTTAGCACTTGGCACTGGCAGTGGTAGTCAGCCAAGTGCATGATCATCTTGTCTATGTCCTTCTAGTAATAAGGTTGCCCAAATATCAGGATCTCAGCCTCACCTTTGGGGTCCAATCTATTCATCTGGAGAATGGACTGTGATACACGCTCGACGTGTAACATGTGCCATCTGCCTGGGCTGAAGATGGCGTCCACCAGCCATGCCTCGAGGTGGACTCTATAAGGTGTATAGTATGGTATTTGAACAATGTCCAAATCATATAACATCCTATTTCACAGAACATATCGTGAACATTAAGCGATGCCTGACTGTATAGATGTGACTCCCTGGGTGGTGCACACAGTTAAGCACTCAACAGCTAGTGAAATGGTTGGTGGTTTGAACACATCCAGGAGTGCCTTAAAAGACAGGCCTGGCAATCCACTTCTGAGAGGTCACAGCCTTGAAAACCCTAGGAAGCAGTTCTACTCTGCACACATGTGATCGCCATGAGTCGAAATCAAGTTGATGGCAACTAACAACTACTACTATAGAGAGAGACAGAGAGAGAGACACACATATACGTATATATATATATATATATCTACATACTGTGTGTGTGTGTATGTGTGCGTGTGTGAAGCTTGTAAGCCATTGCCGTGGGGTACTATGCCAGAATCTCTGCTCAGCTGACCACTGCAGGTAAGGGAACCTGCTGGCCTGTCTGCCCCCTAGTGCCAATGGCGAAGCAGCCTGGAATTGTCCTGATTTGATTTCTCCATCTCCAAAGCCAGACCCACAGATCCTGGAGAGGCTGGTGAATGCAGGCCTTGGCTGGGGCACCTGCTCCTCTAAATACAGTGACACCAGGTACCCTGTACCCTCTGTCTGGGGCATGGCATTTTTCAGATGAAGCACTTGGTTGATTTTAAAATTGTAACCTTATTCATGAAGAAGTTCTTCACAATGTGGCCTGACACTGACTTGCCTTCCTAGGGGGAGTCCTGCTGACCTCCATAGTGCTTTTTCTTTGTTTCCAGGTTATTGAGGATCTTACTCCCTGTCATATTTCAGTAATGGCTGGGAGGCTGAGAGTGGAGACTAGTCACAGCTCTCATACGGGGAGGTGTCCTAGGGGCCTGGCACAGTGCCAGCTGCTCTCTGTGCACCATCTCACACCTCCCAACGCCTCTGTGATTTAGGAGTAATAGCTGAGGCTTAGCAGAGTCATACTATCAGCTTCTCACGTGACCAGCATGTGGACCGAGCTTCTTAAGCATCCCGTTTCCCCAGTTTCACTGTGATATTTACTGGGCTATCTACCCTACATTGGGAGAGTCATTAGTTGTCTGCTGTGAGTTGTTTTTGTCTGCATAAACTTAAATTCATTATTTAAGTTTGTAATTTCAGGCTTCTAGATAAGTTGCAAGAATTCCCATATTCCCTTCATCATATTCCTGACTGCCACCATTGTGCCAGATTTTATCCTCTTCTCTTTCTCTGTGTCTCTCTTTTCCCTTCTTTCTTTCTCTCTTTCTATGCACACACACAATGCACACACAATCTATATAATTATGTGTATGCACATGCATTTTAATTTTTTTCTAAACCATTTCAGAATTAATTGTAGACCTGATACTCTTTGACTCCTAAATACTTCAGGGTGTGCCTCTTAAAAACCAGGACCTTCACTTACATAACCATAAACCAAAAAAAAAAAAAAAAACAACAAACCCATTGCCGTCGAGTAGATTCCGACTGACAGCGACAGAGTAGAACGGTCATACATAACCAAAAAAAAAAAAAATAGGGATCAGAAAATAAATAAAAAATCAGGAAATTAATACTGATTTAATACTATGGTTTAATCTATGGATCTTATTCAGATTTGGTCAAATGTTCTAATCCTGTTCTTCATAGCAGATCACGTGGTGCCTTCACTTCTCTTAAAAAAAAAAAAAACAGAAACCCAACCTGTTGCTGTTGAGTCAGATCAGGCCTTCGGTCATCCTTTCTGTTCTATGACTTTGACGTTTCTAAGGACTGCAGGTCAGTTACTTTGTAGAATGTCCTCAGTGTGGGTATGTCTGATGTTTTATTCTGATTAAATTCAGGTTATGCATTTTTTTTTTTTTTTTTTCGGCAGAGACAATCTGGAAGAGGCATCGTGTACTCAGTGCCTGCTATCAGGAGACGCGGGATGGTTATTACTCCGAGCCATATCCCCAGGGAATGAGTTTGGATGAGCTTGGATCACTGGGTTACAGTGGTGTTGCCCGATTTCCCCGTTGTTACTCGCCCCCCCCCCCCCCCCGCTTTGTAATTGAACAGTGGTCAAGAGCTATGGCTGCTAATCATAGGTCAGCAGTTCGAATCCACCAGGCACTCCTTGGAAACCCTATGGAGCAGTTCTACTCTGTTCTTTAGGGTCACTATGAGTCAGAATCGACTCGACAGCAACGGGTTTGGTTTTTGGCTTGGTTTATGGGGAGATCATTTTGTTGTTAGCCACCGTCTTTGGCATCTGACTCATGGTGACCCCATGTAGAGTGGGATCAGACTGTTGTGATCCATGGAGTTTTCATTGACTAACTTCCAGAACTAGATCACCAGACCTTTCTTCCTAGCCCATCTTAGTCTAGAAGCTCCGCCGAAACCTGTTCAGCCTCACAGCAATATGCAAGCCTCCACTGACAGACAAGTGGTGGCTACATTAGAGGTGCATTGGCCAGGAATTAAACCTGGGTCTCCTGTGTGGAAGGAGAGAATTCTACCACTGAAGATAGTTCAAACTTTGTAAATACCCTGTTACTCCTCAAACATTCACCTACTAGTTTTAGCATCCACTGATGATTTTTGGATGATGCTATTACTATGATAATGATTGCCAAAAGGTAATTTTTCTAATTCTGATATGCCTTCTACATTGGGTAATTGCCTTTCTACTGAAGGAAGAAAGTCCTATTTCACAGACCATAACATGGACATTCTTTCCCTCCTTCTCCATTTTTACCAGTGTGATGGATTCTTAATTCATTCAATGGGTCATGATTCTTTTCTATTATTGTTTATTTCGGTGTGCAAATGGCCTGCAGGTGTCCCTTCAAGCTGGCTTCTTTGTCTTCATTCTGCAAACACTTCCTTACTTTTTAGCCCAACAAGATGTACCAGGTTCATCTTGTACTTACCCTGTCCCAGGTGTGAAATCAGCCATTTCTCCAAGGAACCCTGATTCCTTTTAGCGGAGAATGGCATTTTGAAACCAAGATCTGGGTGTTAGGTGTGCTCATTGCTACTGGAACGTCATTGCTTCTGGCCCTCTCTCTCTCTCTCTCTCTAAATACACACACATACACATTCAATCTCTACCCCTAATTTTTTAAAACCATGAGTCAATACTGATACCTTCAATTCTAAGCCAGCACCACAGAATTCATTCTAACTCCCATTTCCTTTTCTAATTTTATCCCTCTCTTCTCCAACAGTGAGAAACCTCACTTTTCTTGTCCACAAATAATTGTTTGATTATCAGCTACCTATCATTCTTTTTGTCAGCTGTGTTGATTTTATTTTAAAATTAATTTTAATTACACTGTTGTTATGCATTGAATTATGTCCCCAAAATATGTGTTGTAAACCCTAACCTCTATATCTGTGGTTATAATCCCATTTGGAAATGGGTTTCCTTTGTTGTGTTAATGAAGCAGTATTAGTGTACGGTGTGTCTTGAGTCAATCTCTTTTGAGATATAAAAAAGATTAAACAAGCAAGCGAACAAGAAGAGATGGGAGAAGATGGATGCAATGCTATATGAAGATCACCAAAGAGCCAAGGAATAGAAGCTGACAACACAAGGACCTTCCGCCAGAGCCTACGTAGAGAGAAAGTCTTCCCCTATAGCTGGCATCCCGATTTCACACTTCTAGCCTCCAAAACTGTGAGGGAATAATTTCTGCTCATTAAAGTCACCCCTTGTGGTATTCTGCTATAGCAGCCCTAGATAACTAAGACACCGGGCAATACATGTTCATCATGTTTCTAGACAAGAAGCCCTAAGAGAGGACCTCTGGTGGTCTCTACTCAAAGCCTAGTGCTTCAGGCGGCCTGAAGTCTCAAGAGTGTACTCTCTGTACTCTTTTCGGAAAAAAAAATTAAATACAGAAAAGTACATTTTGTCCACCACAGCCTACTCCTTTCCGCTAGATCTAACCAATGTCATCAGTTTGGTGTGTATCTTTACAGACATTTCTCTATGCATTCAGAATATTAGAATGGTAATGTTTTGATTTATTTTTATATAAATTGTTACATGGTTTATACCCCAGTTGTCAACTTGGTTTTTTGTTTTTTGGTTTTGTTTGTTTGTTTTTTAACTTTTGGAGATATTTCCATGTCAGTAGATATTCATTTACTTAATGAAGTTCAATTTCAAGATGTTGATGCATAAGGGAAGTGTCTGAAAATTACTGTGGTATAAAAGACCCTTGATGGTAGAACAGTTAAGTACTTGGTTGCTAACCAAAAGAGTGGCTGCTTGAACCCACCCAGTGGTTCTGTTGGGGAAAGACCTGGAAATCTGCTCCTATACAGATTACAGCTAAAAAAAAACCATATAGGGTGTTCTACTCTGTCACATGGGGTTGCTATGAGTCAGAAGTGACTGAATGGCACCAAACAACAACCCAGTCCATAGAGTTTCATGCATGCTTTAAAAGAATGTGCAATCATCTCATGCACATGTACAAATATCTCCCTAAGTAGCTTCAGAGAAATGGGATTGCTGAGACTTGGGACATTCACATTAAACAAGTATTGCAAACGGATTCCAAAGTGGCTGCTCTGGGTGTCACACCACTTGCAATGAACTTTGAATGTCTCCTTGGGTACCCTAGACAGGGAAGCCACCACTGCCTTGAGGTCAAAGGCAGGGAGTGCAGTCTTGAGCCTGAAGGCCTCCTGAAGCACTAGACCTTGAGCAGAGACATCACCTAATCCTGGTCAGGGCAGGTGGCCAGTGGAGTGGAGAGAAAAGGGGCTGAGGCTCTCTAAGATGATTCACACATATCCAGAGAAGTATCTGTCAGCACAGTTATCAGCTCAAGTTTAGGCTGTACCACCTAGGGTGCTTCTGTTTCTAGGCAGTAGAACCTTCTGTACGAGGTATTTTTGTTTTGTTTTATTTTGTCTAATTTGAAGTGGGGGAGGGAGGAGAGAGGGGAGAGCTGAAATCCTGTCAGCACACAACATTTCTGATAAGAATACAGCTTTCCCTTAATATCCAAGGGGGACTGGTTCCAGGACCGCCTCAGATACCAAAATCCATGGATGCTCAAGTCCCTTATATAAAATGGCATAGCATTTGCATATAACCTACGCACATCCTCCTGTATATTTTAAATCATCTCTAGATTACTTATAATGCCTAATACAATGTAAATGTTATGTAAATAGTTGTTATACAGTACTGTATTGTTTAGGGAATAATGACAAGACAAAAGACAAACAACCCTCAAACACGACTGCTGGAGAGAGACTGAGAATCTGTGAAATGGTGGGAGTGTACAGCCGGGGATGCCCACACATCACTTCATTTGTGTGGATTCAGAGTAGAGCCTGGCATGTGACAAATTCAAGTTTCGCTTTTTTGACACTTTCTTTTTTTGAATATTTTCAATCTGTGGTTGGTTGAATACACGGATGCAGAACCAACTGTAGCTTTTCATTTCCTAGTCTGATTCATAAGAACAATGATCCCTCTACCTCATTGGCAAGTTTTGCCCCATTTTGCAGATCATATAGCCAATGTTGGGACCTGGATTCCAATTCCAAGATTTTTTTAATAAATTTTTTTATGTTGGCTTGTAATAATTACATATACAGAAAATTATGATGAAGAAAGTTTTAAAAATCACCCATAATCAACACTGCCACTGAGACATCCACCATGAATATATTCAGATATACTTTCTACACATATAATAAAGTTATATGGAGTTATATGGAGTATTTATTATGATGCTTTATATTGTGAACACATTCCAATGCCATTACATTTTCTTTATAAGATTTTAAATGACTGTAAATCGTCCCAGCATGTGGATAGATCACGATTTGGACTATCCTCCATAGTTGGATTTAGGCTAATTTTATTTCATCATTTTTATAAAGTTTCAAATAATGTCCTTGAATGCAAATATTTGACTATTATCCCTGATTATTTCCTTGGAATACAAACATAAAAATGAACTGAAATTATGAACCAAAAGTTATGCACATGTTTTAGGCTCTTAATACCTCAAGCTCAGTTGGCACTCCATAAAAGGCCTTGCTAACTATAAGACATTCACCTGGGTAGGGCTAACCGACAGTCTGTACTCCTGCCCTGCACACACAGTAAACATAAGAAGCCATGATTAAATGTAGATACATCAAGTTTCCAAATGCAGGTGAGGAGAATAGAGTCAGCAAGGTTAAATAAGCTTCCTTTTAAGGTCACAGAGAGGAGACTTAGCTCCCATTCCTATTGCTTGGTGAACATGAGTCAACTGCTCCCCCATATCATCTGAACAAGCCTGACCTTGGCAAGGGAGGCACAGAGCCCCCGAGGGTGGTGTCCTGTGTCAGTTGGACATGCTTCTGCCCCACCATCTTTGCTTCTGCTATTTGAGATGATTCATCTGTGTGCAGGCAGCAAGACAGTCACCACCGTAACATCAGCTCTGGTGCTTACCTCTCTCTGACCAGGGAAAGTTCAAGGCATTATATGATATAGAATATAATGCCTGATATGATACAGGATACAGTGGGGCCCTGTCTAAACAGCCTAATCCAGGAGTGAGTGGATAGATGAGTGACAAAGGCAAATGCCACAACCTTGTTTTAAGTGACATTTGTAAATGGGTAACACACTATAGTCATAGGTTGAGTTAACAGCACAAATTAAGGACATACTAGGTACCAAGCATAACGTTATGCTAAGATCAGACTCAGGAAATTGAAGTCATGTTTCCTATAAGTATAATGGGTAAAAATTGTTAAATGACAAATAAAAAGTTCTATACTCCTAATTCATACAAAGTAAATAGTTATATAGCTATATTGATGGACATATTAACAGTTTTGCTTTTATTGAAGGCTTCAGAAAGGTTGGTTTAGGAAGGCTTCCTGGAAAAGGCAAAGTTTGAGTGAGGATTTGAAGACCAAATCTGCCATTTGTGAGAGGAAAACACTGCTTAGCAGATAATAAAACACTTAAAAAAACATGTCCTAAAAATTTCCTTGGGGGAAATAAATTTCCTATATAATTACCTACGTGGGTTAAATCCTTTGAAGTCAGGGTGGTAGTACAGGGAAGGTTATGTAATGGGAGAGGGGCCCAAGGGTCCAATGAATCTCACAGGCTTGTGGAAAAGCTTAATATTCCCCAAACTTTATTGGGATTAATAATTAACTAGAATGTTTGTTAAAAATGCAGCTCCCCAGGCCTCTTCCTTAACTATTCTGATTAAGTAGGTCAGAATGCTGCCAGTAAATATGTGTTTTAGAAAGTCCTCCAGGTGATTCCTAGCATCAGTTTGGGAAACACTGGATAGCTAATTCAGAAAAATTTGGCCAGAGCTTTTCAAATGTTAGTGAGCATATGGATCACCTGAAATCTTGTTATTTTAAAGATTCTGAATCTGCATGTCCTGGTTGGGGCCTGAGAGTCTGTATTTCCTATAAGCTTCCAGGAGGTGCTGATGCCGCTCAAATAACACCACATTTGGAAAGTCAAGAGTGTAGACAAGGAGCCTCAAACAGATGGTTCATGGGCTGTGTATGGTCACAGATATGGTTTTTTCTTTTTTTTTTTTTGGTATGGTGTTTAAAAATTTTCAAGTTTTAGCCAATATTAAAAAGTACAGAAGACTTTCACTTCTGGCTATGATAAAGTATTTGAAGTCAGACTCGTATTTCTGCCAGAAACAACAATAAAAGTAGACACAATGTATGACAACTCTTTTCAGGAAATACACAACAGACAACAAGGCAGTGATCCCTGGGAAAAGGGAAACTTATAAAAAGAGGGCAATGATCACCCACCTCTTTCTCTGGGGCAAGTTGTAACCATAGCACATTGAGCTAATATCTGAGTAGCCGGCCTGATGAGCTGAAGAAGAAGAGATCTGTTTGGATCACCAGAATTAGCTGGAATCTGCACGATGGAGCATCAGAGAAAAAGAACCTATGTGAGGGTCCCATATGAGTCTATACTCTGAGCATACCAGGCTAAACATTCATGGGGAAGATTATCCAATGCTTACCAGCAAACATCTGCTATAGGACTGAGAGCAAAATAGAGAGATTATAGGTAGATCAGTGATTGAAGAAGAGCAGTATTGTGGGGGGAAGTGTATGTTAAACTCTCAGCTCCACCAGAGTGAAGTAATCTCATTATCACCTTGTTAACACTCTAGGCATTCACTAAGTCCCCAGAAAAGTTGTGACTTAGGTATAAGGACCATGCCTTACAGTAAGGCTACTCTAGACTTATATGAAGAAAGTTTAAATTCAAGACCCAACACAATTCCCAGAGCAGAGAGTTTGGATGTTGCATCTTGCCAAGTTAGAGGTACTTGGGAAACACCATTGGCTTTCCATAGATCGGCATTAGCAAAGCATAAAGCCAGGCATACATAAGTTTTAAGTGATCTTCCAGCAATTGAACTGCCTACGAAAAAAACATATAATGTACAATGTCAAGCATACAATCACATATCACTAGACACACAAAGAAACAGGAAAACGTGACCTGTGGTTAAGGAAAAAGTAGTCAGTAAAAACTAAACATGACCCAAAACATGAGATGGCCCAAATGTTGGAGTCAGCAAAGACTTTAAAGAACCTAGTGTAAATATGTTCAAAGAATTAAATATATATATATTTTATAAAATATATATTTATATATGTTATATATATGTTTAATAAAACTATACATTTATTTATGTATAAATAAATATACATATATGTGCATATATACATATATAAAACTATACATATATACACATACGTATATACTTGTGTATATATACAAGTATACATGTATGTATATACTTGTATACTTGTATGTATACACATATATACATGTATGTATATACATATATACATATACATACATACACACACATATATATAATGAATGAAGAGAAAAAGAGCAGAGAAACTACAAAAAAGGACCAAATGGAAATTCTAGAACTGAAAATTACAGTAACTAAAATGCAAAATTCACCACATAGACTTAGTAGCAAATTGTAATGACCAAAGGAGTTATTTTAATTACAGATCAACAGACATTTTCTAACGTGAAGTGAAGGAGAAAAATGATTTTAAAAAGTGAACACAACCTTGGTTCTATGTGAAAATATTCAATGACTTATCTGAAGTTCTCAAAGTGTGAGAGTCACCAAGAGCACTTCAGAAAATTTGCAACATTAAAGATATTTTCATGATAATACCAAGATGTAATACTAAGATAATACTAGTAATATTACCATTCTTTTATGAGTGCACAGTGAAGTTTTCCAGAGGCTACATGATGAGTGCTACAATACAGATTAAATGAATAAACAGATATGAGAATTTAATTGTATTCTACTAAGCCAGAAAAAAAAGCACTGTAAAAATACAAAATGATGTCATTCTGCTAAGATTTTTTTTTTTTTTAATTTCTTATGTGTTCATTAAGACTATGTTATATCATGACATGTTCTGTTAACATGTAATGGTCTTTTTATTGTTATTTTTAAATGAACCAATAAGTGAATGTATATATTTTTTAATTTGTTGGTTTTAATTTATAATACAGTAAATATCAATAGATATAACCTACATAAACAAATGTAATTTGGGGTTCTCAAAAAATTTTAATACTGTAAAGAGGTACTGACAGAAAATGATATTTGAGAACTACTGGTATTACATGGAGCGCTGGTGGTGTAGTGGTTAAGAGTTCAGCTGCTAACCAAAACGTCAGCTGTTTGGATCCACCAGTTGCTACCTGGAAACTCTATGGGTAGTTCTACTCCATCCTACAGGGTCACTACGAGTTGGAATTGACTTGACAGCAACGGGTTTGGTATCCTATACACTTCATTGCAGTTCCAGAAGGAGAAGACAATGATAATAGGACAGACCAAAATGTGGAGAAATAAATGCTGAAAATGCTTCAAACTGGTTGAAAAACACTGACTTGAAAGAAAAAGTTCAGTAAACCCTAAGGAAGGTGTATATAAAGTAAACTTTCAGAGTCTACTTGCTGAAAATCAAAGCTAAGAAAATCTGAAAAGCAATCAGATAAGAAACACACATTGCATACAGGGAAAAAAATGACAGCTGACTTCTCCTCTGAAACAATGGAGGCTAAAGGACAATTGAATTACAATTTAAGAGAGAAAAGAAAAACTACTGACACAGAATTCTATATCTAATAAAAATAACCTTCAAAAATTAGGATAGCTATATAGAGCTGCTGTAACAGAAATACCACAAGTGGGTGGTTTTAACAAACAGAAATTTATTTTCTCACCTTTAGGAAGCTACAAGTTTGAATTCAGGGTGCCAGCTATAGGGGAAAGCTTTTTCTCTCTGTTGGCTCTGGGGAAAGTTCCTTGTCTTTTTTCAGCTTCTATTCCCTGGCAAGCATGTGGCATGGCATCTGTCTTCCCCTATCCCTGCTTGCTTGGTTGTTTACTGAATCTGCTCTTTTATATATCAAAATGGATTGACTGAAGACACAGCCTATGGTAATACTGCCTAATTAACATAACAAAGAAAGCTCAGTCACACATGAGATTATAAACACAGTTATAGGGATTAGGATTGACTACACACATTTTTTGGGGACACATTCAATTCGTAGCAGTTGGAATCAAGATATTTTTAAATATACAAAAGTTTGGAAACTTACCGTCAGAAGACCTCCACTACACAAAATGATAAAAGATGTCATTCTAGCTGAGGGAAAATGATATCAGATGGAATAAGGGCAGCAGAAATTAGAAATGAGTAAGTAAACATAAAAATCTATGTTTTCTTTCTTCTAATTTATTTAAATTTACTTAAGAGAGAATTGATTATTTAAAGTAAAAATAATAACATTGTGGAGTGGCATTTGAAATATATGAAGAAGTAAAAAATAAGACAATGCAGAAAGATATGAGGAGGTAAATGGAATTATACTATGGTAAGATTATTTTCTTGCAAAATAGAAGTGTAAAGCATCAAATATAAAGTGTGAAAAGTGAAAAAGTATAGCCTTGACCCTAAAAAGACTCTGATAAATTAAAGATACATATTATTGGCCCTACATCAACCATCAAAAAATAGAGGTGTAACTAAAAAAAATTAAAAAGAGAGAGAAAATAAAATGGAACTCTGAAAATATTTGGTAAGCCAAAGGAATACAATAAAAAGAACACCAGAAGAAGCTAAAACAGTTTTTGTTGTTAGGTGCCCTCCAGTCAGATTCAACTCATAATGACCCCATTTACAACAGAATGAAGTGCTACTGGATTCTGTGCCACCCTCACAACACTTGGTATGTTTCAGCTCATTGTTTTAGCCAATCCATCTCATTGAGGGTCTTCCTTTTTTTTTTTTTTTTTTTTTGCTGACCCTCTACTTTACTAAGCCTGATGCCCTTCTCCAGTGACTGGACAAACTAGACAAATGTAAAACAAATGACAAGATGGTAGACTTAAACCTCAATTATTCAATAATTGCAGGTGCACTAAACACTTTAATTAAAAGACAAAGGTGAAAAAAGTAAGATCTAATTGTATTCTGCCTATTAGAAATACATTTTAAATATAAATAGAACAAGACTGAAAGTAAAAACGAATGGAAAAGATATACCATGCAAACAATAAGTATAAGAAGGTTGGCATGGATATATTAATATCAGACAAAGTAGAACTCAAGACAAAAATATTACAAAAAATAGAGACACCATATAATTATCGAAGGAACAATTCACAAGGAAGATAGAATAATTCAAATTATGTATGCCCTTAACCATTTTAAAAAAGACCAAATCCATTGCCATGGAGTTGATTCCGACTCATAGTAACCCTATAAGACAGAGTAGAACTGTCCCATAGTCTGATGAGCACCAGGTGCGTTTGAACTGCCGACCTTTCGGTTAGCAGCCATAGCTCTTAACTACTACTCCACCAGGTTTAGTCATAAAAAACTAGATGGTCAAAATTCATGAAGAATAAATTAACAGAAATAAAGGAAAAGAGACAAATCCACAATCATAGAAAAATTTTAAAGCTCCTCTCTTAGTAACTGATTGAAGTGCACAAACCATTGATAAAGATAGAGAAGATCAAAACAACACTACACACAGAACTGACATTTATGGAATTATACCCAACAACTACGGGATACATATTCTTTTCAATACATGTACTGGTCACCCAGCTAGATCATATGCTGGGCCATAAACCTAGTATCAACAAGATTCAAAATATTGCAATTTTTCAGAATTGTTCCCTGACAACAATGGAATTAAATTAGAAATCAATAAAAATGAGATGTCTAGAAAATCCCCAAATATTTTGAAACAAAATATTATTTTTCTAATAGCTTAAGTCAATGAAAATTGTAAGTTAAAAAATATTTCGAACTTAATGAAGCTGAAAACATTGTAACATTTCCAGAGTTGGTGGGGGTGCTGCTAAAGCAGTACTTGAAAGAAATTTTATAGCTTTAAATGTGTGTATTAGAAAACATGCCATGAGCTGGAGCTGATTTGACAGCACATAACAACAGCAACTCTTTTAAATTTCCATCTTACAAACACAGAAAAAGAAAACTAAGCCCAAAGTAAAGAGAAGGAGAGACTTTATAAAGACAAGAGCTATTGTTAGGTGTCATTGAGCCAGTCCCCACTCACAGTGACCCTATGTTCAACAGAACAAAACACTGCCCAGTCTATCCCCACAATCATTGCTGTGGTTGAGTTCGTTGTTGCACCCACTGTGTCAATCCACCCCATTGAGCGTGTTCCTCTTTTTCACTGACTCTCTAGCTTATCTAGCATGATGCACTTTTCCAGGGATTGGTCCCTCCTGATAATATGACCAAAGTATGTGAGATGAAGTCTCACCATCCTTGCTTCTAATGAGCACTCTGGCTGTACTTCTTCCAAGTCAGGCTTGTTTGTTCTTCTGGCAGTCCATAGTATATGCAATATTCTTTGCCAAAAACGTAATTCAAAGGCATCAATACTTCTTTGGTCTTCCTTGTTCATTGTCCAGCTTTTGCATGCGTATGAGGCAATTGAAAATATCATGGCTTGGGTCAAGTGCACCTTGGTCCACAAACTGACATCTTCACTTTTCAACCCTTTAAAGACGTATTTTGCAGTAAATTTGTCCAATGCAATACGTCATTTAATTTTTTGACTGCAGTTTCCATGGGCATTGATTGTGGATCCAAGTAAAATGAAATCCTTGACAACTTCAGTATTTTCTCCATTATCATGATGTTACTTATTGGTCCAGTTGTGAGGATTTTGTTTTCTTTATATTGAGGTGTAATCCATACTGAAGGTTGTGGTCCTTGGTCTATATCAGTAAGTGCTTCAAATACTCTTTGCTTTCAGCAAGCAAAGTTGTGTCATCTGCATGTCATGGTTTGTTACTTAATCTTCCTCTAACCCTGATGTCATGTTCTTCTTCATATAGTCCAGCTCCTTGGATTATTTGCTCAGCATATGGATTGAATAGGCAAGGTGGAAGGATACAACACTGACACACACCTTTCTTGGTTTTAAACCAAGCAGTATCCCCTTGTTCTGTTCGAATGACTGCCTCTAGATCTATGTACAGGTTCCTCATGAGCACAATTAGTGTCCCGGAATTCCCACTCTTTGCAATGTTATCTATAATTTGTTATGATCCACACAGTTGAATGCCTTTGCATAGTCAATGAAACAGAGGTAAACATCATTTTGGTATTCTCTGCTTTTCAGCCAAGATCCATCTGACATCAGTAATGATATCCCTTGTTCCACATCTTCTTCTGAATTTGGCTTGACTTTCTGGCAGACATCAATAAATAAGAGACGTACACATATAGAGAATTAACAAATCCAAAGTTGGTTCTTTGAAAGTTTAATCAAATTACTCACACCAGAAACACGAGTGGGAATATCAATATATATATCGTACAAAATATCAAAAGTTCCATAAATAATAATACAAATATATACATACCCTAAAGAATAGTAATAACAAAAAGGAATATTAAAAAGGACTATTATGACAGTAAGAAAATATTATGAACAACTTTATGCCAATAAATTTAACAGATTAGATGAAATGCACATATTTCTTAAAAGTGACAGTCTTCTAAAACTGCATCAAGAGGAAATAAAAAATTTGAATGATCTTATAGATGTTAAAGGGTTTGAATTTATTATCAAAAACATGCCAGAAAAGGAAACTCCATGCCAGATGAGTTCACCAAAGAATTCCATTGAACATTTATGAAAGAAACAAAAATATTACACCAATTTTCCTGAAAATAGAGGAGGAGGAACTGCTTTTCAATATGCTTTGTGAGACCAGCATAACCCTGGTATTAAAAGCTGGCAAAGCCACTAGGAGGACAGCAAATTTCAGGTTAATATTTCTCATGGGTACACAAACCAAAACTCTGGTTTGAATTTAGCAAATGTAATGGTTACATTCCAGGACTGCAAAGATGTTTCAACGTTGAAAAAATTGAAGTAATTTGACACATCACAGAATAAAGTAGAAAAATCATGCAATCATCTCAATAGGTGCAGGAAAAGAATTTGATGAAATTCAAAACTCATTCATGATTAAAAAAAAAAAAAACTTTTAGTAAATTGTAAATAGAAGAAAACTTTCTCCTTCTGATGGGGAGAACCTGAAAACCCTACAGCAACTATTATTGTTAATGGTGAAAGACCGAATGCTCTCCCCCTAAGATCAGAAAAAAATAAATCTCATCACTTCTCTTCAATATTGTACTGAAGGTACTAGCCAGGGCAATAAGGCAAGAAAATGAAATAAAAGATGTAAATAAATACACAGATGACATTATTGCATAGAAAATCTTAGAAATGTACAAAAACCTACTGGATTAAAAATGAATTTAATGAGATCATAAAATGAATATACCAAGGCAATTATATTTCTATGTACAAGCAAAAAATATTTGGGAAATAAAATTTAAAAATAAGATACTTAGGAGTAAATTTAAAACATGAAAAACTACAAAACATTGCTGAAAGAAATTATACCAAAACCAAACCCGCTGCCGTCGAGTTGATTCTGACTCATAGCGACCCTATAGGACAGGGTAGAACTGCCCCATAGAGTTTCCAAGGAGCACCTGGTGGATTCGTACTGCCAGCCTTTTGGGTTAACAGCTGTAGCACTTAACCACTACACCAGCAGGGTTTCCAAAGAAATTATAGAAGATCTAATTTAATAGAAAGATATACTCTGTGGATTGGAAGACTAGAGAGTGTTATGATGTCTATTGTCCTCAAATTGATCCACAGATTCAAATATCTGTGGATAATAAAATAATAAAATATCAGCAGGTTATTTTATTTTTATATTTTTGGTATAAACTATTCTAAAATTTGTATGGAAATCCAAAGAACCTAGAATAGTCAAAACAATTTTTAAAAAGAACAAAGTTGGAGGAATCACACTACATGATTTCAATTATGCTGCAAGAACTAGGCATCTGTATGGAGCAAAAACGAATCTCAACCCATACCTCACTTTATTCACAAAAATTAATTTGAAATGCATCATTGATTTTTAAAAAAAATTTTATTGTGCTTTAAGTGAAAGTTTACAAACCAACTCAGTCTCTCATACAAAAACTTATATACACCTTGGTATATGCTCCTAGTTGCTCTCCCTCTAAAGAGACAGCACACTCCTTCCCTCCACTGGCTACTTTCATGTCCATTCAGCCAGCTTCTGACCCCTCTGCCCTCTCATGTCCTCTCCAGACAGGAGCTGCTCACATAGTCTCATGTGTCTACTTGATCCAAGAAGCTCACTCTTCACCAGTATCATTTTCTATCACACAGTTCAGTCCAGTTCCTGTCTGAAGAGTTGGCTTTGGGAATGATTTCTGTCTTGAGCTGATGGAAGGTCTGGGAACCACGACCTCCGGGGTCCTTCTAGTCTCAGCCAGACCATTAAGTTTGGTCTTTTTACGAGAATTTGAGGTCTGCACCCCACTGCTCTCCTGCTCCCTCAGGGGTTCTTTGTTGTGTTCCCTGTCAGGGCAGTCATCGGTTGTAGCCAGGCACCATCTAGTTTTTCTGGTCTCAGGATGATGTAGTCTCTGGTTTTTGTGGCCCTTTCTGTCTCTTGGACTTGTAATTACCTTGTGTCTTTGGTGTTCTTCATTCTCCTTTGATCCAGGTGGATTGAGACCAATTGATGCATCTTAGATGGCTGCTTGCTAGCGTTTAAGACCCCAGATGCCACTCTCCAAAGTGGGATGCAGAATATTTTCTTAATAGATTTTATTATGCCAATTGACTTAGATGTCCCCTGAAACCATGGTCCCCGACCCCCCGCCCCTGCAGTGCTGGCCTTTGAAGCACTCAGTTTATTCAGGAAACTTCTTTGCTTTTGGTTTAGTCCAATTGTGCTGACCTCCCCTGTATTGTGTGTTGTCTTTCCCTTCACCTAAAATAGTTCTTGTCTACTATCTAATTAGTGAAAACCCCTCTCCCTCCCTCCTTCCCTCCCCACTCTCGTTAACTATCAAAGAATACTTTCTTCTCTGTTTAAACTATTTCTCGAGTTCTTATAATAGTGGTCTTATACAATATTTGTCGTTTTGCAACTGACTAATTTCACTCAGCATAATGCCTTCGAGATTCCTCTATGTTATGATATGTTCCAAGGATTCATCATTGTTCTCTATCAACGCATAGTATTCCATTGCATGAATATACCATAATTTATTTATCCATTCATCCATTGATGGGCACCTTGGTTGCTTCCATCTTTTAGCTATTATAAACAGTGCTGCAATGAACATGGAAGTGCATATATCTGTTTGTGCGAAGGCTCTTATTTCTCTAGGATTTATTCCAAGGAGTGGAATTGCTGGATCCTACGGTAAAAAATTTTTTTTTTTTTATGGTAGTTCTATTTCTAGTTTTTTAAGGAAGTGCCAAATCGATTTCCAAAGTGTTTGTACTATTTTATATTCCCACCAGCAGTGTATAAGTGTTCCATTCTCTCCACAACCTCTCCAACATTTATCATTTTGTGTTTTTTGGTTTAATGCCAGCCTTGTTGGAGTGAGATGGAATCTCATTGTAGTTTCGATTTGCATTTCTCTAATGGCTAATGATCGTGGGCATGAAATGCATCATTGGTTTAGGAATAAAGTCTAGAACTATAAAACTTCTCAAAGATAACATAGGAGAAAAACTTTGCAACTTTGGAGTAGATACATACTTTTAAGGACACAAAAGCATTAGAAGATAAAAAATAACTTACACTACATCAACATTAAAACCTTTTGCCTTCAAAAGACATTGACAGTAGAAGGAAAAATCAAGCCACAGACTGGGAGATATTATTTGCAACACATATATCTGACAAAGGCTTGTATCCAGAATATATATAGCTCTTTGACAAGTCAGCAATGAGAATACAAACAACTAACAAATAATGAGCAAAGGATTTGAACAGATAATTTACAAAAGAAGATATGGAAATAGCCAATGAGCACATAATATGACCCTCAACATCATCAGTTATTGGGAAAATGTAAATTAAAATGAGATAGCACTTCATATCCAAATAACAGAAATTATGACTAAAATGATGAATAAAGTTAAAAAGACTGGAAACACCAAGCATTGTTAAGGATGCTGAGCAAGTGGAACTCTCATATGTTACTGTGGGAGGGGAAGTGTAAAATGGTACAATCACTTTTGAAAGGTGTTTGGCAGCTTCTAATAAAGTTAAGCATACACTTACCACTTGAGTCAGCAATTCCACCCTTAGGTTTTTATACAACACAAACTAAAGCACATGTTTATAAAAAGGCATGTACAGGAATGTTAGTAACAGCTTGACTCATAGTAGTCCAAATCTGAAAACAACTCAAATGTCCACCAACTGGGAATGAATAAATAGTTGTGATGCACTTATATCATGGGCTATTACTCAGTCATGAAAAGGAACAAACCATGAAACACACAACGTCATAGATGAATCTCACAGACACTATGCCGAGTGAAAGAAACTGGACAGAAAATAATTCATTCTGTATGATTACATTTGTATTAAATTCCTAAATAGGCTAAACTTATCTGTAGGGATAGAAAGCAGATCAGTAGTTAGCTGGAATATTAGGAGGGAGGGAAGAGATTGACTTCAAGCAGAGAAGAGAACATTCTGGGAGGATGGAAACGTTTGATGTCTTGATTGGGTTGGGAGTTGCAGGGGTGTATATTTTGGTCAGAGTCCCTGGGTGGCACAAAAGGTTAAGTGTTCAACTACTAGCCCAAAGGTTGGTGGTTAGAACCCTCTTGCCTTGGAAGACAGGCCTGATGATCTGCTTCCAAAAGGACACAGGCTTGAAACCCCTATGGAGCAGTTCTACTCTGCATACATGTGCTCACCGTAAGGTGGAATCAACTCGATGGCAACTAAAAACAGCAACATATTTTGGACAAGCATCATTGACCTGTACACTGAAAATGTGAAATTTACCATACACAAGTTACACCTTGCTTGGTAAAGTGGAGGGTCAGCAAAAAAGAAGAAGACCTTCAACAAGATGGGTTGACACAGTGGCTACAACAATGGGCTCAAGCATAACAATGATTGTGAGCATGGTGCAGGACTGGGCAGTGTTTTGTTCTGTTGTACATAGGGTGCTATGAGTCAGAACTGACTCGACAGCACCTAACAACAATAACAAGTTACACTTGAATAAAGGTGATTTTAAAATTGGGAGATTTGACAAAAATCTGGATTTCAGAATTCTCTTGAGAAGCCAGATCTGGAAATATTGGTAAGTAATCCTACATCACGAAACCCAGGTGGAGTTTAGCTATGGATGTCCTATTAATATGAGACAAGCATCTCTCTAGGTCACTGACCCTCTTCATGTATTTATTTTACCTGTCTAGTCAATGCTTTTTGGTTTCCAATCTTAAAAAAAAAAAAAAGAAAAAAGTTCATTCATTTTTTTTTTTTTACTGATTTATTCAACTGGCAATTATTCACCAAATATGTTCCCAATTCCCTTTGTCTTGAGCTGGACTACCTATTTCTTCTGCCTCCAATTGATCTACTCTTCATCTGAGCAGCAGGAACACAGTGGACCAGCAACACTCCCGGACTCTCCCCCAGGGGGAGGGGGCAGCATGCTAGGCTCCTTTGGACAGGAGGAACAGTCCAGGATCAAGGAGGCAGGGTCATTTTTTGTTCTGACCATTCCTGGCTCCTGGGCCTCTCCCCCAAAACCATCTCTGGGGTGGAGGAGCTGTGACTGAGGTCTCATTACAGAAAATCCAATCAGGGCACATAAATCAGGGCCTGGCTTTAAAGGAAAGTGGGATTTTATAAAACGGATCACCACTGTATGGCTTCTGCTGAATAAATCCATCAGTTGTAGCTAAAGTGTGAAGTGAATGCCTTTAAATCAAAACATTTCTTTAGGGATTCTTGGACACGCCTTGTAAAGCTGCACCAGGATGGGTAACCTCCAGTCGGAGTTACGTAAATCCATTGCCTCCCCTATAAAGCAGTTGAATGTTTTAACTAAATCTAATTCTTAAAATAATGATTTCTGAATCAAAACTTTGCAGGGAAAATTTACAGGCAAGTTTTATAAATCAGAGGCAAGATATATAACTCAGATAGTGAGAAGTGCAGATTTATAAATCCAACTTGTAAATCAGGAGAAAAAACATCATGTTTTACACTAAATAATATTTTTACAAATGGCACCTCATACATCATGCAATTGCCACAAATCTTTCACACTGGAGTCAGGCTACATAATATGAGGCTGAATCACAAAGGGAATTGAGGCCTGGGTGGCGATGTCGGGACAGGGTATGTGGGCTTGAAAAGATGCTCCTACATCTTTCACCAGTGGAGGTGGGCGAGGGGCTTCTGAATTAGACTCATGTGTGTGTGTAATTCCATTATGTGACTATGGGTGAATTATGTAAAACTCAGTGTCTGGAAAAAACTGAGTGCTTTGGGTGCTTAATAAATGCTAGTTGTTGTTAGCTTTGTTGACTCAACTCTGACTCATGACGACTTCATGCACAACAGAGGAAGCATTGCCCAGTCCTGGGCCATCTTCAAAACTGCCAGCATGGAAACTACTCCATCGTTGTGACTACTGTACCAATTGATGGCACCAAGCGTCTCCCACACCCCCCTTGGCCCTCTCCTTCACCAAATATGATGTCCTCTTCTAGTGACTGGTTCCTCACGATGGCATGTCTAAGTTAGTGAGTTGCACAATGATCTGTTGGGATAAATAAGGTTTTAATTGAATAATATTTGGAAGTAGATCACTAGACCTTTCTTCCTAGTCTGTCTTAATCTGGAAGCTCTGCTAAAACCTGTCCACCATGGGTGAGCCTACTGGTATTTGAAATACCGGTGGCATAGTTCCCAGCATCACAGCAACACACAAGCCACCACAGTATGAGAAACTGACAGAGGGGTACCAAAAACCAAAAGCAAACCCATTGCCGTCCAGTTGATTCCAACTCATAGCAACCCTATAGGACAGAGTAAAACTGCCCCACAGGGTTTCCAAGGAATGGCAGGTGGATTTGAATTGCCAACCCTTTGGTTAGCAGCTGAGCTCTTAACCACTATACCACCAAGTCTCCCTGACAGATGGGTAGTAGTAATAAAAGTTGTAATCTATTGATATATTATCATATTGTCTTTTAGTTTGTCGTACTGTGGTGGCATGCATGTTGCTGTGATGCTGGAAGCTATGCCACTGCTATTTCAAACACCAGCAGGGTCACCCATGGTGAACAGGTTTCAGCAGAGCTTCAAGGCTAAGACAAACTAGGAAGAAGGATCTGGCAGTCTACTTCTGAAAAAATTGACCACTGAAAACCTTATGAATAGCAGCAGAGCATCATCTGGTGTAGTGCTGAAATATGAGCCCCTCAGGTTGGAAGGCACTGAAAATATGACTGGGAAAAAGCTGCCTCTTCAAAGTAGTCAACCTTAAGTTTTTGGGACTTTCATTTGCTGGTATGGCATGACTCAAAATGAGAAGAAACAGCTGCAAACATCCATTAATAATAGGAAAGTGGAATGTGAAAGTGTGAATCTAGGAAAATCAGAAGTTATAAAAAAATGAAAAAAGATCGATATCCTAGACATTAGTGAGCTGAAATGGACTGGTATTGGCCATTTTGAATGAGACAATCCTATGTTCTACTATGCTGGGAGTGACTAATTGAAAAGGAATGGTGTCACATTCATTGTTAAAAAGAACACTTCAAGATCTGTCCTGAAGTACAATGCCGTTAGTGATAGGATAATATCCATACACCGACAAGGAAGGCCAGTTAATACAACTATTATTCAAATTTATGCACCAATCAGTAATGCCAAAGATGAAGAAATTGAAGATTTTTATGAACTTCTGCAGTCTGGAATTGATCAAACATGCAATCAAAATGCATTGATAATTACTGGTGATTGGAATGTCAAAGTTGGAAACAAAGAAGGATCAGTAGTTGGAAAATATGGCCTTGGTGATAGAAATGACACAAGAGATGGCATGATAGAATTTTGCAAGAACAATGACTTATTCATTGCAAATACCTTTTTCAACAACATAAATGGTGACTATACATGTGGACCTGGCCAGATGAAATACACAGGAATCTAATTGACTACATCTGTGGAAAGGGATAATGGAGAAGCTCAATATCATCAGTCAGAACAAGGCCAGGGACCCACTGTGGAACAGACCATCAATTGCTCATATGCAATTTCAAGCTGAAGCTGAAGAAAATTAAAGCAAGTCCACAAAAGCCAAAATATGACCTTGAAATATGACCTTGAGTATGTCCCACTTGAATTTAGAGACCATCTCAGGAATAGATTTGACACATTGAACATTAATAATCAAAGACCAGATGAATTGTGGAATGACAATAAATGACAATAAATTACGGTGCATTGAAGAAAGCAAGAGGTCATTAAAAGGACAGGAAAGAAAGAAAAGACCAAAATGGATGCCAGAAGAGACTCTGAAAGTTGCTCTTAAACATAGAGTAGCTAAAGGGAAAGGAAGAAATGATGAAGTAAAAGAGCTGAACAGAAGATTTCAAAGGGTGGCTCCAGAAAATAAAGTTAAGTATTATAATGAGTTAGAAAATCAAAAGGGAAGAACTTGCTCAGCATTTCTCAAGCTGAAAGGACAGAAGAAAAAATTTAGGCCTCCCGTTGCAATACTGAAGGATTCTACAGGGAAAATACTGAATGATGCAGGATGCATTCAAAGAGGATGGAAGACTACTGGCCTGATGGCTGGGAACCATGGTCTCAGGGGCATCTACCTCAACTGGCATAACAGAGTCTATAAAGAAAATGTTCCACGTCAGACTGTGGTGAGTAGCGACTGGGGTCTTAAAAGCTTGCAAGTGGCTATAAGGTACATCTACTGGTCCCATCATGGCTGGACAAAGGAGAATGAAGAATACAAAAGTCACAAGGGAAAGGTTAATCCAAAGGACTAATGAACCACAATTATCACAACCTCCACCAGATTGAGCCCAGAACAATTAGATGGTATCTGGTTGTCCCCACTGACTACTCTGGCAGTGACCACTATAGAAGGTCCCAGACAGAGCTGGAGAAAAATGTAGAACAAAATTCAAATTCATAAAAACAAAACAACAGGGGGAAAAAAAAAAAAAAAGCCTTGCTGGTCTGACAAGGAACAGAGAAACTCCAAGAGTATGGCCCTCAGACACCCTTTTAACTCAGTACTGAAGTCACTCCTGAGGTTTACCTTTCAGCCAAAGATTAGATAGGTCTATAGGGCCAACAATAACACACTAGAGGGATGTACTTCATAGTTCAATCAAGTGTACAAGCCTAATGGGGACACCAGCCCAAAAGCAAAACGAGAAGGCAGGAAGGGCCAGGAAAACTGGACAAATGGAAACAGGAAAACCAGGATGGAGAAAGGTAGAGTGTTGACACATTGCTAGGTTGGCAATCAATGCCACAAAACACTTTGTGTACTGTTTAACGAGAAACTAATTTGATCTGTAAACTTTCACCTAAATCACACACACACACGCACACACACACAAAGATGGAAGGAATACACAGTCACTGCACCAAAAAGAATTGTTTGACATCCACCATTTCAGGAGGTACCGTAAGATCAAGAACCCATGGTATTGAAGGAAGAAGTCCAAGCTGCACTGAAGGAACTGACAAAAAACAAGACTTCAGGAATTGACAGAATATCAGTTGAGATGTTTCAACAAACAGATGTAGAGGTGTCAGTGCTCACTCATCTATGCCAAGAAATTTGTAAGACAGCTACCTGGTCAACTGACTGGAAGATATCTGTATTTGTGCCCATCCAAAGAAAGGTGATCCAACAGAATGTGGAAATTATCAAATAAACTCATTAATATCACATACAAATAAAATTTTGCTAAAGATCATTCAAAAGTGGTTGCAGTAGTACATAGAATGGGAACTGCCAAAAATTCAAGCTGGATTCAGAAGAGGCCGTAGAATGAGGGTTATCATTGCTGATGAAAGATGGATTTTGGCTGAAAGCAGAGAATGCCAGAAAGATGTTTACCTGTGTTTTATTGACTTTGCAAAGGCATTTGACTGTGTGGATCATAACAAATTATGGACAACATTGTGAAGAATGGAAATTCCAAAACACTTAATTGTGCTCATTAGAAATCTGTACATAGACCAAGAGGCAGTCGTTCGAACAGAACAAAAGGATACTGCGTGGTTTAAAGTCAGGAAAGGTGTGCATCAGGGTTGTATCCTTTCACTATAGTTGTTCAATCTGTATGCTGAGCAAATAATCTGAGAAGCTGGACTACATGAAGAAGAACATGGCATCAGGATTGGAGGAAGACTCATTAACAACCTGTGATGTGCAGACGACACAACGTTGCTTGCTAAAAGCAAAAAGAACTTGAAACACTTAATGATGAAGATCAAAGACCACAGTTTTCAGTATGCACTACACCTCAACATAAATTAAAAAAAAAAAAAAAATCCTTACAACTGGACCAATAAGCAACACAAATTATTTATTTTATTGTGCTTTAAGTGAAAGTTCACAGCTCAAGTTAGTTTCTCATACGAAAATTCATATACACATTGTTATGTGACCCTAGTTGCTCTCTCTGTAAAGTCACAACACACTCCTCCTTTCCACCCCAGATTTCCTGTGTTCATTCAGCCAGCTCCTGTCCCTTTCCACCTTCACATCTTGCCTCCGGACAGGAGCTACCCTTTTAGTCTTACATATCTACTTGAACCAAGAAGCACACTCTCTATGAGTATCATTTTATGTCTTGTAGTCCCATCTAATCCTTGTCTGAAGAGTTGGTTTCAGGAATGGTTTTAGTTCTGGTTTAACAGAGAATCCAGGGGCCATATCTTCTGGGGTTCCTCTAGTTGCAGCCAGACCACTAAGTCTGGTCTTTTTTTTTTTTTTTTTTAAAAAAAAAAAAAACAAAACAGGATTTGAGTTCTGCACTCTGCTTTTCTCCTGCTCTGCCAGGGACTCTCTGTTGTGTTCCCTGTCAGGGCAGTCATTGGTGATAGCCAGGCACCATCTAGTTCTTCTGGTTTCAAGCTGATAGATTCTCTGGTTTATGTGGCTTTTTCCATCTCTTGGGCTAATATTTTTCTTGTGTCTTTAGTGTTCTTCATTCTCTTTGCTCCAGATGGGTTGGGACCAATTTATGTATTTTAGGTGGCCGCTCACTAGCTTTTAAGACCCCAGACACCACTCACCAAAGGGAATGCAGAATATTTTCTTAATAAACTTTGTTATGCCAACTGACCTAGATGTCCTCTGAAACCATAGTTCCCAGACCCCACCCCTGCTACTCTGTTCCTCGAAGTGTTTGGTTGTGTTCAGGAAACTTCTTAGCTTTTGGTTTAGTCCAGTTGGGCTGACTTCCCATATATTGTGTTTTGCCCTTCTCTTCACCTAAGATAATTTTTTTCTACTATGTAGTTAGTGAATACCCCTTTCCCTCCCTCCCTTCCCTTGTAACAATCAAATAATGTTTTCTTCTGTATTTAAAACTTTTCATGAGTTCTTATAATAGTGGTCTCGTACAATATTTGTCCTTTTGTGACTAATTTCACTCAGTAAACTGCCTTCCAGATTCATCCATGTTAATGTTTTGTGAATTCATCATTGTTCTTTATCCTAAGCAACACATTATAAACGGAGAAAAGATTGATGTTGTCAAGGATTTCATTTTACTTGGATCCACCACGATCAACACCAACAGTTAAGAAATCAAAGGACTCACTGCTTCGGGCTAATCTGGTATAAAAGACCCCTTTAAAGTATTAAAAAGCTAAGATGTCACTTTGAGGACTAAGGTGTGCCTGACCCAAGCCATGGTATTTTTAATCACCTCATATGCATGTGAATGCTGGACAATGAATAAGGAAGCCCGAAGGAGAATTGACGTCTTCAAGTTATGGTGTTGGTGAAGAATACTGAATACACCATAGACTGCCAGAAGAACCAAAAAGTCTGTCTTGGAAGAATACAACCAGAATGCTCCTTAGAAGCAAGGATGGCAAAACCTTGTCTCAAGTACTTTGGGCTTATTATCAGGAGGGACTAGTCCCCGGAGAGGGACATCATGCTTGGTAAAGTACAGAGCCAGTGAAAAAGAGAAAGTCCCTTGACAAGATGGATTGACACAATGGCTGCAACAATGGGCTCAATCATAAAAGTGTTTCATTGTGTGGTACTTAGGGTCACTATGAGTTGGAAGTGACTCAAAGGCACCTAATAACAACAATTAAAATCATAAGTATTATTACTTTCAGTCTACGTCAATTTTCCATTCCATAACTCATAGAAGCAGGGTGGTTTATGAGGTTGTAGACCCCAGAACAATGGCTCTAGGAAGCTAAACTCCCCTAGTCCAGATGTATTTGGATGGACCAACCATTTTCCTCCAGTATTCCCCAACTTCTGGCTGCAAGAATTTCCTGAAAAAGACTCCTGAACACTCTCTTTGGAGACCTGACTTCTGTGCAGAATTTAAATTAAAATTAATGTCTTCAAAAAGCTTGTTACAAAAGTAATACATTCTTATTATGGAATATTTGGGAAATAATGAAAATCCCCAACGCTCTCACCACCCGGAGATAATCACTGATAACTTTCTGGTTATCCACTTAAAGTCTTTTTCTATGCATATATTTACACACACACATTAAAAAAAAAAAGAATGCAACCAGATTGTATATGTTTTTTGCAAGTTTTTTTTTTACTTAGTGATATATTGTGAAGAGTTTCCAAAGTCACTAAATTGTTCCCTGCATGATTTTTTTTAATGACTGTAGATTAGAATGCACCATAATTTATTTAAAACCAGTTCCATATTGTCAAGCATTTATTCTGTTTTGAATTTTTTGCTATTATAAACAACCTTCCAGAGAACATCTTTTAAATAAATTCTCATCATTATTTATGATTATTTTCTAAGGATAAAATCCTAGAAGAGAAATTGCTGTGTAAATGGCTATGTGCAATTTTAAGAATTTTACCAAGTTACCCTCTGGAAAATTTGTATCACTTTAAGGTTATGCTGGCAATCTGTGGATATCCATTTTCCTATGCTCTAAGCATTTTTTTTTAATTATCAATGTAATAGCTGAAAAATTGTGTTTTAGTTTACACATTTGACAACTTGCAAAGTTTTACGTTTTTGTATTAATACTTCTTTTGTGAATTTCCTAATTATGTCTTTTGTTCATGTTGACATTTCAGAGCATTAAAGATACTGACGTTTTGTTATTTATATTGCAAATATTTTTTTTCTGTTTGTCATTTGCCCTAAAATTTTACTTATAACAGATTTTAATTTATATATGGTCAATTCTATCAATATTTTACTTAATGGTAAAATGCTACTTAGAAAGATTTTCCTAACACAAAATCGGATGTGCATGCTGTCATGGATTGAGTTATGTTCCCCCAAAAATGTGTATATCAATTTGGCTAGTCCATGATTCCCAGTATTGTGTGGTTGTCCTCCGTTTCGTGATTGTAATTTTTTGTTAAGGAGGATTAGAGTGAGATTGTAACACCCTTACTAAGGTCACGTCCCTGATCCAATGTAAAGGGAGTTTCCCTTGGGTGTGGCCCACACCACCTTTTATCTTACAAGAGATAAAAGGAAAGGGAAGCAAGCAGAGAGTGGGGAACATTGTACCACCATGAAAGCAGTGCCAGGAGTAGAGCTTGTCCATTAGACCCAGGGTCCCTGCGTGGAGAAGCCCCTCAACCAGGGGAAGACTGAGGACAAGGACCTTCCTTCAGAGCCGACAGAGAAAGGCATCCTTACCTTAGAGGTGATGCCCTGAATTTGGACTTTTAGCCTACCTTACTTTGAGGAAATAAATTTCTCTTTGTTAAAGCCATTCACTTTTGGTATTTCTGTTATAGCAGCACTAGATAACTAAGACACATGGACTTATACTTCATTCTACTTTTTTATTATATGTGTTTTTAAACTTTTAATCCATCTGAAATTTATTTTAGTATGTAGTATGAAGTAGTGACTTATCAATTTATCTTTAGGATTTTTCAATTGTGACCTTGTCATCTCCCCAGAGATTTGAAATACCCCTTCTAGCATGAACAGAATTCTTACATGTTCTTTCTACCTGCTCATCCTAGGGCAGTATCACTTCTTTTAAATTATTATAGTTTTAGGATCTATTCTGAAGTCTGTTTGTACAAATGTTCTTAGTATTTCTGTTTGGTCAAACTTTACTTGATTGTTTTGTTCTTTTATTCTTCCAGATAACATTTAGGATCATTTTGTTACGTTTCAAAGAAAAAAGGTATTAAAATTTAAATTAGAGTTACAGTAGTCTTATAGACAAATTGGGATGACTTGGACCCTTTACAATTTTTCATTTTGTCTTTCAAGAGTATGGAATGTATCACTGTATAATTTATCAATGAATTCAAGAGTTATTAACGCTCTGATAATGTCTGCTTACTTTTTGGGCATTACTGGGCTCTCACTACTCTCCTTCCAACACCTCAAGGAAGTATGCAGGCCCCGTGCACCACGGTGACAACTTTATCCAAAGGGAAATGCATGGAGGGGAACACTGAAAGGTTTAAGCAGAGAAATGAAGAAGATGATTTGAAGTTTAAGAAGATGCCTCTTGATTTTCCATGGAGAACATTGTGGGGAGCAACAGTGGTCATGGAAATGCCAGTTGGGAGGCTGTTGAATTGTCCAGATAAGACATTATGATATTACAGACTTGCTGGGGGCAGTGCTGGTAGAGGGAAGGTAAGAGACTGAAGGTATTTTTTAGTGAGAGAATCAATAGGATTTGATGATGAGATCAGAGAATGGGAGATGTTAAGAATGATTTCCATGGTTTCTGGAAAAAGAAACTGGGTGATTGCTGAGATTTGAAGGCTGGGTTAGGAGTAGATTTTGGGGAAACAGGGGTAGAACTTTCCAGAGTTGAATTTGGGGTGTATAGGTACAGACCCTCTTGTCATTAAGTGATAGAAACCCACTTCAAACTCTCCTAAGTGAAAAAAGAAGAGCTTGGGCTTATGTCACGGAAAGTTCAAGGGTAGGACTTGCTTCTAGACTTGGATGCTCTATGTTGGCATAAAGAGCCTATCTCTGTCTTCCTGTTATGCTTTCCTCTGTGTTTCCTTCAGTGTCTGGAAGGCTTGTCTTAGGTATGGTGGCAAAGTTGGCCCAGCCACCTCAGGCTTACCTCCTACCAGCTTAACAATCCTAGTGGGAAAATAGGGATACAATCCCCAACACCACCAACAAAATTGTTGAGTGTGAAGGTTTTGACTCACTTTTGAACAAATACTTCTCTAATCTAACTCTGGTTAAACCAGTCCCATAACTAAACCACACAGAGAAAGTATCTGGAAATTATGGTTCTCCAAAGGAAAATTGAATACCCCCTCCCATGGTGGCACATTGGTTAAGAGCCACGGCCATGAACCATAAGATTGGCAGGTTGAGTCCACCAGTCACTCCTTGGAAACCCTGTGGGGCAGTTCTACTCTCTGTTCTATAGGGTCAGAATCATCTCGACAGCAATGGGTTTGTCCACCCCCCCCCAAAAAAAAAGGGGTGGACAGACAAATCACAGATATCTATTACTGGCCAATAAATAAATAGGTGACCTTATAATTTATTGTCCAATCCAGAAGCCTTTGACCATGAAAGGGAGTTCTGTAAATACACCTCCTCTTCACTTATTGAGTACCTCCTTATCCAACATTTCACATTTGCGACAATAGTAAAAAATCTACTAGCTGACTATTTTGTGCATAATGACATATATCTGGCAGTAATGAGCAGTAATGAATGAGGAGGTGTGAGATGAGAGTAACTCTGGCTTTGATGGTTAAAGTTATGTGTCAACTTGGCTGGACCGTGATTCTCAGTGTTTTGGCAGTTATGTAATGATGTAATCATCCTCCATTTTGTGATCTGATACGGCCATCCTCCATTTTTGCATAACACTGATTTCTTTGGGACCTAACCATGTGGATAAGTGAAAAGATTGTGTACTTATGCCAAGAGAACAAAGAAACACAGAGACTATCTTGAGCAAATGGAGATATATGGTCACCTTATCTACAGGGCATCAAGTAGAGACATTGACCAGTTGTTGGCTCCATGTGTTTGGTGCTCAGATGAAAGGGAAGGTGTGGGGTAGGAGGTTGGTAGTAGTTGGGAGGAGAAGTTATGATGGAATAATGAGGAAAGGAGCCAGATTAGAGTGAGCTCAAGACTGAAAGGAGGTGAGGAACGAAAGTCACTGTCAGGGCACAATTCTCTTAAACTGGATTGTGAAGGGCAGTAGGGAGATAAAAGGACAAAAATATGTGGGAGTTGAAAAAATTATTCTTAATAATTGGAGAGTTATAGGAATTTTAAAAGAGAGAGAAAGTAAGTATTGAAGGAATCTCTGAGGGGAAAGGGTACTTAAGAAGGGGGAGGGTCAGTTTCAACTTTGCAATAGGAGAGAAGCAGAGAACATGAAGCAGGTGGAGGTGGGCTGATAGAATCAATGTTGAGAAGATGAGATGTTCCTGATTGATAGCTTCTCACTTCTCCATGAAGTACAAGATACAGCCTTTTGGAACTTGAGGATAGAAGAAGTGGTTGAAGTAGTCACTGTGGCAAGAGGGTTGGTGACAGAAATATACCAAGTCAATAATGTACCAAGATTGCTGGGCAGTATGGAGGGCCCTGGCAAGGCTGGCAATGGGATGAGAGCTATCTTTGGAATTCTTCTCTGCTGCAGAACTCTAAGGAAATGGCAGTTCCTCTGGCAAGGCTGGGGAAATACGTTCTGCTGGGTCCCATAGGGATGGTTGCAGACCACTCTCCTCATTCTCCAGAATTGCAGAAGGGTAGAGCACACTTCCCATCCCCACAGTCTGAGGTTCCAGGGACACTTGAAGTAAGGTGTCCACCCTCTTAAATGAAGGTCAGCATTTGCATGAAGGGGAAACATTTTTAGAAGTCTTTTCAGTTTTAGGGGGTTGCTGAAGTCAGGGCGAGGTAGAATGTGTCATAGCTCACATGTCTGGCCTTATCTTTTCCAGAGGCCTCTAGCTAGAATGTTGTTCTGTTCAGCAGCTACTCCTTATAGTTGCTGTTGAGTCAATTACGACTCATGGTGACCCCACGTGTGTCAGAGTAGAACTGTGCTCCATAGTGTTTCAATGGCTGAATTTTTGGAAGTAGACCACCAGGCCTTCTTCTGAAGAGCGTCTGGGTGAACTGGAACCTGCAACCTACAACCTTTCAATTAGTCGTTGAAAAGGGCATTAACAATTTGTACCACCAAGGGACTCCATTCCTGGTCCATAGAAGATGCTTAGTAAATATCTGTTGAGCAAGTGCAGAGCACATTCTGGACTGATTGACAGGCAGAGACATCCAGACACACTGAAGTTTTACCCTATGAACGAATGCTAGCTTTCATCCTAGCTGGTTGTTTACTATTTAAGTAGTGTTGAGTTTTATCACCTTCAGTCCTTGAGCAAGTGGTCTTTCATGACTGACATTTGATAAATTAAGTAAAATTTTCAGATGAAAATATTATAAAAGGAAATTGTGGTGGATACACCTTGTTTTTTTAATGCCCTCCCCCCGCCCTTTAGTATTAAAAGGATTTCTCTTCTGTACATAAACTGCTTACTCAGGCTGCTGAGTAGCAATGATCTGACTTAATACCTGGGGTATTCTCAAGCCCCAAGTTTAGATAATTAGATTTGGAGGTGGCATCAACCCTGCCAGGTCTGGCTTCCAGTCCACGGAAACCTGCTTGACTAAAACACAAGGGATCATGCCCTAAAGACATGGAGTGGGACATCATCAGGGTGGTTGATTCCACAACAAATGTCGCTTGAAAATTCCCTTTCCCCCCACTTCACAATGCCAACGTGATTATGCATCGAGCTGTTGCTATTTACAGATCTCTTAGCACAGAGAGCATTACACAGCCAGTGACACAGAATTACAACCATCTAGACATATGGTTTGGATAAACAAAGCACAAAGCGCAAATTAACCATGGTTGACTATAACTCCCGCTTTCTACTCCCCAGGGAGGGACTTCAGTGAAACTCCCAGTTGGAGAAAGCAATACATATCGGAAACTATTGTACATACAGCATGGTTTAGACAAATGCTAAGCCTTATTTAATGCTTTTCATAGTTCCAGAATACAATGGCACCAACCTGTCTAGGAAAAGTTATAACTCTGTGCCAGCTTCCTGTAAATAGTAACTGCACTCCTACCGGATTCCATGTCTGTGTGCTCCAAGACCAGAGAATGCCTTTCATTTGTCATCACCTTGCTTCTACTTCCTGTGTCCTCAAAGGGCTGCTGTCTTATGCATCTGGATGTCAAAGCAGCATGGAGTTGGACACAGGAGCCTCCTCTGAGTAAATACTCTTCAACTTCCACTGTGGTCCTTTTCACTCTCTGAGTCCTTGACCCTTGTCTGCAGAGAAGTAGCCCCCTCCTCATGTGGACCAGTCAAGGCCTGAGCTCATCCTGCCCCATGGGGGCCATTTGGAGTGGGCTGATTCTTTTTCTGGCAGTAGGAGGTCCCCTCACTTCCCATATTTTGTATTCCATGAGAAATTCTTACAGGACAGGAAACCTTCTGTGTGAGGTCCTTGGCTTCATCATTGACACATACATGAACCTTATAAACTTTGTTTGACAATAAAGAGTGTAATATTTGCTTTTCATAATACATATGCATTGCCTTCCACATGGGAGAGCAAAATAAATAAATAACCAGAGTTAGGCTCCTACTTGGCTTAAACACTGTACTAGAGTTTTTCAAAATTAAAAAAAAAAAAAATCCACAAAACATTCAGCTAAATCTATATCTGTTTTTCTTTTTTCCTTGACTTTGATGACTTTTCAGATGTACAGCATGTATTTAATTCAATCTCTGTCTCTCTTTCTATTACACGAACACACATGCATACAAACCCAGCAGCTTACCTGGGAGAAGGTATGACCATGTGGCCACAGAAATAGTTTACTGAGAGCTATACATTGTCAGATAAATCTTAAAACCTTAGTATTTTATTATTTGATAAACCTTTGAGGCTTATTATTTTATTAGCTGACTCTAGTTTTTTATATATAAACAAATGACAAATTCTGCTCCATAATATCTGCAGAGGAATGATCTGCAGCCTCTAGTGTCCAAAGGAAGCAGGGTTTCCAAGAGTTGTGGCAGATGCATTGAACCTGTAATGCCCTTTCAGCTGAAGTCCAACTTAGAAAGCGGCATGATCATTTTGAGTCAAGTAATTTCTGAGGAGCTGCTGAAGTGGCCTTGACGGCTTTCTTCTCATGAAGGTTGAGCAGCAGGTCACCCTCCCACCGTGACCTCACATGGGTTTTATTGACATGTATCCTGACTGTCATTTTCACATCTTATTTCCAACTCTCTGACTTGAATAAGGAAGACTACTCCATCACTCTCTGTCATGTTAATTTGGCCAAATTGAAATGGGGTAGGACAGGAGCCAAGATTCCTAGGGCAAAGTCAATGGACTTAAAAAAGCCACTTACCTGGATTCAACAATTCAAGTCAATTCATTTCTACTCAGCAGATACTTACCGAGTACCGCCCATGAAAGAAGTCCTTGTATGATCCCTGGAGAAAATGTAGAAAAGGATCCGTCTGTTCTGCTGAAGCTCCATCCTACAAAGGGAGAATCTTAAGGATAAAATAGCCCTAATAACAGGAAGGCAGCTATGAGAGGGACAAGTGGGCCTGAAAGGAAGAGGAATCAATTCTGATTAGCATTAGAAAGAAGAAAGGTGGGAACCTGGACCTTCCTCCAGAGCCAGTGGAAGTGCTTCTAAATCTAGATAGGCTATGGGGGTGTTTACCTGGTCTTAATCCTACTTGTTTCTTTCCATCTCAAGAGTCAAAGGAAAATATCTCCAAGTATATTGAAAATAACATCTGGTCCCATTCATTTGCCTAAGCTCGTCCCCATTGTGGACTCCAATATACACTGGATGTGTTTCATTTTGCTTCTACGTAAAACAGATTCTACTAGCCCATAAACAGGGATTTCACATTCTGGCTTATGGGACTTTCATTAGTAATACATTTCATATGCATTTACAGACGTACATTCCATGAGCTGGAATGCTTATCTACTTTGTTGTTGTTAGGTGCTTCCGAGTCGTTCCAGTGCGACCTCATGTACAACAGAATGAAACACTGCCAGGTCCGGTGCAACTCTCATAATTGTTGCTATGTTTGAGGCAATTGTTGGAGCCACTGTGTCAATCCATCTCATTGAGGGTTTCCCTTTTTTTCACTGACCCTGTATTTTACCAAGCATGATGTCCTTCTCCAAGGACTGGTCCCTCCTGATAACATGTCCAAAGTACATGAGATGAAGTCTCACCACCTTCACTTCCAAGGAGCACTCTGGCTGTACTTTTTCCAAGCAGACTTGTTTGTTCTTCTGGCAGTCCAGGTCAATATTCTTTGCCAATACCACAATTCGAAGGCATCATTTCTTTGGTCTTCCTTATTTATCATCTTGCATATGAGGTGATTGAAAATATCATGGCTCAGATCAGGCCGACCTTAGTCCTCAAGGTGACATCTTTGCTTTTCAACGCTTCAAAGAGGTCTTTCTGCAGCAGATTTGCCCAATGCAGTACGGCTTGATTTCCTGACTGCTGCTTCCATGGACCTTGATCCTGGTGGATCCAAGGAAAAAGAAATCCTTGACAATGTCAATCTTTTCTCCACTTATCATGATGTTGCTTATCGGTCCAGTTGTGAGTATTTTTGTTTTCTTTCTGTTGAGGTATAATCTTTGATCTTCATCAGTAAGTGCTTCAATTCCTCTTTGCTTTCAGCAAGCAAACTTGTGTCTTCTGCATATCTAAGGAGGTTGTTAATGAGCCTTCCACCAATCCTGATGCTGTGTTCTTCTTCATATAGTCCATCTTAGATTATTTGCTCAGCATGCAGATTGAATAAGTATGGTGAAAGGATACAACCCTGACACACACCTTTCCTGACTTTAAACCATGCAGTATCCCCTTGTTCTAGTTGAACAAATGCCTCTTGGTTTAAGTACATGCGCCACATGAGCACAATTAAGTGTTCTGGAATTCTCTTTCTTCGAAATGTTAACCATAATTTTTCATGGTCCATACCGTTGAATCCCTTTGCATAGTCAATAAAACACAGATAAACATCTTTCTGGTATTCTCTGCTTTCAGCCAAGATACATCTTACATCAGCAATGATATGCCTCGTTCCATGTACTCTTCTGAATCTGGCTTGAATTTCTGGCCAGTTTCCTGTTAATGTACTGCTGCAGCTGCTTTTGAATGATCTTCAGCAAAATTTTATTTGTGTGTGGTATTAATGAGATTGCTTGATAATTTCCACATTCAGTTGAATCACAGTTCTTTGGAAGAGGCATAAATATGAATCTCTTCCAGTCAGTTGGCCAGGTAGCTGTCTTCCAAATTTCTTGGCATAGATGAGTGAGCACTTCCAGCACTGCATCCATTTGTTGAGACATCTCAATTGGTATTTTGTCAATCCCTGGAGACTTGCTTTTCACCAATGCCTTCAGTGCACCTTGAACTTCTTCCTTCAGTACCATCGGTTCCGACCATGTGATACCTCTTGAGATGATTGAACACTGACCAATTGTTTTTGGTATAGTGACTCTGTGTGTTCCTTCTGCCTTATTTTGATGCTTCCTGCATTGTTTAATATTTTCCCCACAGAATTCCTCAATATTGCAACTCGAGGCTTGATTTTTTTCTTTAGTTCTTTCAGCTTGAAAAATGCTGAGCATGATCTTCCCTTTTAGTTTTCTATCTCCATGTCTTTGTACACGTCATTATATACTTTGCTTGGTCTTCTTGAGTGCCCTTTGAAATCTTCCATTCCATTCTTTTACTTCATCATTTCTTCCATTTGCTTTAGGTGTAGAAATTACAGCCTAGAAAATCTGTCACATGGGACAACTATGAGTGGAATTCGACTAGATGGCACCTAACAACAACAACGACATTATTCTTTTATTTAATTTAGTAGTTACTTGTTAAGATACGGCTACTTTAGTTCACTTCTCTCAATAGCCAGTGGAGAACGAATCCAACTTGGAGAAGTGTCTTCTACAAAAGCAGAGTGCTAATGGATTGTTGTGGCCATATACATGAACACTGATTCTATATGTGTACAGAATATTATAAAGGTCCCCCATCAGCTTTGAAAAACCTGGCTTAAGCTCTTAGAGCTTAAAGATTTGCACACCTTGCTCTTTGATGCAGCCTTACTGATGTGCTGGTGTAAATATGCTTCTGCATGTCTTTCATCTACTTATAAGGAGCCCCTGACCTCTGCAGTGCATAGATGACATGAAGATGAATAGAAAAACTAGCAGTTCTGGAGATCACAATCCCAATATCTCAGATGATGGAAGCTGAAATTTCCAATGGGCCATGGAACATTACAAAGCAATATCATGGCAATATCCAAACATAGGTCAGATCATCACACTCCTAATCTTAATACCCTTTCATAGTTTTGCCTTGAACTTGGCATAAATTCACGTTCCTTGGAATGATTTAATTCAGGTCCTTCATCATCTGGCCCTACCCATCCCTCTGACTTCATCTCTTATCAGTCTCCCTCTCATTTAATGTGGTCACCGTGCTTCAGCCCCATTGGATTCTGCTCCTTGAAAACACCATGCTGTTTTCCACCTTTGGGCCTTTGCCCTTGCTGCTCCAGGGAGCTCTGCCTGACTAGACTCCTCCTGCCTACATCCCTACCCCAGACACACACACTCACACACACATTCACACACACACACACACACACACACACACAGATCTTCACATTCTAGATCCTTCCTAGTCATTCAGGTCTTTGCTCAAATGCCAGCTTCTCAGAAAGCCCTTCTGATCACCCAGGGACCCCATTGTTGTGTATCCGTGTCATTGTCTCCTTAGCATCGTCAGTAAGGTCTTCTTTCACAGGAGATGTTGCTTTCATGAGGAGGAGAGCCTTTCTTCTCTAGTTCATAGCCATGTACTTAGCTCCAGGAGCAGCAAGGAGCAGGAGGTTCTCAAAGAAACGTGTTGAATGAATTTCTTGAGTGTTCTGGCAGAGTAAATAATTTAAATTTTTAAGAATGATGACCAGACATGTTTGTTCCTATATAATGTGTATTATAACTAATTAACACTTTCTGACTTTTCTTTGAGAATTCCAACATTTTCCTTTGAAATTATTGGAGATTTTTATCCGTGTTAGCAAGCTCTAATGTAGATTCTATAACTGGAAAAAATTCAGAGCAATGGCTTGATGTCCTTGTGGAGGGGTTGTGTAAGTACCTGAATGTCAGTTTACATGAGACAATCTGAAGTCTATTGATTTGTGGGCTCTGGTTCTAGGGAGTGGTACCTTGTGAGTCACACTGCATATTTCAACTTTCAAAGGTAATTAATGACTTCATTATGAAAGTATTAATACAACTTAATTGCATAATTACCCCCACTAATAAGGATGTTTAGATGATGCTAGCATTCCATATGCTGGGTCTTGAGTTAAATTTCAATTACTAACTCCAGGTGACACTGTCTCAGATAGGGAGATGGTAAATGTATAAAACATGCTGTATGTTTTATTCTCAGCTGCTTCCAGGAGCATCCACTGAGCTGACCCTGGAGTAAATATTTTGCCTATATGGGGTTGGTTTAGACAAAACAGCAGCATGCTTTACTTTAGAATGTGTGGACGGGAGAGAAAAATATTGGAGACTTTTTTCATAAAGATTTCTACTCATGTAAAAAGAAAACTTTATTTTGTGGTTAACACGACACAACTCTAACATGGTATCTTCAGAGTTGTTGTTATTCATAGCTTACAAGTGTACCCTATTTCTGGAATTTCTTCTACGCACCTATAGTACTGATGATTATTCTAGGCGATAAGTGACAAATATTTCTAATGTATTACCTGTGTTTTCATTGAATTCTTTTTATGATTCAAAAGTGGTACCAAATGATTTTGACTTCCTGTTTTGAGCAGTGATAGAAAGTTTTCTTTTTAAAGTAAATTTAAGTGAAAATGTCTTAAAAATGACTAAATAGCAGTACTGACATCACATGGATATGACACAAATTTTGAATGTGGTGTGCAAAGCAGTAATGCTCAGGAAACAGCTTTGCACATCCAGACACCAGAAATGCTCAGCCAAGTAATGGAATGGCTTCATTTCTGTACTGATGTTTGATATGTGCTGGGTTCCCCCCCCCCCAAATCCTCTCATGCTTTGTTCAACTCTGACAAAGAAGGGATGGTTTATGGATGACCATGTAATTCCTGAGTCTTGAGTAGGAAATAAAGACATGATTTCAGGGACACACACACCCATCCTTTGTTTGCTGGGGTAAAATGATCAGTCAACTCAAGAGAAATGGCTTATCCAGTTGTGAATACAAAATTGCTTTCCT
This sequence comes from Loxodonta africana, assembly GCF_030014295.1. Lineage (NCBI taxonomy): Eukaryota > Metazoa > Chordata > Mammalia > Proboscidea > Elephantidae > Loxodonta > Loxodonta africana. The sequence continues at coordinate 70,891,204 of NC_087362.1, forward strand.
TTCCTTGAGCTGCAGTTAGGTTCCAGAATCACTAAAGGCTGTTCCATGGAGCTCAGTGTTCCTGCTTTCTTGATCAGCTCTGCCGCTGGCACTTAACCTACTTAACTCCTGTGGAAAGGGGCCAGGTGTCCAGGAGAGGCAATTCCTGAAGCCATGCCACCACCAGGGCTGGCTTCTCTCACTGCTGTCCAGAATCCCAAAGCTCCCAACTCTGAAGTTGGCTCAGTTGAGAATTCAATGATCTGTTGTCACCATTGTGACTCACATAGTCTCCAGTGCTCTCTGGCTGGGACACATTTCCCAAACAAGAAGATATATTTTAAATGATTACATGAGCGATGGAAAGATCTCAGAGGGCTCTGAGAGATTTGAAAACAACCAACCAGAAGTTCCAAAGTTTACCTCAGTGTGCTTGAAAATTAGGAGGGCTTGTCAGGATGGGTGTTCTCAGACCATTGCCAAGAATTCCTCCTCCAGGGCCCTGTAGTGATGGCCAAGCAGCACACATTCACACTTCCGGACACAAGAAGGAGAAGGAAGACATGAGGAGCCACAAATACGAAATCAGATAAAATCAAATCCTCGGAAAGTGTCTGCAGCTCAAGGACTTTTCTCAAACGTGCAAGAGAAGATCATCCGCTAAACCGCAGGGACAGCAGGGGCATGGAAGACCAAGCCATATGGAGAGTAAAGACAATCATAGCAGCCAAGTGCTCTCATATCTACCCTTTTCATATAATAAGGTCACGTACTAGGCTGCTATTAGAAAGCACACATACTCAATACTCATGGAAAGGAACTGCCCTAACATTTCCTGGCTTCATCCCAGAATGTCCCTATCAATCTGTAGTTGAAGAAGCCCTAGTGGTGCAGTGGTTAAAGTGCTCGGGTACTAACCAAAAGGTCAGTGGTTTGAACCTACCAGCCATTTTGTGGGAGAAAGATGTGGCATTCTGCTTCTGTAAAGACTACAGCATGAGAAACCTTATGGGGCAGTTCTACTCTGTTCTACAGGGTCACTATGAGTCAGGATTGACTCTACGGCATGGCTTTGGTTTGGGTTTTGGATCTGTGGTTGTCTCACACACCCCTTCCCCCCAACACACACTAAATTAGAAAGGAAAGCTTAAAAGATCTCTCAAGATTAAAAAGAAAAAGTTTTAAAAGCCTTGATTTACAGAGAAAACTTGCATCCCACACCCACCATGTGGTCCCATAACCTCAGAGCTCCTTAGCCTAGAAACAAATTCATTGATTCCACTTCAGTCACTTCTCTCTCGATTCTCTGTTTCTGTAAACGGCCACTTTGTCTCCCCTGTGCTCAGGGTCCTGCAGTTATTGTTGGCCTCAACCCAACTCCTCTCCGGCTCCTGCTCAGCCTGGAGGATGACTGCCGAGTGAAATCTCCCACTCCTGTCTGCATTCCCCTACTGCTGGACTTGTCCTCCCAGAACCCAGAGCCTGGCCCTGGTAATGCCTTTTGAGCAAATCTCTTCTCCATTTCTTTATGGCTGTCTGCTGCCAGCAGGCTTGTCTGCTTTGTGCCACCTGTTTTCCCTCCTCTGGATCCTTGCTCGTGCTGGTGCAGATGGGAACCTGGGATGTGCTCGTTGACCTCTCCACCAGCCACCTCCCAATCCAGTCCTGCCCACTCCTGGCCACAGCAGCCCAGGTGTCTATCCATCCGCTGGCCTTATGGAGAACTGTGAGCCCTCTGACTTGTAATTAAGTTTTTTTTTTTTTATTCTCCTTTAAGTGAAAGTTTACAAATCAAGTCAGTCTCTCACACAAAAACTTATATACACCTTGCTACATACTCCGAATTGCTCTCCCCCTAATGAGATAGCCTGCTGCCTCCCTCCCCTCTCTATTTTCCTGTCCATTTGGGCAGCTTCTAACCCCCTCTACCCTCTCATCTCCCCTCCAGGCAGGAGATGATAACATAGTCTCAAGTGTCCATCGGATCCAAGAAGCTCACTCCTCACCAGCACCCCTCTCCAACCCATTGTCCAGTCCAATCCATGTCTGAAGAGTTGACTTTGGGAATGGTACCTGTCCTGGGCCAACAGAAGGTCTGGGGGCCATGACCACCAGGATCGTTCTAGTCTCAGTAAGACCATTAAGTCTGGTCTTATGAGAATTTGGGGTCTGCATCCCACTGCTCTCCTGCTCCCTCAGGGGTTCTCTGTTGTGTTCCCTGTCAGGGCTGTCATCAGTTGTAGCCGGGCATCATCTAGTTTTTCTGGTCTCAGGATGATGTAATCACTGGTTCGTGTGGCCCTTTCTGTCTCTTGGGCTTGTAATCGCCTGTGTCCTTGGTGTTCTTCATTTTCCTTTGATCCAGGTGGGTTCAAACCAATTGATGCATCTTAGATGGCTGCTTGCTAGCGTTTAAGACCCCAGACGACACTCTTCAAAGTGAGATGAGGAATGTTTTAATAGATTTTATTATGCCAATTGACTTAGATGTCCCCTGAAACCATGGTCCCCAACCCCCTGCCCCTGCAAGGCTGGCCTTTGAAGCATTCAGTTTATTCAGGAAACTTCTTTGCTTTTGGTTTAGTCCAGTTGTGCTGACCTCACCTGTATTGTGTCTTTCCCTTCACCTAAAGTAGTGTTTATCTACTATCTAATTAGTGAATATCCCTCTCCCACCCTCCCTTCCTCCCCCCTTTCCTAATCATCAAAGAATATTTTCTTCTCTGTTTAAACTATTTCTCAAGTTCTTATAATAGTGGTCTTATACAATATTTGTCGTTTTGCAACTGACTAATTTCACTCAGCATAATGCCTTCCAGATTCCTCCATGTTATGAAATGTTTCACAGATTCATCATGTTCTTTATCGATGCGTAGTATTCCAGTATGTGAATATACCATAATTTCTTTATCTGTTCATCCATTGGTGGGCACCTTGGTTGCTTCCATCTTTTTGCTATTATAAACAGTGCTGCAATGAAAACACGGGTGTGCCTATATCTGTTTGTGTAAAGGCTCTTATTTCTTTAGGATATATTCCAAAGAGTGGGATTGCTGGATCGTATGGTAGTTATATTTCTAGCTTTTTAAGGAAGCGCTAAATCAATTTCCAAAGTGGCTGTACCATTTTACATTTCCACCAGCAGTGTATAAGTGTTCCAATCTCTCCCACAGCCTCTCTGACATTTATTGTTTTGTGTTTTTTGGATTAATGCCAGCCTTGTTAGAGTGAGATGGAATCTCATGGTAGTTTTGATTTGCATTTCTCTAATGGCTAATGATCATGGGCATTTCCTCATGTATCTGTCACCTACCTGAATATCTTTTTTGGTGTGGTGCCTGTTCATATCTTTTGCCCATTTTTGAATTGGGATGACTTTTTTGCAGTTGAGTTTTTGCAGTGTCATGTAGAGTTTAGAGATCAGGCGCTGATTGGAAATGTGACAGCTAAAAACTTTTTCCCAGTCTGTAGGTAATCTTTTTTGGTGAAGTCTTTGGATGAGCATAGGTGTTGGATTTTTAGGAGCTCCCAGTTATCTAGTTTTTCTTCTGCATTGTTAATAATGTTTTCTGTACTGTTTATGCTGTGTATTAGGGCTCCTAACATTGTCCCTATTTTTTTTTCCATGATCTTTATCATTTTAGATTTTATATTTAGGTCTTTGATCCATTTTGAGCTCATTTTTGTGCATGGAGTGAGGTATGGGTCTTGTTTCTTTTTTTGCAGGTGGATATCCAGTTATGCGAGCACCATTTGTTAAAAAGACAGTCTTTTCCCCATTTCACAGTTTTGGGGCCTTTGTCAAATATCAACTGCTCATATGTGGATGGATTTATGTCTGGATTCTCAATTCTGTTCCATTGGTCCATGTATCTGTTGTTGTACCAGTACCAGGCTGTTTTGACTACTGTGGTGGTATAATAGGTTCTAAAATCAGGTAGAGTAAGGCCTCCCACTTTGTTCTTCTTTTTCAGTAATGCTTTACTTACCTGGGGTTTCTTTCCCTTCCATGTGAAGTTGGTGATTTGTTTCTCCATCTCATTAAAAAATGTCATTGGAATTGGGATCAGGATCGCATTAAACGTATACATCGCTTTTGGTAGAATAGATATTTTTATAGTGTTAAATCTTCCTATCCATGAGCAAGGTATGTTCTTCCACTTATGTAAGTCTCTTTTGATTTCTTGCAGAAGTGTACAGTAGTTTTCTTTGTATAAGTCTTTTACATCTCTGGTAAGATTTATTCCTAAGTATTTTATTTTCCTGGGGGCTACTGTAAATGGTATGGATTTGGTGGTTTCCTCTTCCATGTTCTTTTTGTTGGCGTAGAGGAATCCAAGTGATTTTTGTATGTTTATCTTGTATCCCGATACTCTGCTGAACTCTTCTATTAGTTTCAGTAGTTTTCTTAAGGGTACCTTAGGATTTTCTGTGTATAAGATCATGTCATCTGCAAATGGAGATAATTTTACTTCTTCCTTGCCAGTCTGGATGCCCTTTTTTCTTTATCTAGCCTAATTGCTCTGGCTAGGACCTCCAGCACAATGTTGAATAAGAGCAGTGATAAAGGGCATCCTTGTCTGGTTTCCGATCTCAAGGGGAATGCTTTCAGGCTCTCTCTATTTAGGATGATGTTGGTTGTTGGCTTTGTACAGATGCCCTTCATTATGTTGAGGAATTTTCCTTCTATTCCTATTTTGCTGAGAGTTTTTATCATGAATGAGTGTTGAACTTTGTCAAATGCCTTTTCTGCATAAATTGATAAGATCATGTGGTTCTTGTCTTTTGTTTTATTTATATGATGGATTACATTGTTTTTCTAATGTTGAACCATCCCTGCATACCTGGTACGAATCCCACTTGGTCATGGTGAATTATTTTTTTGATATGTTGTTGAATTCTATCGGCTAGAATTTTGTTGAGGATTTTTGCATCTAAGTTCATGAGGGATTAGGTCTGTAATTTTCTTTTTTTGTGGTGTCTCTACCTGGTTCTGGTATTAGGGATATGCTGGCTTCATAGAATGAGTTTGGGAGTATTCCACCCTTTTCTATGCTCTGAAATACCTTTAGTAGCAGTGGTGTTAACTCTTCTCTGAAAGTTTGGTAGAACTCTGCAGTGAAGCCATCTGGGACAGGGTATTTTTTTGTTGGGAGTTTTTTGATTACCTTTTCAATCTCTTCTTTTGTAATGGGTCTATTTAGTTGTTCTACCTCTGTTTGTGTTAGTTTAGGTAGGTAGTGTATTTCTAGGAATTCATCTATTTCTTCTAGGTTTTCCAATTTGTTCGAGTATAATTTTTCATAGTAATCTGATATGATTCTTTTAATTTCAGTTGTCTGTTGTAATATCACCCATCTCACTTATTTGGGTCATTTGCTTCCTTTCCTGTTTTTCTTTTATTGGTTTGGCCCATGGTTTATCAATTTTGTCGATTTTTTCAAAGAACCAGCTTTTGGTCTTGTTAATTCTTTCCATTGTTTTTCTGTTTTCTATTTCATTTAGTTCAGCTCTAATTTTTATTATTTGTTTTCTTCTGGTGCCTGAGGGTGTGTTTTGTTGCTTTCTTTTTATTTGTTCAAGTTGTAGGGATAATTCTTTGATTTTGGCCCTTTCTTCTTTTTGGATGTGTGCGTTTATTGATATAAATAGGCCTCTGAGCACCGCTTTTGCTGTGTCCCAAAGGTTCTGATAGGAAGAGTTTTCATTCTCATTGGATTCTCTGAATTTCTTTATTCCATCCTTAATGTCTTCTATAATCCAGTCTTTTTTGAGCAGGGTATTGTTCAGTTTCCAAGTGTTTGATTTCTTTCCCCTGTTTTTCCTGTTATTGATTTCCACTTTTATGGCCTTATGATCAGAGAAGATGCTTTGTAGTATTTCAGTGTTTTGGATTCTGCTAAGGCTTGCTTTATGACCTAATATGTGGCCTATTCTAGGGAATGTTCCATGTGCACTAGATAGAAAGTATACCTGGCTGCTGTTGGGTGGAGTGTTAAGTTGGTTGATTGTGGCATTTAGATCTTCGGTGTCTGTATTGAGCTTCTTTCTGGATGTCCTGTCCTTCACCAAAAGTGATGGGTTGAAGTCTTCTACTATTATTGTGGAGCTGTCTATCTCACTTTTCAATGTGATAGAGTTTGTTTTATGTATCTTGCAACCCTGTCATTGGGTGCATAAATATTTAATATGGTTATAGTATATTGTCCCTTTAATCATTCTATAGTGCCCTTCTTTATCCTTTGTGATGGATTTAACTTGAAAGTTTATTTTGTCAGAAATTAATATTGCCACCCCTGCTCTTTTTTGATTGTTGTTTGCTTGATGTATTTTTTTCCCACCCTTTGAGTTTTAGTTTGTTTGTGTCTCTAAGTCTAAGATGTGTCTCTTGTAGGCAGCATATAGATGGATCATGTTTTTTAATCCATTCTGCCACTCTTTGTCTCTTTCTTGGTGCACTTAATCCATTTACATTCAGCGTAATTATGGATAGGTATGAATTTAGTGCTATCATTTTGATGTCTTTTTTTGTGTGTTGTTGACAGTTTCTTTTTCCCCACTTAATTTTATGTGCTGAGTAGATTATCTTTATATGATGTCCTTTCCTCATATTTGTTGTTGTTGATTTTGTTTCTGCTGAGTCTCTATTTTTCCCTTGTATTGTATTTTGATGTGTAGGATAGTTTGCCTCCTTTGTGGTTACCTTATTATTTACCCTTATTTTTCTAAATTGAAACCTAACTTTTATTTCTTTGTATTGCCTTGTGTTCTTCTTTATATGGAAGATCTATGACTACATTTCTTAGTCACTCTTTATTGTTTTAATGTTGTCTTCTTTTACGTAATAACATCGCTGTTACCCTGTTTTGAGCATTTTTTATTCTTGATTTATTTTTTTGATTTCCCTGTTTGGGTTGACTTCTGATTGCTCTGCCCGGAGTTCTAGTCTTGGGTTGATACTTGAAATTATTGATTTTTTAACCAAAGAACTCTAGTGTTTCTGGTAGTTTTGGTTTGGTTTTTACGAATTCCCTAAACTTCCGTTTATCTGGAAATATCCTAATTTCACCTTCATATTTAAGAGACTATTTTGATGGATATATGATTCTTGGCTGGCAATTTTTTTCCATCAGTGCTTTGTATAAGTCATCCCATTGCCTTCTTGCCTGCATGGTTTCTGCCGAGTAGTCCAAGCTTATTCTTGTTGGCTCTCCTTTATAGGTGACTTTTCCTTTATCCCTTGCTGCTCTTATAATTCTCTCTTTATCTTTGGTTTTGGCAAGTTTGATTATAATATGTCTTGGTGACTTTCTTTTAAGATGTACCTTATGTGAAGTTCAATGAGCATCTTGGATAGATATCTTCTCATCTTTCATGGTATCAGGGAAGTTTTCTGCCAATAAATCTTCAACAATTCTCTGTGTATTTTCTGTTATCTCTCCCTGTTTTGGTACTCCAATCATTCTTAGGTTATTTCTCTTGATAGAGTCCCACATGATTCTTAAGATTTCTTCATTAAAAAAAATTCTTTTATCGGATTTTTCTTCAAGTGCCAAGTGCTTTATCTTCAAGTTCAGAAATTCTGCCTTCCATTTGCTCAATTCTGCTCCTCTGGTTTTCTATTGAGTTGTCTACTTCTGTAATTTTATTGTTAATCTTCTGAATTTCTGGTTGCTGTCTGTCTATGGATTTTTCCAGCTTATTAAATTTCTCACTGTGTTCCTGAATAAACTTTTTAATTTCTTCAATTGCTTTATCTGTGTGTTCCTTGGCTTGTTCCACATATTGCCTCATTTTCTTCCTGATGTCTTGAAGGGTTCTGTATATTAACCTTTTGTATTCTGCATCTGGTAATTCCAGGAAGGCACTTTCATCTAGAAGATCCCTGGATTCTTTGTTTTGAGAGCCAGTTGAGGTGATCATGGTCTGTTTCTTTATATGACCTGATATTGACTGTAGTCTCTGAGCCATCTTTAAGTTATCATATTAGTTTATTTTATGTTTGCTTACTGTGTCATAGCATCTTACTTTGTTTTGATATGCCCAAATGGGTTGCTTGAGTGAACTAGCTTCATTATTTTCACCTTTGGAGCTGTGACGTCCTTTCCCCAGATGGCTAGAGCTGTTATCAGGTATATCAGTCTAAGAGTCCATTCACTTTTCTTGTATGAATTCAGCTCAGGTATCCAAGGAGCTGACCATCAGTAGTGTGGTGCAGGCTGTGTCCTACAGTCTTAGAGAGGCGGGGGTGATTGGTGTAGGTATCAGTATCTGGTTGCAGTAGGGGGTCACACTCTGAACAAGGCAGGGGGCTGAGAATCATCCCCCAAGTGTCTCTGAGGAAAGCGTGTCCCTTTTTTCCTAGAGCATACAGGTGGGTGGGTTTTGGGTTGTAAAGACTGGGAGGTAGCAGTTATCCTTGGACCCCTGTGACCTAAGTGGAGCTCTCAGTCCTTAGGCCCCTGATGTGGGTCGGTGAGGACTGTGTTTAACAGGCAAAGCAATGTCAAACATCAAACTCCCAACTCTCCGCCGCACAGCTGAAATGGTTGGAGTCTGCCAACAAGGGCCTATTCTCCTGAAATAGGCCCATACAGGTCCGTGCAGAGGGGAAAGGCTCTCAAAGTCCACGGACCATTTATGCCTGGACAGGAGCTGCTTCTGTCCTGAGCTCCCCCGGTTAGTGGAGCTGGCAAATTATCTTTTCCCCCAATTGCAAATTTTTTCCTTCTCCAAGGCCGGGAGGATGGCTTTAGGTGCTCAACAGGGCCTATCTCAGGCCCAGGGGAGTCAGCCACTGAAGCATGCTGGGGTGGGGGGCACAGCAAAATATACGCAAGTCCTTAGGTTTTGCCAAGAGGGCCATTCTTCTCTGGCTCCGGAGGTGTGAGTAGTGTGGCTGGCTGCTTCTCCCTGAGAAACTGCAGCCAAACGCTAGTACCAGCCCACCGCCGCCACTCCCGGGAATGGTGCCTGAGGGCTCCCCGTGATTCAGGCCTGGTAACTCCTCTCTGCTTCTGAATGTCGCTTCTCCCGCTTGCCCCTCAGTTCATTTTCTAAGCTTACCTTTGATGCTCAGGGCTCCTAGCTTGTCATAAATATACTCATTTCACTTTTTTTTTGGTTCTTTGTTGTAAAGAGAGCTTGACGGCAGTGTCTGTCTTTTCCTCCATCTTGGCTCCGCCTTGTAATCATGTTTTTATTGCACTTCTCATGTGGCAAGACTCACCACTATCATTAAAGTACAAGCCTTCTGAGGGCTGGAAATGCCAACCCATCTCTGTATCCCTCTGTTATACTCAGCAGTTCCATATCCATAATTACCAGTTGCATAAATGATGAATCCTTCTGAGGTAGATTGTAAAGATTAGAGGGAACCATAAGGAGGAGTTGCCTGAAGAATGAATCCTCATTTTAGAACCTAGTGAGTCTTTCTGTCAAGGACTCTTTGGACTATGAAAACAGGAACAATTATGGTGTAAATGGACTTTGAAAATAGCAATAATTAGGTAATTAAAAATGTACTTCAGTTTCATTACGGTGTCCATAAAATTCCACCATCAAAAAACAAACTATTTTAACATATTTTACTTAATATAATTCATGTAATTGTGATTTTTATGTTCCACCTAGTTATGCAATTAAGTAGTACATGGCTATTTCTTACAATTAAACATTGCTAAAATCTGCTGCCTGTTCGCAACGTGCTGTATGATATATTTAACAACTTTTTATGCTAAACAGTAGACACAGTTAATGTTATATTCATTTAATTCCATTTTAATTAGTTGAATAATATTTTTAAATGTGAATTTAATCCTGACTAGAATGGCACATTACTTAGGTTGTTTTCTTTCAAATTATGTATCTGTAACTTGTTGATGCTTCTTACCCAAGAAAATGTACACGTGGATCCTTGACTTGAGAATAGGTTTTTCAGTTCTCCATCAAAGGCTCTCAGTCATTGGTTAAAGCCATTCTCACAACATATTGTCTACCACGATAGCTCCCGCTTTCCTCCCTGGAGGGTTTATCCCTAGAGGCTCTTGGATTGTGGTCCATGCATTGTGGGGGCTCATGAAAGAGCCTGAGGCCTGAGCCACAGAAGAAAAGAAGCAGAGAGAGGCTGCCAGTGTTCCAAGGACAAATGCTGCTTTGGAGAAAGGTGGCCCTGTCTTCTCAAGCAAACTGCCTGGAGGTACAGGTCCGTGGCAGCAAGTCTGGCCTCTGAGGGGTTGGAGACGAGCCTGTGCTAGTCAGGGGTCACTAGGAGCAGGAGTGCTTGTTGTGGGCTCCAGCTCTCCTCTTCCACAAATTTCTTTTTTTACCTGACCCATCTATCTGGTGTTAATGAAAGGTTTCCTAAGGCATTTGTGCTGAATTCTGAGGGATTAAGGAGCCCTGTGACTCAGTGGTTAAGAGCTTGGCTGCTAACCAAAATGCCAGCAGTTTGAATCTACCGGCTTCTCCTTGGAAATCCTATGGGGCAATTCTACTCTGTCCTATAGGGTCGCTATGAGTCTGAATCGACTTGAAGGCAATGTGTTTAGTTTTTGGTCTGAGGGATTAGTAGGGATTAACCAGGTGAAGAAGAGGAACTAGAAGATTTCAAGGAGAAGAAACAACATGGACAAAGGCTCTTTTGAACATAGAAAACTGATTACCATCAAGCTGATTCCAACTTATGGCGACCCCACGTGTGTCAGAGTAGAACCATGCTCCATAGGGTTTCGCTGGCTGCTGTTTTGGAAGTAGATCACCAGGCCTTTCTTCTAAGGTGACTCAGGGTAGACTTGAACCTCCAACCTTTTGGTAAGCCGCTGAGTTCGTTAACCATATATGTACCCCCTGGGACTTCGTAGGGATGTTATATGTAGTACTTCCCATCCCTGCTCTTCTTGAGGTTCCTTGTAACCCAGGCCTATGCATCTATAAGCAAAGCTTTGTTGCTGGTCCCCTGACAGCTTGTCTCCATTTCTACTTCACTCATTTCCCTGGTTTAGAGAATCAATACAGGTACATCTTCCCAGAAGTTTCTATGCTCTCCTCCCATCTCTGGTTCTCTATGTACTGAGTACTGGATCTTAGATGAAGTCTTCTCAAAAATGTTTGGGTCCTGTTGCTTACTGCTTTCAAAATTGAGTCCTCGCCTTTTCTAGTGGTCAAGCACCCGGAATCCACCTCCACTTGACTTATGTCATCATTTTGACCTTTCATCCCTCTGTTCCCAGACATGAACCTTTCACCAAGTCAGTCCCATTCAACACACCTTGGCTAAGGCTCTGCTACAAAACAGGGAGAAGCCAGTGTGGGCAGTGGGCTCCTCCCCTTGAAGAATTCATCACCATGGATTTGAATGTTTGTAATGTTCCTGAAGGACATCACTGTTTAGCCCATTTGGCTGGCAAACACCATGCCCACTCTCCTTGCCCTTGAAGTATCCCTATATATTCTAAGGCTGGGTGCCATTGTGCCTCTAACACATGATACCTTCCTGGTTGTGCCTCATATCCTCAGGATTAAATGAGATAAGTCACGTGGAAGGGCTTAGCAACCAACACAACAACAACAATAATTAGTGTTGATTGAACACTTCCTCAGTGCCTGGCTCTGTTCTCAGCACATTAATTAGTGATCTAATGTAATCTTGAAACAAACGTAAGTGTAGTTACTCTAGTAGTCCCACTTAGGCTGAGATATGAAACCAGCCTGAGGTCACACAACCACTAAGTGGCAGAACCAGAATTTGAACCTGGATGATCTGTCTTTAGGGCCTGTGTCCCTGACCACTCCTCCCTAGCCTCGGATGCAGAAACTCATAAGTCCAGTAGTTGTTAGCTGCTGAATAGAATCCCAGTGAATACTCCTCTTTTCCTTTGTACCTGCTGCTTTTGCAACGTGGGTCCGCCTATTGAACCTTCAGTTCAGGTTACCCATTAATTTTCAGTTAAGTCCTTTCACACCAGGCTTGGCACACATTGCACTGACAAGCTCAACTCCTTGATTTCCATGTGGAGTTACTCAAGTCTCCACCTTCAGGCTCCAGTCCTCCCAGTTCTTGGGTCCATTTAAACTCTGTTGGGAAATGCATCTGTGGCCTTGAAACTGGCATCTGGCAAGCTGGGAATTAAACTTGAGACACCAACCAAGGCATTCTGCCAGTCACATTCCTTGACCAACAGCATCTCAACGCCCTGCTAGCTTCATGTGTAGCCCCCTTTCCCACTTTGGCTTCCCCAGACCCAGCTCTACCTGCTTCTAACCCACAGCCATCTTAGAATCCTGGCCTGCCTTGGGCCTTCAACAACTCAAGTTGTTACTAGTACTGGATAAACAACCGTCATGGCAGTGAGTGAGTTCTGCATAGGGAATCAGACAGCACTGGGAGAAGGACTGCCATGAGCACACGTAGGTATTCGGCATGGGGAGGGCCAATGTTGTTGCAGACTGTGCCTCCGCTGCCTCTGCATAAAACCAGCAAGGCAGCCAGCATGTGAGGAGGGCCTGCTGTGCGCCAGGTATAATGCTAGGCTACTTCCAGTACCCATACCAACCCTGAAAGTTAGATATCATAACCCTCACTCTAGAGAATAAGAAGACGAGGCTCACGTGTATAGTGGACACCTGTTGTTTTTGTCTGCTCAGAATCCATTTCTTCTCCTGGTGATAGCATCTTGATTTACCTTGGCATATACCTTTTCCACCCTTTTCATAAATACAGCCTTGGCGAAATTCACTTCAAGGTTCCCAGCCCTCCCCTTGACAAGAGATGAGCATGTGAAACAAACTAGGCCAACTGGACTTGCTATCCCAAGAGCCTGAATGTTGAGAGCAGGAGGAGAAGATGGACAATGATTGGCAATGATTCATTCCAACAGGATGCCAGAGGAGATTGCATTAGTTGTTGAAGCCTAGAGCCCTGGAGCTGCCCAGTTCTTGTCCTTTCTAAGTTCAGCCTTTGCATCAATTCCCTAAATTAACCCATATCCTCCTGTATACATTTTTTTTATTAACTTTTATTCAGCTTCAACTGAACATTTACAAATCCAATCAGTCTGTCACATATAAGTTTACATACATCTTACTCCGTACTCCCACCTGCTCTTCCCCTATTGAGTCGGCCCTTTCAGTCTCTTCTTTAGTGACAATTTTGCCAGCTTCCCTCTCTCTCTATCCTCCCATCCCCCCTCCAGGCAAGAGCTGCCAACACACTCTCAAGTGTCCACCTGATATAATTAGCTCACTCTTCATCAGCATCTCTCTCCCACCCGCTGACCAGTCCTTTTCATGTTTGATGAGTTGTCTTCGGGGATGGTTCCTGTCCTGTGCCGACAGAAGGTCTGGGGAGCATGGCCGCCGGGATTCCTCTAGTCTCAGTCAGACCATTAAGTACGGTCTTTTTATGAGAATTTGGGGTCTGCATCCCACTGATCTCCTGTTCCCTCAGGGGTCCTCTGCTGTGCTCCCTGTCAGGGCAGTCATCGATTGTGGCTGGGCACCAACTAGTTCTTCTGGTCTCAGGGTGATGTAGGTCTCTGGTTCATGTGGCCCTTTCTGTCTCTTGGGCTCCTAGTTGTCGTGTAACCTTGGTGCTCTTCATTTTCCTTTGCTCCAGGTGGGTTGAGACCAATTGATGCATCTTAGATGGCCACTTGTTAGCCTTTAAGACCCCAGACGCCACATTTCAAAGTGGGATGCAGAATGTTTTCATAATAGAATTATTTTGCCAATTGACATAGAAGTCCCCTCAAACCATGTTCCCCAGACCCCCGCCCCTGCTCCGCTGACCTTTGAAGCATTCATTTTATTCTGGAAACTTCTTTGCTTTTGGTCCAGTCCAATTGAGCTGACCTTCCATGTACTGAGTGTTGTCTTTCCCTTCACCCAAAGCAGTTCTTATCTACTGATTAATCGATAAAAAACCCTCTCCCTCCCTCCCTCCCTCCCCCCTTCGTAACCACAAAAGTATGTGTTCTTCTCAGTTTTTACTATTTCTCAAGATCTTATAATAGTGGTCTTATACAATATTTGTCCTTTTGCCTCTGACTAATTTCGCTCAGCATAATGCCTTCCAGGTTCCTCCATGTTATGAAATGTTTCAGAGATTCGTCACTGTTCTTTATCGATGTGTAGTATTCCATTGTGTGAATATACCACAATTTATTTACCCATTCATCCGTTGATGGACACCTTGGTTGCTTCCAGCTTTTTGCTATTGTAAACAGAGCTGCAATAAACATGGGTGTGCATATATCTGTTTGTGTGAAGGCTCTTGTATCTCTAGGGTATATTCCGAGGAGTGGGATTTCTGGGTTGTATGGTAGTTCTATTTCTAACTGTACATTTTTTTTCTTAAGTTAACCAAAGTTTATTTCTGTTGCTTGAAAACAAGAATCCTAAGTGATAGAGGGATTTTCCATTCAGTCATTCATACAGTAGGGAGTTGCCGAGCATCATCTCTGCATAAGGTCTGCACTTGGGCTAGGACTTCAACTGTGAGAAGGGCAGAGAAAGTTTCTGTCATCAGCAACGAAAGTCATTCATTACACTTGTGATGATGTTTTAGACCACGGAACTTGTCCAGTGTTGTGTGTAGTGTTGTTCTACGGCTTGGTCTGGCTTCGCAATTGAAAAAAAAAGACAAAACAATTGCCATCAAATCAACTTCAACTCATGGAGAACCCATTATGTTATGGTAGAACTGCGATCCATAAAGTTTGTAATGGCTTATTTTTCAAATGCAGGACACCAGGCTTTTTTTCCAAGGTGACTCTGGGTGGACTTGAACCTCCAAGCCTTCTGTCAACAGCTTGACATGTTAACTGTTTGCACCACCTAGGGACTCCAGCTTAAAAAAAAAAATTTATTCTGCACTATTTCACAGACCTGTGTGCTTTATCCACATATTGCTTGGATATTAGCCAAACTGGTTCTTTTCTTAGTGCACTAAACCATACAATGACTGACTGCCACAAATTTGGGGGCACGGGAACAATTTCCTGAGGAATTACTCCGTCCAGTTGGCCAGCCCATTTTGTCTTGGGAACTTGGTGAGTGGCAGTTTGTTAAAGCCAAAAGAGAACTCAATTGTGAATCAGGAGACTTGGTTCAATTTGCTGCTTTACTACAAAATTCTGTTGGAATATTACATAAGTCAGTTTCCCTCTCTGAGTATTGGTTTCACTTTATATAAATTAGGAAATTGTTCAAATGATCTCTAAGACCCTTTTGCTTTGACATTTTCTAAACAGCTTCTGTCAAGACTAAGGCCCTGGGGCAAGACATAAGAAAGCTACGTCTCCCTGTGATTTGACTATTCTGAATGGCATAAAAAGAGTTAAGCTCTGCAGCACTCTGCAACATTGATAAAAACATGTATACTTTAATTTCTAATAAAAAAATCAAGCAGGTATGAATAGCAATAAAATTGCTCAAAAATTGTTCAAATTGAAGGGAAACAATTGGAAATGGATTTGGAAATATAATGTTTAGCTAAGCAAGCTCTAATGTTCTGTTATTTTAATCAGCATTGTAAAGTAATTTCAGTGATGCAGGGAGAGACTTTTATACTTTAATATATAATCACTTTTTTTTTCAATGCATTCATCAAAAGGTATTTCACGTGAACGATTCTATGGCTGAGGACAGACACCAGCAGTAACGTTCTCCTGCCTGCTCTGGGTTTATGTTTGGAGCTTTTAGATTTGACTTTTCCTCTGCTTTTGCCTACTGGTTTCCAATGAAAATCCATGTAATTTTGGGAGAAGATTGGGGTTGGTAAATAGTTCAAGGATGAAAAATTACAAATGAGAATCTAGGGCATTGCTCCAGTACCAGCTCTTTTGCAGCATCAGAAAGCTGGAACATATCTCAGGGGTCATCAGGAAAACTCGCCTGCCTCCCAAAACCAAACCCATTGCTGTCAAGTCAATTCTGACTCATGGCGACCCTGTAGGACAGAGGAGAACTGCCCATAGGTTTTCCAAGGAGCAGCTGATGGATTCGAACTGCAGATCTTTTGATTAGCAGCCAAACACCTAACCACAGCACTACCAGGGCTCCACAGTGCCATCAGGGCTCCCACCTATCTCTAGTCCCCTGGAATTCAAAAGAGAAGAATGTGTCTCTTCACTAAAAACTCTTCTCTAGAGAGAGATAGGAGTCTCTCCCTTTTGTCTGTGTTCAATAAAGACTTACTGATAATTGAAGACTTGGCAGGAATAAATGCCAAAGAATCACTCCTTCCATGATGTCTACCATTGTCTAGTGACTGTTTCAAAAAGTTACTTTTAGAGAGTAACTTAAACTTTTTTTGCTGCAGTTAAAATCTATATCATGTTTTCACATCCTACCTAGAGAAGGGGATTGAAGAAAACTTAGGGACTTGTTGCTCTCCTCAAATGGCAATGGTAGAGCCCCAAAGATCATGGGGTTCCAGTCTTACCCCTGCAAAGATCCCCTTTCCTTTCCAAGACAATGAAACAACATGCTTTTATTGTCTCTGGCCTTGCTCATGTGAGTACTTGTTCAGGGAGAAAAACCTCTCCCTTCCTCTAGAGTTTCCCCCAGAACAGAACCTAGTCCTAGATGGGTCTTTAGGCCATCTGACCACTATTTCCAAACTAGAGAGTTTTTAGTTTCCCTGTCTGGATATGTTTTTGGAGAAGTCAGCCCTCCTTCTCTCAGTGCCATTGGATTTAAAGTGCAAAGAAGCTGATGGTGGGGTGGGAAGAGGGATCCAGGCTGGGGAGCTGGGAGCCTCTGGTCTGGGTGGAGTCTGCCCCAGTCTGAGGGTCTGGAAGTCATTTCTCTCTCTGGCTGGGCAGTGACAGATTGGAAACAAATGGCAGACTCTGGGTTGGCACACACAGATACATCCGGGTGCCAGGCTGCTCCTTGGGTGGCGGCCCCAGCCCAGAGTCTGCTCTGGGGCCAAGAAGGAGTGAAAGGTCCTTGGCTGCTGGGCAAAGGACCCTGAGTCCACCCCTCCTGAGTTCCAGGGGTGATAAATGACCAGGCTTTTGGTGTCCTTTGGGAGAAGGGAAAAGGATCAAGGATTAGGGGAAGCACCTAGGTTTTTACACATGTAAATGATAAACCCTAACCATTCCTGTATCACAGGCTTATTGTGGGACTTATAGGAGGTAACAAGTATAAAGCACTCAGCACAAAGCCTGGTGAATTGTGGCTGCTCAATAATCAAACCCGTGAAAGGGCGATTGTGTCCCGAACAATCCTGAGGGAAGAAACCAGGAGGACACTGAATGGAGCTTTACTGGCTCACCTCCTAAAACATCGAGGGCACAACTACACAGCCCAGGATGGAAAGCAGCCTTTCATCATGAAAGCGACATGGCTGCCT
Source organism: Loxodonta africana (assembly GCF_030014295.1). Lineage (NCBI taxonomy): Eukaryota > Metazoa > Chordata > Mammalia > Proboscidea > Elephantidae > Loxodonta > Loxodonta africana. The sequence continues at coordinate 70,908,545 of NC_087362.1, forward strand.
CATCAGGATGAAATCCACAGCCCTCAGCTCTTCAAACCTTCCTGCTAAATCCCTCATGTGTTAAGTGCTTACTGAGTCCCTTTGCGTGGGTGTCCTGGGGAAGGGGAGGGGAAGAAAGAGCTCCTGACTTACTCTGAAAGAGGTTGTGGCTTGCTGGGGAGAGGAGAGGGTGCATTATTCTGCCTGGGCAGGGCACCAGGCAGTAAGTGGAGCAAGGCTCTGATGCCTGCAAAGGGCAGGAAAGGCAGATCATACAGGGAACAGTCAGTAAACTAGGCAAAATGCTCCATTTTACTAGCAAAGTAATGAGTATTAAAATATCAGTAAGTTAACACTTTATCCAAACAATTCCAAGGATTAAACAAACAAAAAGAAAAAAAAATTATGCCTATGGTTAGGGTAAGTGTGGAGAAATGCTGACAAGAATGAAATTTGTTAAGAGTGAAGGCTTATATTTGGTACTATTCATTTACACAATTTTAACTGTGTACTTGCGCATCCTACACCCAAGAAAAAAGAAAGAGAGGAAGGGAACAGAAGGGAAGGGAGGGGAGAGGAGGGGAGGAGAGGAGAGGGAAGTGAATGGAAAGGGAGGAGAGGGAAGGAAGTGACAATGTTGAATTTTATCTGAACCATGTGATTCTGGAAGACAGGGATGGTTAAAGAAATCCCCCACCCCTTGTGTTCAGGAAATGGCTCACTGCAAACAATACCCTCCCTGTCCTCTGCCATATGACTTAGATCAGACTCACAAATGCTCCCCAGTTTACCTATGACAAGGCCAGACACAGATCCTCCAAATTCCCAGTCCTTGCCTCATAAATGAATAACTGAATTGCTTGTCCTCACTGACCAATCAGAAACGTATGCTTATTAACCAAACTTCTATTAAGTTTCTTTCTTTCCCCCAAGTCCCTGAACTTTGGCCCAGCCTCAGCCTGAGCCAGTGCACAGCCTCCCCTAAGGGCCCCACCTGGAGAATAGGCTGGCCTCAGGGTAGATCCTCCCAGTTCCCAGCACCTGTTTTTTTTCTAACCTTGTTTACTTTGTCTCTATAAGAGGAAAACCCTTTACCCTCACTCCTGAGATGCTTGCTGATCTTATGTTTGGAGTGTACTCCTTATAGTAACCCTCCCCCTCCTCCACCATTGCCATAGTCCACTTCCCTTTCCTCTTTCAATAAATCTTCTTCCCATCTAAGTACAGAATTTTTTTTTTTTACAAAAAGAAGGAAGGAAGGAAACAAGGAAAGGAAAGAGAGAGAAGGAGAGAGGGAAGGAAGGGAGGAAGGGAGGGAGGAAGGAAGGAGGAAGGAAGGAAGGAAGGAAGGAAGGAAGGAAGGAAGGAAGGAAGGAAGGAAGGAGGAAGGAGGGAGGGAGGAAGGAAGGATGGAAGGAAGGAAGGAAGAAGGAAGAAGGAAGGAAGGAGGAAGGAAGGAAGAAGGAAGGAAAGAAGGAGGAAGGAAGGAAGAAGGAAGGAAGGAAGAAGGAAGGAAGGAAGGAGGAAGGAGGGAGGGAGGAAGGAAGGATGGAAGGAAGGAAGGAAGAAGGAAGAAGGAAGGAAGGAGGAAGGAAGGAAGGAGGAAGGAAGGAAGGAAGGAGGAAGGAAGGAAGGAGGAAGGAAGGAAGGAAGGAAGGAAGGAAGGAAGGAAGGAAGGAAGGAAGGAAGGAAGGAAGGAAGGAAGGAAGGAAGGAAGGAAGGAAGGAAGGAAGGAAGGAAGGAAGGAAAGGAAGAGAGGGAGGGAGGGAGAGGAATTTGAATAAAGATTATCATTATACTTGTCATTCCACTCAGGGAGTACCTCCTGGCTCTAGAGTGAGCACAAGAAGGGAGATTTTACTGTTTATTGTCTTTAGCTGTTTCTTTGGTGGATCTATTTTCCTGAATCCTGTGGTCATTCTGAGGGGCTGAGTGTGGTTCTTGTGTCTGAAGGTGTGCATTTACATACAAGATGGCCCCTAAACCTTAACCTGCTACTTTCTCCAATGATGGAGGCACAGACGCAAGATGGTTTTCCCTGTGAGTCTCCCCACTTCCACCTTTGCACCTACAGTCTGTTTTCCACAGAGCAGCCAGAAAGAAGAGTCATTCATGTCTTGCGTCCACTCAAAACTCTCCGTGGCTTCCATTTCTCTCCAGGTAAAATGCAAAATCTATCCACTGGCATGCAAGGCTCTGAAGGATCTGACCCCTGTCACCTCTCTGGTCTCATTTCCTACTTCACTCTGCCAGTCTTTTTCTCCTCTTTAACTACCCCCACCTCCTGGCTGTTTTTTAAAAATGTCAATCATGCCCCTCCTCAGGGCAGTCATATAGGGTGTTCCCTCTTCCTGGAATGCCCTTCTTCTGTCTGCCTACATGGCTCCCTCCTCACCTCTTTCAAGTGACTTTCTCTCCAGGGCTATCCCTGACCATCCAAATTTAAATTGCAAACTACTCATCCGTCACCAGCCATACTTCTCCTTTAGCCCTCTCTACTCTGTTTTCTTTTTCCCTGTAACATGTATGTAAACCCTGGAGGAATAGTGGTTAACAGCTACGGCTGCTAACTAAAAGGTGAGCAGTTTGAATCCACCAGGCCCTCCTTGGAAACTCTGTGCGGCAGTTCTACTCTGTCCTATAGGGTCACTATGAGTTGGAATCGACTCGATGGCACTGGGTTGCATTTTGGTATGACATGTATCACCTTCTTACATTTTAGATTTTGCTTGATTGTTATGTTTATTTTTTTTATTGTCTTTCCTGACTAGAATAGCTTCTCATGAGTGGGGATTTTGGTCTAATTTGGCCCCTGCCATATCTCTGTTGCCTTGCACAATACCAGGCACAAAGTCATTGTTCAATAAGTGTCATTTGAATAACTGAATAAATAAATGCATTAAACCCATTGCCGTTGAGTCATGCATTAGTGACTGTCAATCTCCAACATGGTATGTATTTAACAGGGCTTCAAACCTGTTCTTCCCGGTTCAATCATGGCTAAGGAAATGACACCAGAACAGACCTGAAACCAAAATGGAAAAAATTACAGGCCGAAGCCTGCTAGAAACTTAATCTTGCCCTTAAAATCTCTTGCCCATCAGATTTTTCGAAAAGTCAGAAACAGTGCTGCCCCACTCAAAGATGGCAGCCAACTGCGCTGCTTTGAATGTGTTGCTCTCCTCATTCCTGGCAATAATCTAATCTCATGCATCAGGCTCCTTAAAGGGCTCACTACTCTTCTTCTGAGCATCCCATTCCAGAGCTTAGACCTGTAATTTTTCCCATTTTGGTTAAGGTTCTGGATCACCCAAATTTTAAAAACTCTGGTCTGTTCTGGTCTCTTTGTTGGCCATGGCTGAGCCAGTTTGAACTGGCTCATTGCTGTTGTACATTTTATTCTCTATGTAATAAATCCCCACACAGTGTTATCATTTTTAGTTTAAACAGATAAATATCTTATAAATAAGCTATAAAAAGAGAAAAAAATGTTTTTTAGGTTAACATTTTTTTTCTCTCTCTTCCTTCTTTCAAGTGAATTTAAGTATCTATCTGGTATCATTTCTTCAGCCTAGACATTTTCTTTTATCTCTCTCTCTCTTTTAAGTGTAGGCCTATTAGTAACAAATTTTCTCAATATTTGTTTATCTGAAAATGTCTTTACTTAACCTCATTTCCAAAGAATATTTTCACTTGACATTGAATTCTACATTGATTGGTTTTTGTTTCAGTATTTTAAATGCACCATTCCATTGTAGCCTGACCTGCATTGTTTCTTCCTTCCTTCTTTCCTTTCTTTTTAATAGTATTTTATTGTGTTTTTGGTGATGGTTTACACAGCAGTTTAGATTCCCATTCAACAATTTCTACACAAGTTATTCAGTGACATTGGTTACATTCTTCACAAAGTGAATATTCTCATTATTTCCATTCTGATTGTTCCTTTTCTATTAGTTTCCTTGCCCCATTAGATTCTCATCTTTGTTTTAATGTAATTGTTGACCATTTGGTCTCAATATATTTGAGCAACAGTGTCAACAAAAGAAGCTTTGGTGGCAAAGTGCTTAAGAGCTCAACGACTAACCAAAAGGTCAGCTATTCAAATCTACCAGCCGCTCTTTGGAAACACTAAGGGGACAGTTCTACACTGTCCTATAGAGTTGCTATGAGTTGGAATCGACTTGAAGGCAATGGGTTCATTTTTTTTTCTTTAAATAAGCAAACTTGACCTATTTGGCATTTATACATAGAAATGTCAGAAATCGCGTTCTTTCTAGTGAACATGAAACATTCACCAAGAACTGGGACATAATACAAGTATCCATATATTTCAAAAAATTGAAATCATTTAAGCGTTTTCTCTGACCACAATGAAGCTAAAGTGGAAAATAAAAATCAACAAAACCCTGGAAAATTCCCACATATCTGGAAATAAATCATACACTTATAAATAACCTATTGGTCAAAGAAAAAAAACACCAGGGAAAATGACAAATATTTTTTAAAAAAATGATAATGAAAATGCAACATATCATATTTTATGAGATGCAGCTAAAGCATGGTCTAGAGGAAAATACATAACTTTAAATTTTTGTATTAGAAAAGGAAATTTCAAAATTTGATCATCTAGATTTTCTACTTAAGACACTAAACAAGCAAAACAAATTAAACCCATGTATAGAAGGAAGGAAATGACAATGGGTTAATGTTGTTGTTGTTAGGTGCTGTTGAGTTAGTTCAGAATCAGTAACCCTATGTACTAACGAAAAACTGCCTGGTCCTTTCCATGCTCACAATCATTGTTATGCTTAAGCCCATTGTTGCAGCCACTGTGCCAATCCATCTTGTTGAGGATCTTCCTCTTTTTTGCTGACCCTGTATTTTACCAAGCATGATGTCCTTCTCCAGGGACTGATCCCTCCTGATAACATGTCCAAAGTATGTAAGATGTAGTCCTGCAATCCTTGCTTCTTAGGAGCATTCTGGGTGTACTTCTTCCAAGACAGATTTGCTCATTCTTTTGGCAGTTCATAGTGTATTCAATATTCTTCACCAACACCACAATTCAAAGGTGTCAATTCTTTTTCAATATTCCTTATTCGTTGCAGCTTTCCCATGCATAAGATGTGATGGAAAATACCACGGCTTGGGTCAGGCACACCTTAGTCTTCAAGGTGACGTCTTTGCTTTTCAACACTTTAAAGAGGTCTTTCACAGCAGGTTTGCCCAATGCAATGCATCTCTTGATTTCTTGACTGCTGCTTCCATGTGTTGATTGTGGATCCAAGTAATATGAAATCCTTGACAACCTCGATCTTTTCTTCATTTATCATAATATTGTTTATTTCTCCAGTTGTGAGATTTTTGTTTTCTTTTTGTTGAGGTGTAATCCATACTGAAGGCTGTAGTCTTTGATCTTCACCTGTAAGCGCTTCAGGTCCTCTTCACTTTTAGCAAGCAAGGTTGTGTCATCTGCATAACGCAGGTTATTAATGAGTCTTCCTCCAATCCTGATGCCCTGTTCTTCTTCATACAGTCCAGGCTCTTGGATTATCTTCTCAGTATACAGATTGAACAGGTATGGTGAAAGGATACAACCCTGACACACACCTTTCCTGACTTTAAACTGCACACTATCCTCTTGTTCTGTCCAAACAACTGCCTCTTGGTCTATGTATAGGTTCCTCATAAGCACAATTAAGTGTTCTTGAGTCTCTATTCATTGAAATATTATCCATAATTTCCTATGATCCACAGAGTTGAATTCCTTTGCACAGCCAATAAAACACAGGTAAACATCTTTCTAGTATTCTCTGCTATCAGCCAGGATCCATCTGACACCTGATATCCCTGGTTCCATGTCCTCTTCTGAATCTGGCATGAATTTCTGGTGGTTCCCTGTTGATATACTGCTGCAGCCACTTTTAAATGATCTTCAGCACAACTTTTACCTGCATGTGATAGCAATGATATTGTTCAATAGTTTTCACCTTGGGTTGTATCACCTTTCTTGGGAACAGGCATAAATATGGATTTCTTCCTGTCAGTCAGCCAGGAGGCTATCTTCCAAATTTCTTGGCGTAGGTGAGTGAGCATCTCCAGTGCTGCATCCATTTGTTAAAACATTTCAGTTGATATTCTGCCAATTCCTGGAGCCTTGTTTTTCACCAATGGCTTCAGTGGAGCTTGGACTTCTTCCTTCAGTACCATTGGTTCCTTATTATATGCTACCTCTTGAAAAGATCAGACATCAACCCATTCTTTTTGGTATAATGACTCTGTGTATTCTTCCCATCTTCTTTTGATGCTTCCTGCATCATTTAGTATTTTCTGCATGGAATCCTTCACTATTGTAACTCGAGGCTTGAATTTTTCCTTCAGTTCTTTCAGCTTGAGGAATACTGAACGTGTTCTTCCCTTTTGGTGTTCTATCTCCAGCTCTGCACATGGGATTATAATATTTTACTTTCTCTTCTTCAGCCACCCTTTGAAATCTTCTGTTCAGTTCTTTTACTTCATCATTTCTTCCTTTTGCTTTCACTACTCAGTGTTTAAGAGCAAGTTTCAGAGCCTCTTCTGACAACCGTTTTGGTCTTTTCTTTCTTCCCTGTGTTTTTAATGACCTTTTGCTTTCTTCATGGTTGATGTCCTTGATGTCATTCCACAACTCGTCTGGTGTTTGGTCATCAGTGTTCAAAACGTCAAATTTATTCTTGAGATAGTCTCTAAATTCAGGTGTGATATACTCAAAGTTGTACTTTGGCTCTCATGGACTTGTTCTAATTTTCTTCAGCTTTAACTTGAACTTGCATATAAGCAATTGATGGCCTGTTCCACAGTTGGTCGCTGCCCTTGTTCTGACTGATGAAATTGAGCTTTTCCGTTGTGTCTTTCCACAGATGTACTTGATTTGATTCCTGTGTATTCCATCTGCTGAGGTCCATGTGTATAAAAAATAGTCACCGCTTATGTTGATAAAAAAAAGGTATTTGCAATGAAGAAGTCGTTGGTCTTGCAAAATTCTATCATTCGATCTTTGGCATTGTTTCTATCACCAAGGCCATATTTTCCAACTGCCAATCCTTCTTCTTTGTTTCCAAATTTTGCATTCCAACCACCCGTAATTATGAATGCATCCTGATTGCATGTTTGATCAATTTCAGACTGCAGAAGCTGGTAAACATCTTCAAATTCTTCATCTGTGGCCTTAGTGATTGGTGAGTAAATTTGAATAATAGTCGTATTAACTGGTCTTCCTTGTGGCATATGGATTTTATCCTACCACTGATGGCATTGTACTTCAGGATAGATCTTGAAATGTTCTTCTTGATGATGAATGTGGCGCCAATCCTCTTCAAGTTGTCATTCCCTGCGTAGTAGACTATATGATGTCTGATTCAAAATGGCCAGTGCTGATCTCTTTCAGCTCACTAATGCCTAAGATATTGATGTTTATGCATTCCATTTCATTTTTGACGATTTCCAATTTTCCTTGATTCATACTTTGTACATTGTAGGTTCTGATTATTAATGGATGTTTGCAGCTGTTTCTTCTCATTTTGAGTCATGCCACATCAGCAAATGAAGGTCCCAAAAGCTTGACTCTATGCATATCATTAAGGTCAACTCTACTTTGAGGAGGCAGCTCTTTCCCAGTCATCTTTGGAGTGCCTTCCAACCTGGGGATCTCATCTTCCGGCACTGTATCAGACAATGTTCTGCTGCTAGTCATAAGATTTTCACTGGCTAATTCTTTTCAGAAGTAGTCTTCTGGGTCCTTCTTCCTAGTCTGTCTTAGTCTGGAAGCTCAGCTGAAACCTGTCACCTGGAGATCTCATCTTCCGGCACTACATCAGACAATGTTCTGCTTTTATTCATAAAGATTTCACTGGTTAATTCTTTTCAGAAGTAGACTGCCGGGTCCTTATTCCTAGCCTGCCTTAGTCTGCACGCTCAGCTGAAACCTGTCCACCATGGGTGACCTTGTTGGTATCTGAATACTGGTGGCATAGCTTCCAGCATCACGGCAACACGCAAGCCACCCCAGTATGACAAACTAACGGACGTGTGGAGGGAGTTAACCTTAGTAAATAGAAATTGTACAACATTGGAGACGATAAATAAAATAAAAAGTTAATTAATTTAAAAGATTAATAAAAGTGGCATCTCAGTTTCTTAGTGCTGCTAAAACAGAAATTTCACAAGTGGGTAGTTTTAACTAACTGAAATTTATTTTCTCACCGTTTAGAAGGCTAGAAGTTAAACTTCCAAATGGCGTCTCTAGATGAAGGGTCTTTCTGTTCTCTCTTGAGTAAAATCCTTGTCTCAGCTTCGCTAACACTCTTCTTGCTGTTCCCCAGAGATCTCCAAGTGGCATCTATCTTTCCCCTATTTGTGTTTGCTTCTCTGTGCCTTATCTTCTCTTTTTATATCTCAGAAGTGAGTGGCTTAAGACACACTCTACACTGCTAAGGCCTCATTAACATAGTAAAGGAAACCCTATTCCAAAAACTGGATTACATCCACAGGTAGAGGGGTTAGGATTTACAACACATATTTTTGGAGGATACTATTTAATCCATAGCAAGTAGTAAGCTCCTTATTAGTCTAATCAAAATAAAAGAGAGAAAACACACACTCCCAGTATCAGGAATTAAACAGAAGACCTCACTACGTCATATAGACATTGAAATTATAATAAGGGAATACTACAAAAAAATTTATTCTCAAATTTGAACAAAAAAATTAGATAAAATTGAAAAAATATTCATGAAAGACACAAATACTAAAATTAACAAAACAGAATACAAAACCTGAATAGCTATATCTTTGTCAAATAAATTGAATTTATTGTGAAACTTTCCTACCAAAAGCCCCCAAGTGCTAGATGGATTTACTGGTGTATTATGTCAAACTTTCAGTGAGGAATAGTACCAAATTGCGCAAACTCTTCCAGAAAACAGAAAAGAAGAAAGAAACACTTCACATCTTGTTTGATCAAGCTAGCTTAATTCTGGTAACAAAATAAAACAAGAGCATTAAAAGAAAAGAAAATTATGAACCAGTATTTGTTATGAAAATCGATGTTAAAATCCTTAAGAAAATATTAGCAAATCAAAGAGGTTAATACACCATGACTAGTGGATTTATCCTAAGAGTGCAAAGTTGGCTTTATAGTAAAAAAATTAATCTAATTTGCTAGAATTATCAGAATAAAGGGGAAAAAAAACATATAATGACCTCAACAGATGCAGAAGAAGTATTTGCTGATTTTTAACATCAATTAATGAAAAACCTTTCTGCAAACTAAGAATGAAGGAGTATTTCTCAATCTGATAAAAAATTTTCCCTAATATTAAGAACAAAAAAAAATATTCACTCTCATGAAGTCTATTCAAAATTGTACTGGAGGATTAAGCTACTGAAATAAGGCAGAGAAAGAGATTAAGGTACCAAATTTGTAAAGGAAAAAATAAAGCTGTAATTATTCACAGACGTAGAATTGTCAGTGTAGAATATTCAAAAGAGTCTACAAATAAATAATTAGATATAAGTGAATTTATTGATTGCTTGACACAAGTCTAATATTAAAAAAATTTTATTTTTATATATTAATATATTAGAAACTAATAATTAGAAAATGAAATTAAAAAATAATATAAAAAATAAAAATACTTATGGCAACATGTGTAAGACTTTTACACTGAAAAGTACCAAAGTAAATAAATACTTAGAGAAATTACAGAAGCCCTAAAGAAATGAAAAGATATACCATAAGGATTGGAAGACTCGGTATTGTCAAGATATACTATATTTCGAAATTAGCAGCAGTATTTTTTTTAATTAATAAGCTAAATCTAAACTTTATCTGGCAATATAATGGACCTAGACTAACCAAAATAATTTAAAGGAGAACGAAGTTGAAGGACTTATACTGCTTGATTTCAAGACTTCCTATAAACCTACAGGAATCAATACAGTTTGTATTGGTGTGAGTATAGACACATAGATTAATAGAACAGAATTTAGAGTCCAGAAACAGATCCACACAGTTTGATTTTTAACAAAATCTGCAAAGCAATTCAATGGGGGAAACGACAATCTTTCCGACAAATGATGTTAAACAAGTGAATATCTATCTATATATATATATATTTTAAAAAAGCTCAAACCCTGGCACTGCACATAAAAATAAACTTTTGGTATATTATAGATCTAAATATAAAAGCTAAAACTATAAATCTCTTAGAGATAAACATAAGATAATATCTTATTGACCTTTGGGTAGCAAAGATGTCTTAGATGAGACGTAGAAGACACAAACCATAACAGCGAAAATTAATAAATTGGATTTCATCCAATTTAAAAGCTTCTGTTTATCAAAAGACACCATTAAAAATAAATTGGTGCTATGAAATACTACTGAGCAATAAAAATGAATGAAGCATTGATAAACACAGAAGCTTGGATAAATCTTAAAAACAAGCTGAGTGAAAGAAGTCAGCTTCAAGAGGTTACTTACTTTATGATTCCATTTATATGACGTTCAACGGAAAAAATCTAGTCACAGAAAACAGATCAGTGGTTTCCAGGAGCCAGGGGTAGGGGGCGTGTGACTACAAAGGAAGAGCAATGAGGGAGTTTTAGGGGGTGATGGAACTGTTCTGTGTCCTGATTGTAGTGGTGGTTACATGAATTTATACATATGTTAATATTCATAGAATTGCACAGCAAAAAAAAAAAAAAGAAAAAAGTCAATTTTACTATATGTTAATTTAAAATGAAAGAAAATGAATGGACAGCTATAAATTGGAAGAAAAATTGTACAATATACATATCTAAAAAAAGGCTAGTATTCAGAACAGATAAAGAACTCATGCAACTAAATAGGAAGACAACTCAAAAAAATGGGCAAAAAATGAGAACAGGTATTTCAAAAAGGAATACACTCGAATGTCCAAAAGCACATGAAAAATTGATCAATGTCATAGCCATCATGGAAATACAAATTGAAGCTATGTTTGGAGAACTGTTCTCAGCCAACAGACTGGCTAAAAATTTGAAAATTTGACAGCACTAAATGTTGGTGAAGATATAAAATAGGCAGATTGCAGAGCTCTCTTACATTGTTGGTTAAGTACAAAATGGAGCAACCACTTTGGAAAATTATTTCATAACTTTTCATAGAGTTAAACATATGCATTACTCTGTTGTTGTTGCTGTTAGGTGCCTCCAAGTCCGATTCCGACTCAAAGCGACCCTATGTACCACAAAACAAAACACTAGCCACTCCTGCACCACATTCACAATCCTTGTTATGCTTGAACCCATCGTTGCAGCCACTGTGTCAATCCACCTTCTTGAGCATCTTCCTCTTTTCTGCTGATCCTGTATTTCACCAAGTGTGATGCCCGTCTCCAGGGATTGATCCCTCCTAACAACATGTCCAAAGTATGTAAGATGCAACTTCACCATCCTTGCTTCTAAGGAGCATTCTGGTTGTACTTCTTCCAAGACAGTTTTGTTCATTCTTCTGACAATAGAATATTCTTTGCCAATATCACAATTCAAAGGTGTCAATTCTTCAGTCTCCTTTATTCATTGTCCAGCTTTTGCATGCATAAGATGTGACTGAAAATACTATGGCTTGGGTGAGGCGCTACTTATTCTGCAAGGTGACATCTTTGCTTTTCAACACTTTAAAGAGGTCTTTCACAGCAGGTTTGCCCAACGCAATGCATCTCTTGATTTCTTGAGTGCTGCTTCCATGGCTGTTGATTGTGGATCCAAGTAAAATGAAATCCTTGACAACCTCAATCTTTTCTCTGTTTATCATGATATTGCTTATTGGTCCAGTTATGAGGATTTTTGTTTTCTTTTTGTTGAGGTGTAATCCACACTGAAGGCTGTGATCTTTGATCTTCATCAGTAAGTGGTTCAGGTCCTCTTCACTTTCAGCAAGCAAGGTTGTGTCATCTGTATAACGCAGGTTGTTAATGAGTCTTCCTCCAATCATGATGCCTCGTTCTTCTTCATACAGTCTAGCTTCTCGTTTGCTCAGCATACAGATTGAGTTGGTATGGTGAAAGGACACAACCCTAACGCACACCTTTCCTGATTTTAAACCACAAGGTATCCCCTTGTTCTGTCCGAACATCTGCCTCTTGGTCTATGTACAAGTTCCCCATGAGCACAATTAAGTGTTCTGGAATTCTCATTCTTCCCAATGTTGTCCATAATTTCTTACAATTCACACAGTCAAACTCCCTTGCATAGTCAGTAAAACATAGGTAAACATCTTTCTGGTATTCTCTGCTTTCAGCCAGGATCCATCTGACATCAGCAATGATACCCCTGGTTCCACGTCCTGTTCTGAATCCAGCCTGAATTTCTGGCTGTTCCCTTTTGATATACTGCTGCAGCCACTTTTGAATGATCTTCAGCACAATTTTACCTGCCTTTGGTGTTTTGTGTGATAGTAATGATATTCTTCAATAATTTTCGCATTCGAAAGGATCACCTTTCTTGGGAATAGGCATAAATACGGATCTCTTCCAGTCAGTTGGCCAGGTAGCTATCTTCCAAATTTCTTGGCATAGGTGAGTGAGCACTTCCAGCACTGCATCTGTTTGTTGAAACATTTCAGTTGATATTCCTTCAATGCCTGGAGCCTTGTTTTTTGCCCTATGGCTTCAGTGCAGCTTGGACTTTTTCCGTCAGTACCATTGGTTCCTTAATCATACGCTACCTCTTGAACTGGTTGAAAGTTGACCAATTCTTTTTGGTATAATGACTCTGTGTATTCCTTTCATCTTCTTTTGATGCTTCCTGTGCCATTTAATATTTTTCCCATAGAATCCTTTACTATTGCAACTTGAGGCTTGGATTTTTTCACATCACAATCCAGCAATTCCACTTCTAGATATTTACTGAAAAAAAAAAATTTTTTTTTTTCACATCACAATCCAGCAATTCCACTTCTAGATATTTACTGAAGAGAAATGAAAATATATGCTTGCAAAAGACTTGTATAAGAATGGTTTTAGTAGAAATTGATGGGAAGGAGCATGAGGGAACTTTCTTGGGTGATGGAAATGTTCTGTATCCCAATGTTGTTGTTAGCTACTGTTGAGTTCTTCCCCAGCTCATGGTGACCCCATGCAGAACAGAATAAAATGCTGCCTGGTTGGTCGAGAATCAGATCTTTGTGATTCATAGTGTTTTCCTTGGCTGATTTTCAGAAGTAGAATGCCAGACTTTTCTTCCACATCCCAAGAGGGATAGACATTATATATGTGTATCCATTTGCCAAATCTCACTTATCTTACACTTGTGGTACATGCCTTTTGTTGTATGCAAGCTATGCCCTGGTTAAAGAAGAAAATCCTATGTGCCTATGAGGAAGATGGGTTAGGGATTAAGAGGAGAGGGGAATAATAATACAATAAATAAACAGCACAGTGGCCTTGCCTGGATTGACTATTACAAGGTGTCCTGACCACATCATGGTCCAGCTGCTCCCTGTGGCACTTATTTTCACTCTTGCCACAGTGTCATTAATCTCTTTTACTAACCACACCTCCATTCTGATTCCTCCACTTATTTGTTTGTCATTGCTCTTTCCATATTAGTCACCTGTCCTAAGGGGCTGGAAAGCTGGTGAGAGGCGGGGAGTGCACAGAAGAAGAGTAGGAGTGGCTGTAGCCTGGTCCTTTGATTTGGTCCCTGGCTGCCCTGGTGATGTGCTGCCATCCCAGCGGGGAGGTGGCCCAGGATGGGCTCAAATGGGTCTGCAGTGGCTCATGGGAATAAACCTGTGCAGTGGGGGTAGGAGGGAGACGGAGGGGGAGCTTTCCTAGCTTGTTTATCTCCCCACTTTTTTTTTTTTTTTAATGTACGATTTTTACCTTTAAACTTCAGAGGTTCAGAAAGGCATCCCTGTCTCAGGAGAATACAATTCCGAGCCTCAGCTCACTGCTCACTCTGCTCAGCCAGGAGGCTGTAAGTGAGCAGTCTTCCTTAACCCTTTGAAAAAAAAAAAAAAAGGCAAAGGAATGCATTTTTTCCTTCCCCCTTCTCATTCTGCTCTACTGACCTTTTGCTTAGCTTTTTGCTAATGTCATTTTCACTCTTGGTTGGGCTTTCTCGACAGTCAGGAAGACTTCTTTATGAATCCATAGTGATAAACTAGGGTCATGCATTCATTCACATCGGGGGAACCACTTCATCAGCTCCTGCTTCCATATCAAATACCTCTAATCTAATCAGGGAAACAGCAAAACTCTGCAAAGTGCCCTTGTTAATCCTGTCACTTACCCCCTCCTCAGATTTTGAAAAATGCAGTTTAATTAGCAAAATAAAAGAACTTAATCTTTCTCCGTATTATTCACACAAGTAAAAATATATGCGTTGGCTGGAGATAAAAATAAATTGCATAGGGCTCCACTCGAGGGAGCTAGGAATGGGAGGGTGGGGGAAGGGTGCGGCTGCAATCACCCTGATTGTCCCGAATGAAACAAACTCTAGGCTTTGTTAAACCTCATAAAAACACTGTACAGGAGCTCCCATCTCCACATATTTTCACACACGCTGAATACCTGGGAAAACAGCTTTTAGGCCAAAAGGTATTTTAACATAGAGAAATGAATATACTCCCTGTATTCCAGCTTGGAGTTTTTGTAACATGCAATAGGGTTCGGCAAAGTCTTTCTTGTGGATTTTAAAGAAAATTGTAGAAGTCAAGAGACAAAGCTTTTCTCAACAATTATTTTTAAAATCTCGTATTAAAAGCTGATTGCAGCAAGGAAGCAAAAGTGAGGTTTTTTTTTTTTTTTTTTTTGCCTTTCCTCTTTAACTCTAGCCATCTCTACCTTTTCCATATTCATAAAATGTGTATGGGGCTAATTTTGAATGTGCCCTTTATGACTATGTCACAGTCATAATATCGTCATGTTCCGAAGGCGTAATTAAAGATTTACCTAGATTTATGAGACTTTAACATTATCAATAGGGTTAAGGAATGCCGGGGAGACACATTGTTGGAAGATTTTGCTCAGCAGTTTCTTGAGCAATGAGAGTAAGGGTATTACTTTAGTGCTCAAAAAAATGACTGTTCGGCACTAATATATGGCTCTTTATTAAAAAGGGAACACCAAAGACACTTCAGTCAGAACTCTTCAGCGGCCTACCCACCTCTTCCTTTTAGGGGACGGAAACAGGGGAGGAAGCGAAACATCTTGCTCCTCGAAATGGGAGAGATGGAAACATTGGCTCCCTACTGTGGAGGGGAGCTGACCCCTCAGATTTCCTTTAATAAAGGTTGATCCATATTAATATGGACCAACTGTCCTTTAAAACAATGGGATGTGACTTTGCATTGCCCCACCGTAAGCCTTCCAGAAACCAGGGGCTTCCTGGCTCTTTATCATTTTCCCATTTATCCAGATAGGAAAACCCCCAAACACACCTGGCTTCCAACCTGCAATCTTTCCGTGGCCTTCCAGTTTTAGAACCAGGCAATTCTGTGAAAGGCAGGTTTCAATGGCAATTCTAGAAATGATGTTTTCTTGCTTTATCAGGCTGGTATTCTGTTTCCACTTCCGGGCAGTCCCTACTCAAAGGAGAGCAAGTCTTCCAATTCTATTTCTCATGCAACACATTTTTCACAGGGGAAATAAGCAGGCCCGAGCCCCACAGTATGGCACCCTCCCTTCAGGCTGGGCAAGGAAAAGCGTTGTGTTGAATAGGTTGTCATCATGACACCTGCATTCTGGTAGCAGTTAGAATCTTCCCTTGCCTTTTGGCCCCTGCAGACAGTGCTTCCTTCTTCCCAAACCCCCAAAAAACCAAACCAGTTGCAGTCGATTCCTACTCATAACAACCCTATAGGACAGAGCAGAACTGCCCCATAGGGTTTCCAAGGAGCTGCTGGTGGATTCAAGCTGCTAATCTTTTGTTTAGCAGCTGGGCTTTTAACAACTACACCACCAGGGCTCCTCCTTCTTCTAAGTTTCTACATTTTTAGAGCCTGTGTGCTTGTTGTCACTTATCCACCATGAAGTAGATTCTTGCACAGGAGCAATTTGCCTCAGAGAGACACTGAATTTCCGTGACCACATCTCACACGTGGTAGTCCTACTGTAGTTTGAGGTTTTGGGGTTAAAGCCATGAAGAAACTTTTGGCTGCAAAGGAAGGCCATCCTGAAGGGAAAATTGATGGGGATCTGACCCTACTAGCTTCTCCTTTTCCTTTGAGGACCTCGGCTTGTCTCTCTGCTTCCCTTGGAACCATCTGGAATGAGGGTCTTGGATCCAGGTGAGGGGTTGAAGAAACCTGGACACCACCAAGGGAAGTATGAGGATTATCGCCTAGGCGATTCAAGTTTCCTTGAAATAGATCTTGGGCTTCAATCTGGCAATCACACGTACACTCCATTTTGGGTGGATATACAGTGTTTGTTCAGGAGTGATTATTTGGGAACGCCCTTGCCCAGCTTGAACCCCAGCCTTCTCCCAAGACCTCCACAGAAGGTGATTCTGTCTGAGGTTCTTGCTTGGACTCTGGGCAGCCTGCGATGGTGCTCACACTGAAGGCATCACCAAGTCCACATCCCACACTCTCTGCATAGTAAGAATGACTTTATTTAGAGCCTGTGGCTATCAAGACTCCTCTAATGCACACAATAGCCAACAGCCTGGCCTGGTAATGACAGGCTGAGTTTGCCTGCTGTGTAGGTGCCAGCAGGGGCCGGGGCTCTGGTGACTCCAGCCAGGACTCCCGTTTCTTCAGGGTTTTCTTCGGACTCCAGCACGCAGCTGCCTTTCCACCTGCTACAGGACAGAATTCTCCTCATCAAAGCTACTTAGTAATTATGGAACATCCACAACCAGGTTGCTATTTTTTACTTGACGGAATTGGCTAAAGATATGATTTAAAAATAATAATAATAGAAAGAGTCTAAGGCCACTTGAAGAGTTCGCAGGCCTGGGCCTGGGCCTGGGCCTGGGCCTGTACATCCCCATGTTCTCCTCATTGAGTTTCTCCTGTCAGTTCTGCCAGTGTGGGTCCAAGTCTTGGCCCTTCTCTTCCCACAACATTTCCTGCTGGTGGCTGAAGTCTCTCAGATGGGGAGGAAACATCCCTCCCCGCCCCAGAGGATGCAGCTTCCCAACACAAATAACTTGGCACAGGTCATGTTAAAAACCATTTGCCATCTTGTCGATTCTAACACATGACGACCCCATGTGTGTTAGAGCAGAACTGTGCTCCTAAGGTTTTCAATGGCTGATTTTTCAGAAGTAGATTTTAGGAATTCCTTCCAAGGTGCCTCTGGGTGGATTTGAACTTCCAACCTTTTGGTTAGCAGGTGAATACATTAACCATTTGTACCACCCAGGGACTCCCAGGTAATATTGTTATTAGCTGCTGTCCAGTACGTCCCTGACTCTTGGCGACCCCGTGCAGAATGGAATGAAGTGCTGCCTGGTCCTGCACTTTTCCCGTGATGGGTTATATGTTGTATTCCATAGGGGTTTCATTGGCTGATTTTTGGAAGTAGATTGCTAGACTTTTCTTCCTAGGCCATCTTAGTCTGGAGTCTCTACTGAAACTTACTCAGCATCAGAGCCGCACACAAGTTTCCAGGGACAGACAGATGATGGCTGCATGTGAGGTGCATTGGCCAAGAAACAAACCCAGGCCTCCTGCATGGATGGTGAGAACACACCACTGAACCATCACTGCCCTCCCAGGTAAAATCAACGGATCCTAAAACAAAATATCACCCTCTACCTCCCACTGACATTTGCTGATGTCCACTCCAATCTTCCTGATACATGGTAGGGAGAAGCCACAAAATGCTGGGTGAGTTTTCTCTATTATAATCACTTGAAATTACAATACCGTCTAATTCTTTAAAATGGCCACACACATGGCAGATAAACTAGGATGAGATGAGAGAACGTAGTGTTGTTGGGCTCAGTTCTTTAAACACTGGTAAGTGGCTCTAAGCTTCTTCTATCCATATTAGTTAAAACCTCAGTCTGAAGCTGGAAAGTCATACATCTCACGTGTCATTTCTCACCCTAATGAGCTCTGGGAACGAACAACTGGAGACTCCACTTAGCACTCCACCAAGCTGGCCATTCTATACATTCTGCATAGAGTGAAATTAGCTGGAAGCTGACAAGGTGACACAGCTCACCTTATTCTTTACATTGCTTATGTTTATCAGCCTATTGAGCAGGTTACAGTAGTATGTATAGAATGGCATGTCAGCCCCAACTTGAACCTCTACACAAGGGGTTTGGTCAGAAAAAGGGCAGGCTCAAGTGGTAGGAAAATGACCTGACCACCGTTATCATCAAAGCGACAGGGATTCTATCAAAGCGTCCTGCTCTCACTTTCAACATCTTGCATGTATGCAAGGAGGAACAGCTGTGGCATGCCCAGCAATATGTTTTAGCGACAGTTTTCAGGACCAAAATTAACATTAGAAGGAAGACAGGTTTGTGCTTCTCTGTATTTTCACTTATTAACACAACAATCCCGAGGTGATTAGCAATTCTGAGCTATGTTGGGGTGTGGGTTTCCACCTGCTTCATGGAGACACAGCGAAAACACCTTCTCTCAGAGCTCAGAGCTTAGGCCTGGGGAGATTTTGGGGAACCATGTAGCTTTGGAAAGCTTGACTGTTTCTCAGTCTGTGTTTTTTTGTTGATGTTAGGTGTCATCAAGTTGGTTCCGACTCATAGCTACCCTATGTACAACAGAATGAAACGCTGCCTGGTCCTGCACCATACCCACAATTGTTGTTATGTTTGAGCCCACTGTTGCAGCCACTGTGTCAGTCCATCTCGTTGAGTATCTTCCTCTTTTTCTTTGACCCTGTATTTTACCAAGCATAATGTCCTTCTCCAGGGACTGATCTCTCTTGACAACATGTCCAAAGTATGTAAGATGTAATCTTGCCATCCTTGCTTCTCAGGAGCATTCTGGCTGTGCCACTTCTAAGGTTTAGACATGAGGAAACGTGCATCAGAGAGAACAGAAACGTCACTGAGCTACTGTGTGGGCTCTTTGCAACGTTTGCAGTGTCCATGATGGCCCAGCTCTGTAGGTGAAAGGCCTGGGCCTTGCTGTCAGGGCCTGAGGTTTTGAAGTCTCTTTTCCTCCCTTCCTCCTTCCCTCCTTTCCTTCTTCCTTTCTTCCTTCCTTCCTTATCATTGGTTTAGCAATTCCTTAGTGGTGGGTACTGTCCCAAGTCATGGGTTCTAAAGACAATCTGACGTCACACTAACGTAGAGAAGTTCAAAAAAGGAGACAAGAAGACAGACAAACCCCCTCATCCTTACACGACAAGTTATCAGGACCAGGTGCTTTGCCAAAACAATGCATTCTGGAGAAGCTCCAAGGGAGTAGAGGCCAATTCTGGCAGTTTATCCGTGTGTAGATCTCCCAAGTTTCCAAGAATCTCTATTGCCCTATCTTATTGGACTGTTGTGAAGACTGTGAGCCCTTAGAACAGCAAGTGGCCATGTAGGAACTCAATAAAGGTTAGGCATTTTCATGGTCATCATTACCACCACCACCATCACCAGGCTGAATTCTCTGCCTTCCAGATTGACTCCATCCTTTTCTACTCTGCTCTGTACCCCAGAAAGCTGACCCATATGGACTTTAGGCTCTCTTGCCCCTGACTTCAAGTTGGGAATAGCTAATGGAGAGCCCCTGGCTTCCTCCTTTCTGGCAGCTGGTTGACAATGGCTGTATTCTTCTGCTGAAGCCCACAGCTCCTGCCATGAGGCCCTCTCCTACTGTACAGCTCTCTCTGAGTTCAGGTAATCCCTCATTCCCTGACCCTTCAAGACTTAGGGGCAGTAATGGCTTCCCTTTGCTACCAGCCCTGGGGTGCTTCATCATCCTTTGTTTTCTCTTGGTCACTCCCCACACCTTGTGAGCAGCCCTGTCATTAAACGCTGTTCAATCACTGTGGGGTGTGCCCTGGATTCTCTGCCAGAACCGTGACCATTCGCCCATCATGATCATCATCAGCAACAGTGTTATCAGGGTCTCCCCAAGAAGGACCTCTTGCTGGGTCATCAGCTGCTGTGTTTTCTGATCTTCCCGCCTTCCCCAGAGACACAAGGTGCACTTTTCTCTAACAAACTGCTAGCTATTGGCCCCTAAAACTCAGGCAACAGATGTTTGCATCCTCTGGGACTCAGCTCAAGCATTGCCGCTTCTGGGAGTCATTACTCCCTCTCCTTCTTCCAAGCTCCACTGAGGTCCGATGACAGCTCCAAAAGAACACAACTGCCTTCTCCACCCACGGACCTGTGAGTTCCGGTGAGAAGGGCAGGTACCGCATCATCTTCTTGTCCCCAGCATTTAACATAAAATATTCTTTATGTGTCCTTGTAGCATGCAGGCACAAAGGGGATGAATGAGAAACAGCTGACACATGTCCTTGAGTACTAGTTTCTCTAAAGAAATTTTGTGGTGCCATGGTTAAGCACTTGGGTGCTAATTGAAAGGTTGGTGATTTGAACCCACCAGCCACCCTACAGGGGAAAAGACCTGGAGATGTTCCTGCAAAGATTACAGCCTAGGAAGCCCTATGCGACAGTTCTACGGTATGACATAGGGTTGCTATGAGTCAGAGTCTACTCAACAGCACACAGCAGCAACAGCACTGCTATCTGTGCTGCTAGTACTAGTAGCCAGGTGATGCCGACGACTCTCACTGCAAACTCTTACTATTACCCAGTGCTTAGCAATTAGAGGTGCTAGGAAATATTTGTCCAATTTGCCGACCTTCTGGTTAATAGACACGCCCTCGCCCTTCAATCGCTGCACCACCAGAGCTCCAAACGAAAATAACTACCATATATATTATTGACTATATGCTTAGTGGAAACTTTGGTGGCATAGTGGTTAAGAGCTATGGCTACCCAAAAGGTCAACAGTTTGAATCCACGAGGCACTCCTTGGGAATCCTATGGGGCAGTTCTACCCTGCCTATAGGGTCACCACGAATGGGAATCTACTTGATAGCAACCGGTTTTTTGGTTTATATGCTTAGTATTTGCTAGGCCCTGAGCTAAGTATTTTCATATGTTATTTCCTTTAATACTCAGAATAACCCTGCTTGGCAGCTGGCATTATGGGGAAACTAAGACAGGAGCAGGCTTTAACCCCAGGCCTATTAGACTCCAGGGTCTCAGTATTTGATTACAAGGAGTGTGTGGGGGAAGGAAAGCCAGAAGACAAGCACACAGACTACTAGAGCCTCCAAACTTCCATTTTATTACTGTCATGAACATCAGGTTTATATCACATCTCTTCCTTGTCCCTTTCACCCTATGCCTGCCCCCCATCCCCAGCAATATAAAATGAGGAAATGATAGCAGTGGATCCTTCCATTGCAATGAGCATCAAATGAGAAAATCCCTGCCCTGAGATCCCAAGCTATCACATAATAGCTCTGGTAGGCAGAAAAACATGCCCCTTCCCCTAAGATACACTCACTTCCTAATCCCCAGGACCAGGCAGTGTTTTGTTCTGTTGTACACAGGGTCACTATTTGTCAGGACTGACTTGATGACACCTAACAACAATAATCCCCAGGCCCTGTGACTATTACCTAATGTCTTGATCATCTAGTGCTGCTATAACAGACATATCACAAGTGGATGGCTTTATCAAAGAGAAGTTTATTCTCTCACAGTCCAGTAGGCTAGAAGTCCGAATTCAGGGGTCCAGCTCCAGGGGAATTCTTTCTCTCTCTGTCAGCTCTGGGGGAAGGTCCTTTTCATCAGTCTTCCCTTGGTTTGGAAGCATCTCAGGGCAGGAACCTCAGGTCCAAAGGACTTGCTCTGCTCCTCGTGCTGTTTTCTTGGTGGTATGAGGCCCCCATGTCTCTCTGCTCGCTTCTTTCGTTTATAATCCAAAAGAGATTGGCTTAAGATACTACCTAATCTTGTAGATCTCGTCAATATAACTGCAACTAATCCATCTTATTAACATCATAGTGATAGGATTTATAACACTTAGGGAAATCACATCAGATGATAAAACGGTAGACAATCATACAATACGGGGAACCATGGCCTAGCCAAGTTGACAGATACTTTTGGGGAACACAATTAAATTCATGACACCTAATATGGCAAAGGAAACCCTGGTGGTGTAGTGGTTAAGTGCTACAGCTGCTAACCAAAGGGTCAGCAGTTTGAATCTGGCAGGTGCTCCTTGGAAACTCTATGGGGCAGTTCTACTCTGTCCTATAGGGTCACTATGAGTCGGAATCGACTCGATGGCACTGGGTTTGGTTTTTGGTTTGGTTAATAAGACAAAGGATTCAATTAAGTTAAGGATGTTGATAGGAGGAGTTTATCCTGGACGATACCGAAATGCAACCACACGTGTCCTTATAAAAGTGAGGCACAGAGAGGTTAGACCAAGAGATACACAGAAGAAAAGGCTATGTGAAAACAGAGGAGGGACTGATGAGGCTGCTAGCCAAGTGATGCCAGCAGCCACCAGGAGCTGGAAGAGGCAAGGAATGGGTTTTCCTCTGGAGCCCCTCAGAGAGCATAGCCTAGACAACACCTTAATTTCAGACTTCTGGCCTCCAGAAGAGTGAAAAAATACATTTCTGTTGTTTTAAGTCACCAAGTGAGTCGTCATTCATCCCAGCAGCCTCAGGAAAGTAGTACAATCAATCACCTACTAAACGTCATCAGCATTTTTATTTCTATCTGCTTACTTAGGGCTGGAAAACCCTTGTGGCATAGTGGTTAAGAGCTATGGCTGCTAATCAAAAGGTCGGCAGTTCGGATCCACCAGCTGCTCCTTGGAAACCCTGTAGGGCAGTTCTACTCCATCCTTATAGGGTCGCTATGAGTTGGAATCGACTCGATGGCAATTCCCCCCCCCCCTTAGGCCTGACTGGATGCTAGTTCTGAAGTTGGGAGAACATAAAGAAGGAGACACAAACTCCACCTTTGGGGAGCTAAGTATAGGAGACACAAACTCTACCCTTGGGGAGCTAAGTATACAACACGACTCCTTAGAGGAGCATGGAGGCTGGTCCTCACCTCCATTAATCTCTGTTAGGGGCAAGGGTCTACACTGTACGGTTTTCCCTGACATCCCCCTATCTACTCATAAGAGGCTGGCATTTAGGTAATGAATGTCTTCACCTGCCACATCGCATCTGTTGATGCAAAACTTTGGCAAAGTGAGCCAATCTCACTGGCTTCAAAATCCCAGTGGGCTGACAGCCCCAGTTCCCAGACCCACGTGGAGAGAGAAAGTCCCTCACCTCCTTGCAAGGACCTTCCTGGAAGACAGGCCATGGTGTTGGGAGGTGAGAGGCTACAGTGGTGGAGGCCGTCTAGGCCCTGTTGCTGTCCATCCTGTGGACGTTGGTGGGAGAAGATGGATGGCAGCCCTGCATCCAGGAGAGGCCCATGGCCAGGCACTGAGTCTCCAACCCTTCAGTTCCACTTCCTGAAAGAACATCAGGATGCAAATGAGGTTTGGGGAAGTTATAATGGCAATGGTCTTAAATCTTCCCTAATTTTACAGAAAATACGAATCATTTCCGAAGTTTGGAACCAGGCCTGGGATGAGAAGCAAGATTTCCATTTGAGTCTAGTGCTCCAGCGCCCACCTTGGTGCTGCTGGTGGCAGGAACTGCCAACCAGGACACTCTATGGGCTTGGAGGGCATGCTGGACCCCCAGGCCCTGTGTGGGTATTGGAGGGCTCCATTACAGTGTATTAGGGAGAGAAAATAGGGCTTTTCCCTGCCTAAGGTTTCTCTACTTAGGGGTTTCAGAGAATGGTAGATGAGGGGGCATGGGGGTGGAGAAAACCTGGCAGACCCACTGCAGGGGCTGAGAAACCATGTTCAGGACCCCGGAATGTTCAGGAGGTGCCATGTCCTTGAGGAAGGGGACTGTGACTAGTCTGGAGGTAGCACTGGGCAGTGGGGTGGTGAGGTGGCTTCCACCTTCCACATGGGGAAGGCCTGGCAAATCCAACCTAGCAGCTCCATTGGGCTGTGGAGTGATGAAGTGGCCTCCACCTTCCACATGGAGAAGGCCTGGCAAATCCAACCTAGCAGCTTCCCTAATTGAGTCAGCTGGCGCCTGTCAAGCACTGAAACTTCAAATTCGATCCGGTCAGTGTGGCCAGACACTGCCAAGGTGGTTTGAAACTGGCTTTCCACTGCCTTGGGAACTGTCTCCATCAATGAAACAAACAGTCTCTGAGGTTAGTGGGCTGTGACAGCTGCAGCGCGGTTCTCAGATGGGAAGAAGGGAAGGAGACAGGTTCCTGGCAGGTCCCTGCTGGGCTCACCACACACCTGGACTGTGTCTATGCCCAAAGGCATCCCTGGCTGCCTCCTTGTTTTGCTCCAGAGGCTAAAATACCTCAGAGAGCCCAGGACACTGCCTAGCGGTGGGCACTTTGAGGGCCGTGTAGTTCTCAGTTCAGACGGGGGTTGTGCAACCTTGGGCTTAAATCTTAGCTGTTGTGCTTACAGTGGGCCTGGCCTCTCTCCTCTCCAAGCCTCATTTTTCCAACTTGGAAAACAGGAATAACGATAATCTTCCCAGCAGCCCAAAGAGGTAAGTGCCAGTGGAGGTGGTCTACACAGGCACTGGAGTGAGGCCTCGTCTGTTCTGGAGCTGCCAAATCCACCCTCACTTGCAGGGTTTTCGTTTATCTGTTCACTCAAGCAATAATTAGTGAGCACTGACCTTGGGTCAGGCACTGGGGATATGCTGTGAACAGGAAGGCCAGGTGTCTACCCTCAAACAAAACCAAACCAAACTCATTGCTATCAACTTGATTCCGACTCATGCCCCATAGGTTTTCCAAGGAGCAGCTGATGGATTTGAACTGCCTACCTTTTGGTTAGTAGCTGTGGCTCTTGACCACTATGCCACCAGAGCTCCTGTCTACCCTCAATGACCTTGTATTCTAGTGGGAGAAACAGACTGTAAACAACAGACCAATAGCTAGTAAGATCATTGCAGACAGTGATAACACCTTTGAAGAAAATGGGACAAAGGAATGTGTGAAAGAAGGAGATGTTAGCTAGGCAGCATCCTTGCATGGGACTTTGCAGCTGTGGGCGTCGCCACCCAGGGGCGCCATTCACGTAGACCATGGTGTCTGCGGCGCCCCCTAGAGTTTTACACAGCTACGTGCAGCAGCCCTGAGGTGGTCAGGAACCTCTCTCAAGAGATGCCATTTGAGCTTAGACCTGAACAAAAGACCTGGGGGTAGAGAACCATCGTGAGGTGGGAGTGACCTTGGCAAGGACAAGGTGGCCAGGCAAAGCAAGTGAGGGGAGATGGCAGGGATGCCATCAAACATGCAAATGGGGCTGCATATGCGTCTTATAGGCCACGGGAAGAGGTCTGGGCTTTATTGTAAGTGTAGCAAGAATCCGTCACAGACCCATAGCAGGCAAGGGTGTCATGGTCTGATTTATGCTTTACAAACTGCACCACACCACTGGCCCACATTGTCGCCACACCTCTCCTCCAGCTCCTGGGGCCTGGAGAGCTTAGCTCCTCTGGCCCTTCCCAAACCCAAAGTCAATTAGACATTTTGAAACTCAAGTGTTTTAACACACCTGTACTAACCCATCGTGTGAAAGCACTGCGGTTTATGTATCCATCCTACATCGGCTGGACATTGGGGTTGTTCCCAGGTTGGAGTAATTAGGCATAGTGCTTCTAGATATGCCTTTGGGTGAATATATGGACACATTTCTGCTGGATATATACCAAAGAGTGGCATTGCTGGGGCATAGGGAATGCAGGCTAGATACTGTGTTGTCAAATTGTTTTCCAGAGTGGTTGTACCCATGCCGACTTCCACCAGCAGGGCGGAAGATGGCTCTTTGCTCTATGTCTTGTCAACCCTGGGTACTTCCAGTCTTTTCTGTTTTTGCCATTTTGTGTGGTGGTATCTCAGAGTGGTTTTAATTTACATTTCCCTGATGACTAATGAGAGCGAGGACCTTTTCATATATCCACTGGCTATTTGGATACTGGAAACCCTGGTGGCTCACTGGTTAAAAGTTTGGCTGTTAACCAAAAGGTCAGCAGTTTGAATCCACCAAGTACCCCTTGAAAACCCTACGGGGCAGTCCTTCTGTGTCCTGCAGGGTAGCTATGAGTCGGAATCAACTTGACAGCAACGGGCTTGGTTTTTGGGTATTTGGATACTTGCTTATGCAAAGGGTCTCTTTAAGCTTTTTGTCCTTTTTTTTTTTTTTCTTCTTTTTCGGTTGCTTCTTATTGACTTGTCTGACACCTTTTTCAGCTATATGTTCCAAAGTCATTTTTAGAAGTCACATACTTGATTGCCAACTCTGACGGATGAGTCCGCCCCTCCTCCCCACCTTCAACCCCAGCTCCTAAGGTCTGTGAGGTCTAGAGAATTCCTGAGCATGGGTTCAGTCAGGCCTCCCTCCTGTCCTGGGCGAGGTTATCCCAACCCCTAGGCCTTGGCTCAGTCCGCTGTACCTGCCTGCCATGGCCTCTCTTCTCACCACCTGTGTGAACTGGGTTGAGATGCCCCAGTCCAGAAGGTTCCTCCTCCTTTGATTCACACAGAACTCTCCCCACCTTGAGTTTCCACAGATGCAACCTGTACCCTATCTCTGATCTTCATCTTTTCCTTGCTACTAAGTGGACCTCCTTGAATCTTGTAGAGGCTCCTCTCTCGATCGCAGGTCCTGTGGGCAGAGCTGTGTCTCCACCTTCTTAATTCCCATATCAGAATCTCTCAGAGGACTGGGCACTGAGCCAGAGCCAAGAAAGACGGGCACCAGGCCGGCAGTGCTCAGGCCAGGAGGGAGGGCATTGCCCACCACCAACCTGCTCCTGGCCTGAGCCCCAACAAGTGTCTGACTTGGCCACCTCCAGGCAGAAGGCACAGGTGTAGACACCAGCTGCACCCTCTGCGGTCTACCCTCTTAGACTCAGAATTTGTCTCTGGAGCACCCTGGCCACCCACTACACCCAGGGCTTAAGTGAGAGCCTTTTCCTCTTCCCAGGGCTGTGCCCCTTCTCCTGATGGCCTTGACCAGAAGGGACCTGGTCCTTTATGTTAGGTGCCCTGCAGGCCTCTGAGACTGTGGCCTGACTGACCACACAGCTCAGCCTCTCCAGAACCTCTCCCGAGAGTTCCTGTGGAAGATGATCCAAATAATAAAGCCAATCATCCCAGCTAAAAAACTAATGTTAGAAACAATAATCCCATGACAGCTCGGGGGAGATGATTTTAGTGTAAGCCATCCATGGGGCATTTTTCTTCACAGCTTTGATAACATTTATGCACATAACATTTAACGCTGAAGACAGCTTCTTTTTTTTTTTTTTTTTTTTAAATTGATCAACAAAACATCAAACCCCATGTGCCAATGGGAAAGCCTGATGGAAGGACTCTGGCTGCCAGCTGCACATTTCTGCAGGAAACTGCACCATGTCTGCTCAACTCTGCACCACCAGGGCACCCATGCCCATTGGAGTAAGCTGGGCTCCATTGATGGCCCCTTAGTCCTATGGAAGAATGTCCACCCAGGCCCAGTTTCCCTCCTGCTGCCACCTCATGTTCCCAGGGACAAGCAAGCCTGGCCCCACCCTGCTTGGGGCTTTGATTTGGTGCTTTGGCTCATAGTCAGGAAGGCCAGATCAGGGGATGTTTCACTCTAGATTACAAATAAAAGCAAGAATGCATGCAGGGGGATCTGGCAGTCAGAGATAGAATTCTGTTTCTTCCCATAAAATTTGTTCGCATCCCATTGACTTCCTCCCCGGTCCCTTCCCTCCCCCAGTCCCACTTCTGCTCACCCTTTTTTGTCTCCCACAGCCCCCTTCTGGTTTTCATCAAGAACCATCCCCTCTCACACCACCATCCCCTTGTCTCAGGAGAATTTCCTGCTTCTCTCTCCTAAGTCTCAAATCACACGTGGAATCGCGAATCATTCTCCCTTCGTTTATTCACCAGTTCACTCGCTCGGAAAACAACTGGTGCAGATTACATTCTCCTAGGGGAGACAAACACATCGATAGATGACAGATGATGGATGGATGGATGGATGGATGGATGGATGGATGGATGGATGGATGGATGGATGGATGGATGAATGGATGGGTAGACAGATTATAGATAGATGATAGATAGACGATAGAAAGGATGTAGATAGATGATAGATAAATGATAGATAGATAGATAGATAGATAGATAGATAGATAGATAGATAGATAGATAGATGGGTAGATAGATGGGTAGATAAATAGATAGACAGACAGATAGCCAAATAATTAAGATGAATTCATAAAATGACAAAGCAATGAGGACAAACAGGATACTGTGGCAGAGAGTGACCAGGATGAAGAGGCTGTTTGAGCAGACATGGGATGCTGAAAAAGGATATGAGGTGTGAATGTCTGGTGTAAGGACATTCTAGGAAAAAGGGATAGCATGTATAAGGGCCCCAAACTAGAAGCAAATTAGGTGTGCTCAAGAAAAAAACAGAAGTGAAATATATGAGTGTCTTCCACATGCCACTTGATGTTCAAATCTTCTCCATATAAGAATATGGGTTAGAGATGATATACCCTTAACTAGATTTCGTATTTTATGTGCATTTATTTAGTTGTGCTATGAGTTAAACGGAAACCCTGGTGGCATAGTAGTTAAGTACTATGGCTGCTAACCAAAGGGTCAGCAGTTCGAATCTGCCAGGCACTCCTTGGAAACCCTATGGGGCAGTTCTACTCTGTCGTATAGGGACACTATGAGTCGTAATCAACTCGACGGCACTGGGTTTTTTTTTGGTTTTATGATTTAAACATTAAAAAAAAAAAATTTTTTTTTAAGACCAAATGCCAGTTTATTGTTTTTCACAACAAAGATAGTCATGGATTCCTTGTTTACAAGTTAGCGTTCACTAATTAAACAAAGATTTAGAGTCATCTTGCCTACTTTTTCTCCCTCAGACCCCTCGTTGTTAGGCAAACCTGTTGGTTTGCCCTTCGGAATATTCCCAAAATCTGATGACTTCTCACATCCACATCCACTGCTACCACCCCAGTCCATCACCCCCAGCCTGGATAACAGCAATAGCCCCATTCCTGTCTATTCACAGTTCAGTCGCCAGTTCTCCCTGTTATAATACGAGTCAGATCTCTCTATTCCTATGCTCATAAATCTCTAAGGCTCCCCATTTCACTCCAAGTAAAAGCTGTGGTGTCCCCACATCCTATGTGATCTGGTCCCCATCACTTCCTGACCCCAGTTCTAGTTCTTCCCCCTCACTCGCTACTCAGCCCCACTGACTCACTGCTGTCTCCTGGAACGTGCCAGGCTCACATCTGCCTCTGGGCCTTTGCATGGGCTGTATCTTCTACATGGAATACTGTTCCCGAGATGTCCACAGGCTGCTCTCTCTCACCTTCTTGGAATCTGCTCAGATTTCACCTTCTCACAGAGACCTACCTTGAGCTGCAATGGCTCACCTCACTCTAGGTCTCCAGATCTACTTTTCCTTGCTCTTTGTTTTGTTCCGTGGAGATACTTCAGAAATACTATGTATTTTATGCATTTACTATGAATTTCATTTACTGTTTGTCTTTCTACTAGAATGTAAAAGGACAGGGATTTTTTTTTTTCCTAGCTTTATTCACTGACAGCGTATGGTAGGTGCTCAAAAATTAGTAGTTCACCAAAGGAACATTTGCACTTGCATTTCTTGAGTATGTGTGAATTTCACATTTTGCATTTCAGATTTGTGTGAATTTTCAGGTAGCAGTGTATCATAATATGCACAGATCAAACCATTTGTGCTATTGCTGCTGCTGAGGCTAAGATTTCCGTTGCCGTCGAGTAGATTCCAAATCATAGTGACCCTATAGGACAGAGTAGAGCTGCCCCATAGGGTTTCCAAGGAGTAGCTGGTGGATTTGAGCTGCCAACCTTTTGGTTAGCAGCTCAGCTCTTAACCATTACACCACCATTGCTCTGCTGCTGCCACGACTACCAGCTAATATTAGTTGAATGCTTACTATAGGTAATAAACTAGGTACGGAACTAAATCATTGCCTGTTGTTTGTTTTGGTTTGTTTATTAAAGTTTCAAAATCATCCTATGAAGTTGTTGTTGTTAGGTGCCGTTGAGTCGGCTCTGACTCATAGCTACTGTGTGTACAACAGAAATGCTTCCCAGTCCTGCGCCATCCTCACAATCGTCCTATGAGGCACACAATGTTATTTCCCCATTTTATGATGAGGAAACTGACGCATAGAGAGGATAACTAACTTGTCTGTGGTCACTAAGTTGATATTCTATGAAGCTGAGGTTCAATCCACAAAGTTTGACTCCAAAACTCTGCCTTAATTCCTAGTCTGTCAGCCCCCTAGAGAGTCAGGGTACTAGATCACCTGAGCACGTGAAATGCGGACTGGGTGCATCTCTGGGCTGGTCTCTCCAGGACTCTGACGAGAACGGGACCCTGTGGTCTTCATTTGTAGCCACTGTAGCTTCTGTGCCTGATGAATGGGCAAGCACCGTAGGCCCCATTGGGATGCTCTATTCAATGGATCAGCGCTATCTGGGGTGAGCAGAAGGGTCTTCACTGGACAGTGGTTTGGATGGTCCCTTGGATCTCTGATCCAAAACAGGGAGATGGTTCTGGGGGTAAAGCTCACAGGACAAAGTTTGGTGGTTTCTGGCGAGAGAGCAAAAGGCCTGGAGCAGGACAAACAGAGGTTGAAGGAAGGCCTTCTGAATACTTACATCATTTAGTTTGGTGCTGGTGCTTAAGGATCTTACTCTGAAAATCCATACCTACCTTGTAGGGAGAATGTGGCCTAAATTATAGAACCTCAGCACTCTTTGGATAAATACCTTTCATAGGCCATCTCTGAGATTTAGAGCAAGATTATGCAAGATGGAGAAATGGGGGCTTTGCCAGACACAGGCAGGCTAATGAGCGCCCGTCTCTCCCTTGCCTCCTCCAGCTGCCTCCAGCCTCTCCCTCCTAGGAGCTCACAGACCTTCCTTTTTTCCTACCAAGTGTAAATTTTCTAATTTTAATCTGTTATACCTAAATTCCCTTTCTAAAGAATTTCAACTCTGAGAAACAAGTTGATTTCTCTATTGAAGGGTTCCACTGTAATTAAAGTGATTGCTGAAAAAGACATCATTCTTCTTTTAATAAGGCAATTTGCATATTCAATAACTTTAGCCTTACTTGCTGAAAGACAGTTTGAAAGTTTATTTGTATATTCTCTCACTCAAATGTTTTTAGATTGTCTTACCTTGTTTGCATTAACACAGTTATAATGAAAGGAAAATACAAGAGAAATTTTCTTTTAATAAAAAATATATTTACTTTGTTTTTAAAACATGATACAATTAGTGAACAACAGGGCTTGTAAAAAAGAATTTTCAAAATCTGGTATTTATGTGTTATTGTTAGGTTCTTTCAAGCCGACTCCGACTCATAGCAACCCTAGGTACAACAGAACGAAACACTATCCGGTCCTGTGCCATGCTCACAATTGTTGTTATGCTT
Source organism: Loxodonta africana (assembly GCF_030014295.1). NCBI lineage: Eukaryota > Metazoa > Chordata > Mammalia > Proboscidea > Elephantidae > Loxodonta > Loxodonta africana. The sequence continues at coordinate 70,940,136 of NC_087362.1, forward strand.
GAGTCCTTCGTTGCAGCCACTGTGTCAATCCATCTCATTGAGGGTCTTCCTCTTTTTCACTGACCCTCTACTTTACCAAGCATGGTGTCTTCTCCAGGGATTGATCACTCCTGATAACACATCCAAAGTATGTGAGATGTAGCCTCATCATCTTTGCTTCCAAGGAGCATTCTGGTTATTCTTCTTCTGAGACAGATTTGTTCTTTCTTTTGGCAGTCCATGATATATTCAATATTCTTTGCCAACCACCACAATTCAAAGGTGTCAATTCTTCTTTGGTCTTCCTTATTCATCACCTGCCTTTCACATGCATGTGATGCAATTGAAAACACCATGGGTTGGGTCAGACGCACCTTAGTCTTCAAGGCAACAGCTTTGCTTTTTAACACTTTAAGGAGGTCTTTTGCAGCAGATTTACTGACTGTGGATCAGAGTAAAACAAAATCCTTGACAACTTCCATCTTTTCTCTGTTTATCATGATGTTGCTTATTGGTCCAGTTGTGAGGTGGTTTTTTTTTTTTTTTTTTTTCAAGTTGAGGTGTAATCCATACTGAAGGCTCTGGTCTTTGATATTCACCAGTCAATGCTTCAAGTCCTGTTCACCTTCAGTAAGCAAGGTTGTGTCATCTGTATATCACAGGTTGTAATAAGGTTGTTGATAAAAATAAGATTTTTTTTTGTAGGACAGTTTCAATTTCCTGATCACAAAATGAACTCTGCAGCCTAGCTAGACTTGGAAGCGTGGTGGGCAGCGGTGGTTCAGTGGTAGAATTCTCACCTTCTATGAGGGAAACCTGGGTTTGATTCCTGGCCTATGCATCTCATGCTCAGCCAGACGCTGTCAGCGGAGGCTCACGTGTGGCTATGAAGCTGCGCAGGTTTCAGTGGAGCTTCCAGACTAAGACAGACTAGGAAGAAAATCCTGGTGATGTGCTTCTGATACTCAGCCAATGAAAACCTTATGAATCACAATAGTCTGATCTAAACTGATCCTGGGGGTGGTGCAGGACCGGGCAGCATTTTGTTCTGCTGTGCACGGAACCTCCCTGAGTGGGAGGACAGCTCAAAAGCAGCTAACAACAACAACAGAGGGAAATATGGAACCCAAAGGGCTGCAGGGCATGAGGGCAGAAGGAGCGAGAGGTAAGGTGCTCTCTCCAGCTGTACAAGAAACGGTTTGGTGGCTAAGATTAAAAAAATACTATTTCTCAGGTTTGCCCCCACTCAGCAATGGCGACCTTCTTGCTGGTCTTGCCACTCCTGGTTCCAAAGTGCTTTGTGGTTTCTAGAATATGCATGCCACTATTCACCTTGCTTGCTTGTCATTTGACCAGCCAGTATTAGCTGTGCAGGTGAAAAACTAGGAGCTACTTGCCATGGACAAGCCACCAGAACCTGTATGTTCAGGAAAAAGTTTTCATCAGTAAATTTCTCCCTGGGAGAAATCCTCGGCCATTATGGTGTGTGAAGTCAGTGCCCTGGCATAAAAACCCAAAATGGGTGGGTTCTGGGGATGCATGCGCCCTCCTGACCAAATCCTGGTGTTTTCTGCTGTCTTTGGAACTTTGAACCGAGCTCAAAGGAGGTGCATCCAAGGGCTCACCACCAATGATAATGTCAAAGAGCCCAGCATGGCAGGGCGTTGCTGAGCACAGATTCAGTGAGGCTGTGGTCTGAGTTATGGCATCTGCAAAGTGGTCAGAAAAGCTTATTTATTTTTAAACAAAGGTGCTTTGAGAATATTTATTTATGGACAGAATTTTTTGGGTAAAAAGGGACTAGTCCTTTTGCAAACTCAACTCTTGCAGGGAAAAAAAAAAATTGTATTTCCCACCCCAAGCCACTGAATGGCTGTCTCTTAGGAAACGTCATCTCTAATATTTACTCTCTGCTCACACCTTGTCCTGAACCAAGAAAGGCTGCTCAGGTCCGAGCCTTCTGGAGGCGCTTGGCTGGGCAGAGAAGAAGGTCTGAGAAAACAGAGGCAAGTTTACTGGTTCTTACAAGAGTTGGTCTTCTGCTGGGACTACCAGTCTATCCTTTCTTACTTTTTTTTTAATGTTATTTTTTTCAATTTCTGCTTAAAACAACATCTAGCTGCTGGATAGAGTGACTTGTTCTCCTCCAGCCCATGACTCTCCCATTTCTAGCAGCCTAGAACTGGAATTCTTGTATTTATTTGTTTGGGGTCTTCATTCTTAGATTTGCCCTCTCTACCTGCTCAAATATGAGACTGAATTTACGAAACAGCTGAGGAAACAATTCAACTTACCTGCAGACCCAGGCTCACTGCAGTTGTATTATTTCAGCCCTCAAGATTCTTTGGCTTTCATGCCAAGCACACTAACCAATTACGTATGAAGCAGTAGATATGGCCCTATAGAGCTCAAGCTTGGCTCTCCTAGGGCAAGGCCTGGGCCCAGGACCTGCAGGATCCCAGAATGTCGGGATGTGATGAGAGGCACAGGGAGGAATGGAAGAGATTGGGTTTTCTTTGTTCAGTGGCCTCAGACTCTAGGCTGAGCCCCCCACCCCAACCCTACCTAAGATGTTCTGAAAAACATTGAGGTGCTGATGGAAACCAGTGTGTCCTCTGATCGTTGGAGGTGATCACGATAATAAGCTCAAATCTTGGGAGCTTATGGTGTTTGCAGTTTCCCAAATGGAATTCAGGCGCTTTGCTCACTCTAATTTCTAGCTTTAGCTCCAGTTGTTTAGTAATGCAATCCTGAAAGGGTGAATTTGGACAATTGCAGCTTGGCCATTTTGAGCACATATGCTAGAACTAAGTCTTTTTGGCTCAGCTGTAGCTTGAATCTAATGAAAATGACAGATAATGCAGCACTCTGTGTGCCTGCCAAAAAAGAGGATATTTCCCATGAGATAGCACCTGGTGATGCAGAAATAGACAGTATAGATTTGTGATTGGCTGGTGCGTACGAGTATTCCTATCTAGTCTGTATTATCAACCACACAAGATCACATCCTGGATAATAACAGCAACAATGGCATGCATGAAAATTACTGCAGCAAAAAGGGAAAAAAAAATACTAGATCAATTATGTCAATTATGTGATAGTACTTTTTCCCCTCACGGTTTCAACACTGAGAGGAGGTGGCATCTATCTCTGATCTAATTATTCACGTGCTTATATTTTTTATGTGTGGCTTTCTTTTCCTTTTTTCTTTTCTCCTTTCACTCCTCTCTTTTACAAGCAGCTATAAAGGAGCTCTCTTTTAGAGACAGGCCATGGAATCGAACGTGCCGACATACATATGTGACTCACATTTTAGCTGCTGAATAATCAGTTACTTGAACGTGTAAACCCCTCCGTGCTGGCGCGCTTTAAGTGGGAAGTGATGGGAGGGATATATACTGAGATGACCTTACCTTAGAGCAAAAATGCCATCAGCCCCGAGAAGTATCATAAATTAAGTTGCTATTTAAGCTCTGGTTCTAGTAAAAGGGTCCAAATTTCCAAGGTGCCTTTAATGACTCTGTGCTTAGTGACAATGAAGTATGTCTTGAACAGACTGCCACTGGGCAAACACACAAAAAATGCACAGTTCTGGAAAGCCAGCTTGCTATTTTTCCTTTCTTTTCCTAGTCCCTGTTTTTCTATCATTTTTCCTTTTTCACCAACTCTTTGTGTTGCTCTTTTCCTTCCTTTTTTTTTTCAGATGCAGAGTGACTGGAGAACCAGACATACCCACTCTGGAGAACACAGCCTGCGTTCGAATCCTCCTTACCTTGCTTTGTGACCTTGGTAAGAGGTTCCCTGTGGAATTTCCGTTACCCCATCTTTAAAACAAGAGTCTTGAATTAGATGTTTGTTCAGGTTCCTTCCAGCTCTCAGATTTGAAAGTAAGAGTAATTTACCTAGGCTAGCGAAGATGGAAGGTGATTTTGAAAGAGAAATACAAAATCATTAAGCAGATCAGTAAATTTGATAATGAATTGTTTCCATTAGATTCGGGTGGCAGCAGATGTTAAATTACTTTAGCAGAACCAAGCTCAGAGGTTTGTGGTTTACTTTTCTCCTTTAAATATATAGATAAAGAAAGAAAGTTTTTTTTTTTTTTTTTTAATATATAGATAAAAAAAAAATACAAAGGGATAAATCACATTTGTAGTCTTATTGTGCAGAGCTCCTGTAAGAATAAATTCTGCTGGTCTGGGTGTCGGGAGGCTTCGGTCCAGCTCTACCCTGTGATTCTATGTCCCTGGGTGGCACCTGCTGCTCTCTGTGGCTCATGTCTCCTACCTATAAACACGGGGTTGTTAGATTCCTCCCTGGCCCTCAACTGTGCAGTGATCCCTAACTTCACAGATAAATATATTTGAAGTGTATTTATGTTTATGCTGGGTGTATAGCATAGTTCATTTTAAAGTGTGTGGCCTGGATCCCTGGAGCACCAGGCACAGTGCCCCCTTGCACGCATAGGCACAGATTCTTCTTAGGGGGAACACTGATGATGCTGGTAGTAGTGGTTGCAGAAGGTAGGAAGGGGTGGTGGAAGGCAGGCATTTCATCCTGGCACCTAAGGTGCTCAAGCCCCACCAGCAGCTGATCTGAAGAGGCTCCCTGCAGACAGAACCCCACCTGGGGTGGTCCCAAATGGTCATGCCCACCGGTCTGCTGCCCCCAGGAGGGGCTGGACTCCAGAATCCTGAGGAGGAGGTAGAAAGGGCATGCTCCTACCAGGAGGCATCTTTCCTTTTGCCTTGCTCCTGGAGGCACGCCGCCCCAGGGCCTGGCTCCAGCATGCCCTACAAGGGGCAGGCACAATGCAGGTGCTGCCCTCCCAGCAGGCCTATCCTCTCCCCAGGCTCTCTGCCATGTCGCCTGTTAACAAAACCCCACCAGGTCTGCTGAGCTCCAGAGAAAACGGCCTCTTTAAGAACTTATCTCATATTTTCAGAAATTGACTGTGAAAATTCTAAGTAATGGTGTGACATGATCACACTCACTTTCTGTAGTTAATCCTTCAGGAGGGTCAGGTGCCCCTCTCTTCCCGGTGGCTCATTTGATTGTCACCTACCTTGCACAAAACCTCCCAGCCCCGAGCTCTGTCTGGTGGGTTGACAGGCAGTCAGAGTGCTGAACGCGGTGCAGGAATAACTGAATTAGAAAAAAGCTGCTGGCACTGTAATAAAGCGTTTAATGGACAGACAGCCTCTCTTGCCTTCCTTGGGGTAACACTAAATCCCTTTTTATTGTAGTTTGCACAGATGTTAGTGAGTTATCCATTTCTCTAATCATACTAGAAGTTGGCACATCCATCTTAAATAAGAAGACCAGCCCACTTGCTTTTACGGAGTCCTTTTTCTAATAAACTTGTGTCAGTTTCGGGTCAGTTTTACCAATACAAATAAAATTCAAACAAATAAAAAGTATATTGTCTCATGATGAGATTTATGTAATTATGTCCCTTAGGTCACTTTAAGTTTACACAGGGAGTTACGCTGTGCATAGCCCTTATTATGGCCCGGATTCTCCTCGGACTCGGGACGCACACACACAAACGTGCTGCAGAGCTGACAATGGCGCATCTCTGCAGGTCACGCAGATCCTTTGGTGCAGGACAGGCCTCGTTTATGTCCAAGGGGTGAGCTGGCCCGTGGGTGAGCTGCTCCTGTTTTCCCTCAAGCATCCCCGGGGGGCCACATTTTTTTGTTTTTATGAGTTCTTTCATGGTAAATCTGCTCTCATGTCAGGCCAACATTGCACCCTGCTGTGGCTTACGGGCCACCCAAAGATCTTTTTCAAAAGAAAATTTTGCAAAAGAGAGATATGTAGCAGAGAAACAAAACGTGTTTATTAAAAGGAAAGGGGGGTTAAAAAAAAAAATCCTACACGCCAAGGTGCTCCCAACTGCAACTTTGGTGGACCGGGGAAAGGTCATCTGAAGTTCAGGCCAGGATAAATAATTGCTGTGGTGAGGGGTTCCTTTTTTCCTTTCCATGGAGTTGATGGCTTCACAGCGGTAGCTGAATCTTGATAGATTGGCAGACGCTGAAAGGAAACGTTAAGCAATGACCGGGGCAGGGCTGCACTTGAGTTCTCAGGGCAAAGGGTGGGCAGCTGAGGTCCCCGGGCTGGGTGCACGGCAGAGGCAAGGTGACCAGGCCGTCTCTGTCCCTGCACAGAGACAAATGTTGGCCCCGGATGGGCTTGGCAGGGTGGGTGCTCCAAACACAGTCCAGGCCCAAGGCTGCGGCTCGGCTTTGTGCACACAAAATTACTGCTCTCTGGGGCCTCCCCTGTGAGTGAGAAGGCTTGTCTCTGCTGTGTTTCCTGGTGGAACCTTCTACTCCGTAAATCAAAGGCAACGGGGTGGTGCAGTAACCATTGGTGTCTTGTTACAAGAGGGAAAACCCCCCATAGCAGCCTCCTTGGGGGAGGGAAAGAGGCCTGGGTCACACTGGCCCCCTCTAGTGGAAACCCCGGGAACAGACCCTGACCCGGAGAGCAAGCCACAAGGACAATAGACTAAATTAAGGGGTGAGGAGCCAGTGGGGGCCGAGGTCTTAATATACCTGTTATGCCGAGGAAACTGAGGTCCAAAGAGGCCAAAACGACTAGCCTAAGGTCACTCAACAAAGGGTTGGAAAAGCTCAGATTGGGCCAAGAGGGTCTGAAGCCTCACCTTTTGTCTTTTCATTCATTCATTTTTGTATGTTCATTCATTCTTTCATTTCTTCATCCAACAAATATTTATACAGTGCCTAATATGTGTCAATAAAGTCTATGCTATGTGCTAGGTGGCTAAGGACTCGTTTAAAAAAGAGTCTCCCATTTCACTTTCACAAAGGAATATTAGTATTCATTCACTTGGTTATTAATGATGATTAGGTATTCAGTTTCGCTTGTTGCGTTGTCAGTTGCCATCAAGTCGGTTCCCACTCATGGTGACTCCATGTGTGCAGAGGGGAACTGCTCCATACGGTTTGCAAGGCTGTGACTTTCAGAAGCAGATTTTCAGGCCTGTCTTCCGAGGCGCCTCTGGGGGGTTCAAACCCCCAACCTTCGGGCTAGTAGTCAAGTGCTTACCCATGTACGCCACCAGGGAGTCTCAATCCTGCTTACCTGAAGGTTTTCATCCATTTGGCAGCTTTTGTCTAGCGCCCCCTAGGGGCAGTGGAGCGCTCAAGGAGGTTAAGGCTTAGGAGAGCAGATAATAGAGACCGCATCCTCCCCTGGAGCTCTGGTCACCCAAGAGGGATGCAGCTCTCAGGACCAATGACGAAGATGGTCTGTGCCAGGGGTGTGAAGTCGGCATGGGCACAATGATGGAGCTTTCACTGCTGAAGTCTCTGCTTGATTTTACAGCCCCCAGACCCACAGCTCACAGTGAGGGACAGGGATGTCACCTTTGCAGCCCATTTGGGTTCTCGCTGATGGCTGAGACCGGGCCAGTTCAAAGAAGTCCTGCCTTGAAATGCATCTCACTTTGGTTTAAAGGATGTGCTTCCTTTTGGGGTAATGTCTAGCTCTCTGGGAGGCCCCTCTCCGCCCCACCATGAGGGTGGTGGAGTCTAGATGACAAGACTGGAGAAACGGCAAAGGCTGCCACATCCCTGACAGTTGAGTCTGAAGGTAAAGGAAAGACTTGCTGCACAAGTGTCTGGAAAGGACCCGCTGACCACAGAGATGCCCCTTCCTCCTCCCGGGAGGGGTAGCATGAGGGGCTCTGCAGACAGTCAGGATCCTGGGGAGTCAGAATGGTTGAAGAGAGGTACGTTCAACCTCCACGGGCAAAGCTGTTAGATTCCAGGACAGTCATCAGAGAAGCTATGAAGCTGCCCTTTGCTGGCTGCCCTCCCCACCTGCCCCCACTACTGTCCTCTGGACCACTGGGTGACCAGGAGCATAGAGGGGTCACGGGTCTGGACTGTGCAGCCAAAATGACTGCAGTAGAGTCCCAGCTCTGCCACTAACTCGCCACACGTACAAGCTCAGGTGCACCACTTAACCCCCTGTGCCCCAGCTTCCTGGTTGCAGTATGGGGATGACAAAAATACACTTACTCCTAGGGTCGATGTGCAAACTAAATGAGCAGTTAGGGCGGTGCCTGGTACAGAGCAAGCACCCAATATCTGCCAGCTCTTCTTGTCACAGGTTATTAGAACTCAAGCAGCTTCCTCTCCAGGCTGCATGTCCCAGCCTAAGCCCTTTTAACCCGTGCTCCTCGTTTTCCCTCATTGGGACTATGCTCATCTTTTAAAGAGTCACGCCAATAATTTCTCTCCCCTGTCCCACCTGTCATATCTCCGTATGGCCCTAAAACCGTTGCCATTGAGTCCATCTTGACTCATAGTGACCCTGTAGGGCAAAGGAGAGCTGCCCCACAGAGTTCCAAGGCTGAAATCTTTACAGAAGCAAATTGCCAGGTCTTCTCCCCAGTGGAGTGGCTGGTGGGTTCACCCCGCTGACCTTTCAGTTAGCAGCTGAGCGTTTAACCACTGCACCACCAGAGACCCTCCTTATGGTCTGTTGGTTCCGACTCATAGCGACCCTATGCGCAATAGAACGAAACACTGCCTGGTCCTGCGCCAGCCTTACAATCGTTGTTACACTCGAGCTCATTGTTGCAGCCACTGTGTCAACTCACCTCGTTGAGGGGCTTCCTCTTTTCCACTGACCCTGTACTCTGCCAAGCATGATGTCCTTCTCCAGGGACTGATCCCTCCTGACAACATTTTCAAAGTATGTAAGACGCAGTCTCGCCATCCTTGCCTCTAAGGAGCATCCTGGCTGTACTTCTTCTAAGGCAGATTTGTTTTCTCTTTTGGCAGTCCGTGGTATATTCAACATTCTTCGCCAACACCACAGTTCAAAGGCGTCAATTCTTCTTCGATCTTCCTTATTTTTTGTCCAGCTTTCGCATACATACGATGTGACTGAAAATACCATGGCTTGGGTCAGGCGCACCTTAGCCTACTACAGAGAAAATCCAAGATTGGGCTCCATCTTCTCTTTCCAGACTCAAAGCTACCAGCCTTATGCTTTGGCCAATCTGGTCCCAACTCATTCTTTCAAGCATAAAACACCAGGGTCCATAAAGGCAATTCTGACTCATGGTGACCCCATGTGTGTCAGAGTAGAATTGTGCTCCATAAAGTTTTCATTGGCTGATTTTTTGGAAGTAGATTGCCAGGTCTTTCTTCTGTGGTGTCTCTGGGTGGACTCCAGCTGCCAACCTTTGGGGGCTTGCACCACCCAGGGACCCCTTCATTCTAACACGAGCACCCATATTCTTTCTGGCTGGTCCCCAAGCAGACCTAGGGATGCATTCACCTCCACCAAATCTTACCCTTTCAGTAATGTCCACTGGCTTCCCTCCCTCGGCACCCTCAAGACCCTGACTGAGGCACACCTTTCTGGGCTTTACAGTTCCGTGTCCTCAGACTCTGGAATTGGCCTCAGATGCTCGTCATGTGAACAGCCTTGGCTTCCTCATCTAAATAGTGTGAGAAACCTACCTCACCGACTGCTGTGTGGTTCAACGGGGCACATAGAAGACTTAGAACAGTGCTCTGCCCACCGTAGTACCCAAGGAAAGGGGATTATTCCAATACGTCTTGCCAAGTCCAGGTCTTGGGTCTCTCTGAATGCCAGTGGCTCTTACTTGACACTCTAGTCATGTCACCTCTCCTTGTTACATCACTACCTTGGGTTAATCCTGGCCAGCCTAATATATCCTGAGCACATAGGAAGTGCTCAACAAACATTTGGTTTCAGGATAACGTAGTAATTTCAAGGCACTGGTTAACTCTGACCAGTTGTGAGTAGCTTTGACAGTGGGGTTAATGGGATTCTGAAGCTTTATCTGGTTTCAGATAAAGAAATTCCATGATCAAAAAATGGTGCCTGGATGGAAGAGAGAAAGAGGCAAGACTGCCAGCTCTTCGTAACAGGAAAATACGAGAAAGATTGAGAAAGACCATCACCCATTCATTCATTCAAGTATTGAATACCATTTTCGTGGGCCAGGAGATAACTTTCCCCCTCCATCTGCAGGACTAACTTTCCTCCTTCATCTGACAGTCAGATCATAGTTGCACCTGAATTGTCCTTTCAAGAATATGGTCATCCCTTTCTGAAAAAGTCTTGCATGAATGTTATACTTAATGTCTTCAAATTCTTCCTAATTATAATTAGATCTTTCACAGTATCATTTAGTCCCATTAACCTTTACTGATCATCTACTGTGTGCCAGGCACAGTGCTAGCTTCTGGGGAGAAACGGATGAATGGGTTACAATTCCTGCCCTTCAGGAGGTCTCAGGCCCTAGGAAACCAAAATCAAGTGAACAAATAATGACACTGCAGATCATCTTGTTGGCTTCACAGCCTAAGTATATCTGGGCACAGCCACCAAAGTGTTCCCTTTCCTCTGGGCTCTAAAACTCTAAACAGGCATACCAACCAAACATACATAACAACACCCTACAGGTATCAGGGAATAAAAACTCACGTTGGTATATGACAGGGGTTAGCGAACTGGGGCCTGTGAACCAGATTTGGGCCACTGCCTGCTTTTGATTTATGGTTTTACTGGAATACAGCCATGCCCATTCATTTACATATTATCTACAGCTCAAGCCAGAGCAGAATCCAGTTATAATAGAGACCCTGTGGCCTGCAAAGCCTAAAATATTTACTACCCTGCCTTTTACTAAAGAAGTTTATCAAACCACTTTCTAAGGTACTAAAGAGTAAAATAGTCGGATTTTCAAAATGAAGCTATAGGTCTGTCTAACTGGACCCTGTACAAAGAAGGCTGAGAAGGTGGCAGAGAGCTAGCGGCTCTGAGGGGAGAGGCAGCCCAGGGGGTGTCCAGACTGGGGAACGGCAAGTGCGGCTCCAGGAAACTTCGCTTATGGTGGAAATGTTTCATCTGCCTAAATTCAGGTCAGGTAGAAAGTAAATGAGAAAAACAGGAGAGTAAATAAAATATAATCCCATGGAGGCGTGCTCCTCCATATGTGAGTAGTTGTTGGTTAAATGTACTGTAGGAAACCACTTCACCAGAAGCCAGAATCACCAAAATAACTTTTAAAATGCTCCCCCTTGAGGGCATGAATGTATTTACCTGCATGTGCATACACACAGACATTCACGCATGTGCGACCAGGGGCTGCTCATGTGTGTATGTGCACCTATACGTATATATACATACACACATGTATCTGTTTGTATACATATATATGGAGCCCTGGTACCTCAGTGGTTAAGAACTCAGCTGCTAACCAAAAGGCCAGCAGTTTGAATCTACCCACCACTCCTCAAAAACCCTGTGGGGCAGTTCTACTGTGTCCTATAGGGTCACTATGAGTTGAAATCGACTTGACAGCAATTTTTTTTCTTTGAGTTTTATACATATATATACATATTTTTTTTTTTTTTTTTTTTACATATAGTACATGTACAAATACACAAACATATATAAACCAAAAAACCAAACCTGCTGTCATCAAGCTGATTCCGACTCATGGTGACTCATGTGTTGGAGTGGAAACACACGCATATATACGTGTATGTGTGTGTGTGTAATGAAACTGCCCATTCATTCAGGACTCTAGGAATTGTGGCCTTTTCCCCCAGTAGGGGGGCCTCTGCTGCTGTCTGTCCGCAGGAAATGAGGCACATGGGAAGCCTGACTTGTGAGCCACCCTCAGGTACCCATAGAGCAAGTGGAGAGCCTGCACAGGACTGGGAATCCAGGGAAAACTTACTCTATAGTCAGGGGCTAAGATGTCTGGCGTATCACACTAGCATATTGCACCATAAAAAAAAAAAAAAAAAGGGTGTCATTTGGAGTTTCTTGGAAGACAGCAGGCAGGTGGACCCTGGAACACCAGCCTCTACCAGGTGTTTCCAGGACCAGCATATGTCACATGTCTCAAAATGCAAACTGACGTTTAACACATGCACAGCTTTGGGAGGGCAGCCTCTGTGGTCCACTGCTGGGACTCTGCTGCTCTTTGTTGGTTGCGTGACTTCTGGAAAATTACTTAACCTCTCTGTGCCATAGCAGCCTTACTTGTGATATGTAGATCCACTCTGGCCTCAGGGTTTCTGTGAGTCAGAGCCTACTCGAGGGCAACAGGTAGCAATAAATATGAGTCGGAATTGATTCGATAACACTGGGTTTGGTTTTGGTATATGCGTATATTTATGCATGTGGACTGAGCTGTGCTTCTGCTAGCTACAAGGTAGGCTTCAAGGAAATCGTTTTCTTGCCATTAACATTTTGACCATAAAAGCACTTTACAGCTGGCCCAGCACAGCCGCGTTTTGTCTTAGAGCAGCGTTGTCCAATAGAAATAGAATGCAAGCCTCACGGGTCACTTTAAAATTTCTTGTAGCCACATTAAAAATAATAATAACAGTAATAAAGAATCAGAGGAAATTAATTTTAAAAACATATTTTAGTTAGTCCAATTGTGGCAGACAGAATACTGACCCACCCTTGCCCAAAGATGTCCACGGTCATCCTTAGAGCCTTTAAGTATGTTACATTATGTGGCGAAGAGGCCTTAAGTTTGCTAATCAGCTGATTTTAAGATAGGGAGATTGTACTGGATTACACAGTTGGCCCAAGGTTGTGTGGGCAGTCCCAGAGTCCTTAAAAGTAGAAGAGGGAGGCAGAAGATGTCAGGCCAATTCGACATGAGAAGGACTTGGCCAGCTCTCCCTGTCTTTGAAGACGAAGGAAGGCGGCCATGAGCCAAGGAATGTGGATGGCCTCTAGAAGCTGGAAAGGAAAGGAAAGGAAAGGAGTTTTCTATACGGAAGGAGAATTTCCAGAAAGGAACATGGATCTACTGATGCCTTGATCTTAGCCCAGTATGGTCCGCATCAGACTTTTAACCTACAGAATTCTAAAGTAACAAATTGGTGTTGTTCTGAGCCACTGAGTTTGTGCTAATTTGTGATAGCGGCAATAGAAAGCTATTACATACATTGATATATCAAATATTGTCATTTCAACATGTAATCTCTTCAGCAAATCATTAATATTTCACTTTTTTTGGTACTAAGTCTTTGAAATTTGGCGTGTATTTTACATTGACAGCGCATTCTATTTTTTTTTAATTTTATTGTGCTTCAGGTGAAAGTTTACAGTGCAAATTAGTTTCCCGTTCAAAAATTTATACACAGATTGTTTTGCGACATTGGTTGCAACCCCCTCAATGTGTCAGCACTCTCCTTTCCCTTTCCACCCTGGGTTCTCTGTGTCCATTCATCCAGTCCTTCCTGCCTTCTCATCTTTGCTGTCGGACAGGTGTTGCCCACGTGGTCGTATATGCTTGATTGAATTAAGAAGCACGTTCCTCACGTGTGCTATTGTTTGTTTTACAGGCCTGTCTAATCTTCAGCTGAAAGGTGGACTTTGGGAGTGGCTTCAGTTCTGAGTTAGCAGGGTGTCTGGGGGCCATAGACTTGAGGGTTCCTCCAGTACTGTCAGACCAATAAGTCTGGTCTTTTTTAGTGAATTTGAATTTTGTTCCACAGCTTTCTCCTGCTCTGTCTGGGACCCTCTTTGTGATCCCTGAGCACATTTTAATTCCACCTAGTCACGTTGCAAGACCTCAACAGTCACACGTGGCTAGGAGCTGCCGTTTGGGACAATGCATTCTTAAATGAGCCCTGTGGTAACTCAGTATGGTCATGTTAGCACTAAGGAAACAAGGTTAGGGCACTCCAAAATATGTATTTGCACACTTTCTTGCTGTAAATTACAATGATTTATTTGCCTACTGTATGCTGTTCTGCCTTAATCTGAGTTCTCAGGCCAGAATTACCATGCACAGTTGAGGAGGTTGCACACTGCATCAGCAGAGTGAGCATGAAGGCAGCGTTAAAGTGGCTCACGCCTCGCTAGCCAAAACATGTGCCCTCCTGGTGGGGACGCAACTGTGTCATGTCTATTCCAAGTCTACGTGATAGAAGAAATGAACCATCATTGTTGTGTATCTTTTGATTCTCTCCACTCCCTGTCCATTCCCCCTCGCCCTCACCATAGGCAATTAGAGTCATGGATTAGGTCGATTCTCTTCCAGTTTACTAGCCTCACTTCCACATATTTTGTGAGTTGCCGTGTTTTTGTGTATTTAATTCACATAAATGGTGTCATTCAATATCGGGCTACAATCTGGCCCTTTTTTTTAACAGTTGTTTTCCCACTCTATACAGCTCTATTTTTAATGAGGTCAGCAAACTTGTTCTGTAAAGGATCAAAAAAAACCTATTGCTGTCCACTCAACTCTGACTCATAGCAACCCTATAGGACAGGGCAGAACTGCCCTGTGAGGTTTCCAAGGAGCAGCTGGTAGATTCAAACTTCCGACCTTTTGGTTAGCAGTCCAATCCTGAACCACTGTGCCACCAGGGTTCCTGTAAGGGACCAGATAATAAATCTTTTAGGTTTGCTGGTCATACAGTCTCTGTCACAAGTACTGTTGTAGGGTGAAGCAGCCTCAGATAGTATATAAATGAATGGGTGTGGCTGCCTTCTAATAAAACCTCGTTACCTGGTTTGGCCTGCCAGCCACAGTTTGCTGATTCCTATTCTAGTTCAACCATTCTAGATGCTATATAGTATTCTACTCTCCGAATAGACCAAGATTTTTTTTTTTTAATCCACTGTCCTATTGATATTGAATAGCTTCATGTCGTTTCCCTGTATTGTAAATATTGCTGAAATGCGCTTCCTCGTGCTGGTCTTTCGTGCACCTGAAAGAGAGTTTCTTTAAGTTAAATTCGTACAAGAAAATTGCTGGGTTAGAGTGTCAGCATATTTTCAATTCAATATCTGCAGCCAGATTGCTCTCTGAGATGATCCTACCAATTTGCTACCCTGCCCCCAGGCAGGGAGGTGTCTATCTTCTCTTCAATCTCTAGTCATTACAAGAGGGACTCCTTGACCTGGTCACACAGGGTGGCAGAAGGTGTCTGCCAGCCCTGTCCCCAGCTGGCTTCCTCCTCTGAGATGGAGGTGGGGGCAGGCTCCGTTCTGCAGATCATGAGGGAGGAAGGGGCCAGGGTTGGTTACTTGTATTAAGTCATCAACGAATTAACTTTAATTTACTCATATCTCCTTAGGCTTAACTTAAAACAAAAATTACACTTTCTCTTACAAAGAAGAAAAAAATCCATGAAGCACTTGGTTTTGACATTGAAGACCTCAGGAATGATTTTGCAATGCAGGGAATCAATTTCGAGGCCTCATAACATCATTTCCAGGGGTGTGACCACCAGAAGAGATGGTTCCTCCATAAAAATCTTTGTACTTCTGCGGGCAGATAATGACCCAGAAGTCAAAGGCTTTTCACTTTCAATAGACAGCCTGGTGGTGGTGTCTGATATCCGCTCACAGCTCCCCACCGAGCACCACCAGGGCAGGTGGGAGGTCCTGCCTTGCTGGGACTCTCCTGCTTTGTTTTACAGAGAATAATGACCGTTAGAAAGGGAGAGATTCCCTCAGGAGAATGCAGGACTTTGGAGACTGGGATTGTTGTTACCCAAGCTCTGAAAAATGTCTCTGTCTTCCCAGCTATTCACTCAGTTAACACTATTTTTTAAGCATCTATTATGTGCCAGAAACTGTTACAAGCACTCAAAATACATCATTGAATGCAACTGATAAAGACTCCATCTTCAGGAAGCTTACATTCTAGTGGGGTAGACAACCAATAAGCAATAAGCATAGTAAGTAAGTGGATAACATTCACTCATTTATTTTTATCGTGTATCTTCTATGTGCCAGGAGCTGAGGTTTCTACAACGTGGTCCCCGACCTTAAGCGGTGCACACTTTCATGGCAAAAACAGATGAGTAAAAAGTATGCCACACAGGGCAGTGAATGTGATAACTAGATAGTCATTTGGGATGCATTGTTGTTTTGCATTAAATGTACCACAGTAGCTTTACGCATAATGACATCACTAAGGGGGTTGTGATGGGGTCTCCTCCAGTGAATTAGAGAAGGCCTTTGGGCTCTAAGGTGTTTGAACAGGTGGCTTAAAAAAAAAAAAAAACCTAGGACCTTTCCAAGTAGAGGAGCACGGAGGAGGGCTTGCCAGGAGGAGGAATGCTTTGTGGCAGTAGGCGGAGACTTGGAAAAGCAGGACATCGGTTAAGTCACGAGGGACAGAAGAAGGTGAGGGGCTGGGCTTGTGTCTGAAAGCTGTCTAAAGTCCTCCAAACATCAGTTATGGCAAATGACGTCCATTCTGAAATGTTTCCAAACTAAAGACAAAACAAAGCAAAAAACAAACCAAACAATTGCCGTGAAGTTGATTCTGACTCACGAAGACCCCATGTATGTCAGAGTAGAAATGTGCTCCACGGGGACTTGAATGGCTGGTTTTTCAGAAGTAGATTGCCAGGCCTGTCTTCAGTGGTGCTTCTGAGTGGACTCCAACCTTTAATCTTTTTAGCACGTTAACCATTTGCAACACCAGAGACTCCTTCCAAATTAAAGGAAGTACGTATTTACACTTATTTAAGTAGATGGCTCTGGACCCAAAGAAAGATGTGCCATCAAATGCAAGTCACAATTATTCCATTTCCCAGGAAGATGGTCATTTTTATACAATAAAACTGTGTTTGGAGAGTCTATCAAAGAAACACATTGGACTTATAGTTATTCCTTTGTTTTAAAACATGCTGTCATCTTGAAGGTAGAATTCCAGCCTCTCTTATGTTCTGGGTTCCCCCCGTAGGAAGGGGCAATCTAAATCAAGTAAGAAGACAGGGAGGCAAAGGATTTGGGTGCATATATTCCAAGCAGCATCATCCCTGGAGAGCATTGGACCATGCCTAAAAAAAAAAAAAAAATGCCTACTTGAGGCCAAAATCCCTGCCTCCTTCAGGCCATTCTGGGGAGGGCAGGGGTGCAGAGAGTGCAGGAGACTGACCTCACTGATCTATTAGCTTTGCTCTTCTACCCGTTTACTCTGATTGCAGACAGACTTGGTCCTTCTCTTTGGGAAGACCTCTTGCAGCTGAAAGGCTCTTTTTGGGCCTTCTCTTACCAGATGTGGGACCAGGGACAAGTAGCTTCTCTTCAGCAAGCCCAGCATCTTCACCTGTGAAGTGAGAGAGTGTAGTTGTCCAGGGCACTATGCCTGGCACTTAGTTGGGGCTCACTCTGTAGCAGTCACTCCCTTCTTCCTCCCCTGCTGTTCACCAAGGGACGGAGGGAAATTGTCCTGGCATGGGCCTGGGTATGACTGCCACTGGTTGGCTTGGACAATTCAGTGTCTCAGGTGCGGTTAAGACAGAAGAAGATCATGTATCAGTTTTCCATTCTTGCATAACAAATAAGCACACGGCCTCAGGGGCCTAAAACCATAAGCATTTATGCAGTTCTTGTGTTTGTGAGTCAAATGGGTTCAGTTCATCTTGGCTGGGCTCAGCTGGGTGTCTCTGCTGCTTTAAGTATCTATCTTTCTCCTCCTGGAGCCAGAAGGTTCGCCTGGCATGTTCTCGTGATGATGGCAGAGATGCAAGCGGTGAGCATTAAGGTCTTGGGTCAGACCGGTGCACGGCCACTTCCACCTTATTCTATTGGCCAAAGAGAATCTCATTGTCAAACACAAAGTCAATGGGTGGGGGAATCTTTATCTGTTGGGGAGGAGGAACAGAAAACTCACATGGCAAAGGGCTGAACACAGGGAGGGGCAAAAAAACAGGGCAATGATGCAATCTACCACAGGTTAAAGTGTTGTCATCCCTTCACCAGCTCAGTTGTGTCAACCCACTTACCGATTAAGGGAGGAAAAAATGTGTAACAATCAACAAACAAAACTGACGTTCAGCTGACATGTATTTATTGAACGCCCACTATACGACAGTCATGGCCTTAGGCATGTGCTACCCTGGGGAACAAGGACAAAGCCTGTACTCTCATGTGCTCATGTGCTAGGAGGGAAGCCAGACAACGATAGAAAAAGGTTAGATGGTAATAACTACAAAACAGAAGACAGTCAAAAGATGGTGAGGGTCAAGTGATAGTGATACCTGGTGTGGGGGCAACTTTAAAAAGCGAGGACATAGCTGGTCAATCAGACAACGGGGGATGTTTATTGAGCACTAACTAGACATCACTGCCCAGAGGGCCACAGCCATCAATACTCTCCCAAAGACCCCAATGACATTTCACTTTCAGCTCTAATGACTGTCCTTTCCACCCCTTTTCTACTTATAACTGAACTAAGAGTAACCAGAAAAAAAAAAAAACAAAAACCCATTGCCATGGAGTTGATTCTGAAGCATAGTAACCCTGTAGGATTGAGAAGTACTAGTAACCCTATAGGATGGAGTAGAACTGCCCCATAGAATTTCCAAGGAGCAGCTGGTGGATTCAAACTGCAGACCTTTGGGTTAGCAGCCGAGCTCTTAACCGCTGCGCCACCAGGGCCCCAAACTGAGAGTAAAAACAGATAAACAAACCCATTGCCATTGAGTAGATTCTGTCTCATAGCGACCCTATAGGACAGGGAAGGACTGACCCATACCTTTTCCAAGGAGCACCTGGTGGATTCAAACTGCCGACCTTTTGTTTAGCAGCTGTAGCTCTTAACCACTATGCCGCCGAGGTTTCCAGGAGCTGAGAGTAGGTAGAGATAATTCAATTCCATGCATAGCCTTTCTCTTCAGAATAATGTTGCTATTGTTGTCAGCTGCAGTCGAGTCAGCCCCAAATCATGGGGACCCCATGCACAATGGAACAACACACTGTCAGAAGCTGTGCCATCCCCACCGTCGGTTGTAGATTGAACAATTATGATCCACAGGGTTTTCACTGGGTGACTTTTGAAAGTCGATCACCAGGCCTTTGTCCCTAGCCCATCTTAGTATGGAAGCACTGGGGAACCCTGTACAACATAGCAGTATGCGAGCCTCCACTGATGGACACGTAGTGGCTGGACGTGAGGTGTACCTGGATCTTCTGCATAGAAGGGTCTCCTGCATAGAAGGCAAGAATTCTACCACTGACCTACCAATGCCCTCTCTTTGGAAGAAAGGGCGCCCAGATTTTAGGAGGCATTTTTAGTAGGAATATTGAGTGCCATGCTATTATTCTATTTTAAACATCTCTTCATGAATCATAATCACGTTAGAAATCTGGCCTTCATGACATCTCTATTTTATGTACTATAGTATCATCAACTATAGCTACGTGACATCAGGTCATGGTAAACAGCTGAACTCTGATGTCAGTATTATTATTTTAACCAAAGAGTTCTCAATCTATAAAACTGCCTAGTGAGATAATTACACTAAGAAATGAGTTTTCGAAAAGAGAGACTAACTAGAGTTGCTGTATTTGATTATCCAAATGTTCCCTAATATTCACATATTTGGTGGCTTGAAGATTTTATCTATATGTCTGATGGTATCATTGAATTTTCATTTGAGTACTTGGCTCTGTGCAAAGCTAGCCATAGCTTCTCTTCTTTTATCCCTGAGATGCTTTTGTTCAAGGCAAGGGCATGAAGACGTGGGTCTGGTGCGGTGCCTCGGGCGTCTCTCTGCTGGGTTTGCTTCTCCTGTTCCCTGGGGCTTTTGTCAACCATAGGTGGTCTGCAGCAGTAAGGGAGCAAAGACCTAAGGAGGACCTGAAGAGGGTGGGGCCCTGGACATGGCTGAACTCTGCATTTTGCTATAGCAGCCAATTTAGGAGGGATGGGATAGTTGTGGAGACCCTGCTGCATCCCTAACCAGGAATCCAGTTGCTGGAAATGGCGCTGGCTCCATCTGGAAGTCTTAGAGCTGAGTCTTTGGTAGATTTGAATGCTATCAGGGAGATTCAATTGCTTGTCAGATTAGAATTATGTGATCACGAGACTTTCCAAACTCAAGAGCATTTTCCCAAATTCCATTATTTATTTATTCTTCCTTTCTTTTCCAGTCACCCTTGAAGCTGTACCCTCTAAGCTCCATCCCAGCCTCTGCCGCCGCCCCCCACCCCCCGCCCAATCTCATATCTAACTCCAGACAGTCACGTTGGAGAAGGGGAAAACCAGGCCTTCTGGGGTTGGCTGAGCGAGGGCAGGAACACTCAACACACTCATTGCTTAGGTGATTTAAGAAGCGTCTGATGGTGCAGTGGTTAAGAGATATAGCTGCTAACCAAAAAGGTTGGAGGTAAAATCCACCAGCTTCTCCTTGGAAACCCTTTGGGGAAGTTCTATTCTGTCCTATAGGGCCACTATGACTTGGAACAGACTCAACGGCAATTTTTTTTTTTTTTTTCCTGAGTGTTTGATTCCTAATTTAATGAAAAGACACAAGATACAGTAATATGGAGCCACTCACCCGACTCCTGAGTCTTCAGAAAATTCTGGGCAAGACCCAACAGCAGGACTTTTTTTTTTTTTTAATAAGGCAGTCTTCTCCCTCTGCAGAACTGTCTCGTGAGGAATTTACCAGGAGAACTGACTCTTTGTCTCTACAGAGCCACGAGGAAAGAGTCTAAGTGATAATTGTATGTGCAGTTCAAAATATTTTAAATGAACTTGTCCTTACAAAGAAGTAAGTTATGAAGTTAACTTTTGTATGCGTGTGAATAATTAAACTATTGTCACTACTTGAAATTATCATCCATTGTTAACTTATATCATTAAATCTTACCTCTTTGCTAAAGAATAATGAAAAAAATGCACTTAATTAACAGTTATTGCAAGCTCCAGGCCATTGATAATGCCAGTCTCAGCCTGGATTTCACATGTGTGTTTTGTATTCTCTCCTTCTTGTTGTGCTGGGAAGCAAATCCCTGTGCGGCGGCAGGCATCTGGGACGCACCCACTCTCTTGCATCAGGGCAAACACTCCCTGATAGTATCCTTCCTGAGTCACATATTCACCTTAGAGGTTGACTTCTGGGCAAAGGGGCCCAGGTCCTGGCCTGAGCCTCTGTTCTCCTTATGGAATTCATGAAACGGCCGCTGCCATGTCAGAGAACACACTCCTTCCCCAGCCATCTTCTGTACAACATGTCAGCAATTCATCTGATCACTTTTTGGGTTGAAGAGTGGGTGCCTGGATAAGAAGAAAGGGAGTTGGGGTGGGTTTCTACACTGATTCCCAAAGAAGAAGATGACCCGTGTTAATTTCCTTGTTGTTTCCATTAAGAAGGTGATAGATTTTTTTTTTTTTTTTCTGGATATTGTTAAAGAGGCTTGCCAGGCCTGTAAGGAATGTGCTGCATTCTTCAGATGAAATAAGGCCAATCAGTGGAATAATGAGGAAAGTAATATCTCCCCAGAGAGGCTGATGGGGTTTTCATCAAATCAGCCAACCTTTTCCCGTCACTTACACCGCCATGCACTCCAGGCAGGCCCATCCGCCTGCCTCCTCTCCTTCCTCCCCTTTGTCAAAATTCCCTCGTGGTTATTACTGATAACCAAATACTCAGGGACCCAGGAAATTTATCTGTACTGGATACCTCCTTTTTTAGAAAAATAATTATTAACTCTTATTGTCCTTTCTTTTTGACTTAACTTCCCCCTCAAACCCTGGAAGGGCTTCAAAACCAGAGAAGAATGGGGGCTGGGAGGGCTGCAGAGCTCCGGCCAGCTTGTGCTTCCATCTCTTGGAATTGGAGCTGAGACGGGTGGTTGCCTTGGTTCCAATCAGGCTCTGAGGTTAGACTGGGACAAGAAAGTCCACCCATGGAGGGACAGACTGCACACTGGTGGTCCAGGACCTCTTATGTGGTAGCGGTTTGCCCTCAACCTGTTTCCTTGCTTCAGCCCTGCAAACAATGGTGCCTGGAAACCAGTTGGCTAAATAGTCCTCTTCTCCAAATGACTTACCAGTACTGCAAGGCCCAAAAGGAAGAGAAGATTAAATGAGTTGACCTGAAGTATGTGCTGCCAGACATCTGGCGGGCGTATCTTCCTGTGGGCTGGGGGCCATCCTGTCCATAGATGGTGGTCTTCTGCCTCACGAGATAACACATGAGCTCCTTAAAGCTGATGGGCAGGGACACCCCAAAGGTCATGGGGGAGGGGTACCTCCATGCGGGTGAATGTGATGTGGCTGGGTATATGTGTATGGGCACCAAGTAGTGACCTTGTCATCATTGCCATCAAACCGTGCCATTTGCCTCTGGGCTGTGAACCCCCTGAGGTCTTAGCCAGGTATCCTAGCAGACAGGCAGGCATGGAGAAGCCGTCACCCTGGAGGCCCTCAGGAGTGCCTTGTTCACTGTGAACCTGGAGCAGCAAGGCAGAAAGACACCCTGACAGGCTCCCGACACGCCATCAGCAGACCCTCCTCTCGGCATAGGGACCTGTGGACTTCCTTCACCAGGGGTGGGGGTGAGGTCACCAAGGAAGCAAAAACTCACATTCAGCTGGTGAAAGTTTTCCAAATTAACGGGGCTCCGTTCACAGGAGTCCTCCCACCGTGCTCCGCAAATGATTTCATCTGTGCGGGCTCTAATCCACTTACTTAATGAAATACATAATTAACATATTATAATTGCAGTAAAGATGGTTTTGACAGAAATCATTTCCCGTATCTAATACCGTGGTAATTTAATCTGCTCCTCACTCCCTAACACGACCCTCTATGATTAAGTTTCATAAGAATTTTTTTGATTGATTGACTCATCTGACGGGCCTGGGCCTTGCTAAAGGAGTGTCTGTCAGTTTCCGAGCGGCATGTGTAGTCGCGGCAGATGGCCACGCCGCTCCCTGTGTGGTCTCCCTGTCTCCCGCTCTCCTTTCTTCCCTTCCCCTTATTCTAAACGCCCCGATAATCCGCCCTCGCCAGAACTGCCAGAGCCGGCCTGTTTTTATCTGCTGCTCCTCTGTTGTGGGGATGGTTATTAAAGGCAGGGAAACCAGGACGTGCTGGGACGGGCGTGGGAGCCAGATGCCAGCTTCCCGCACACCTGGCTATGCCCCTCCCTTCCAGCCACACCCTACCTGGCCTGTGAGTTCCACCTGCCCCATAGTCAGGATGGGTGGAAGAGGCCAAGGAGTCAGGGCAGGCTCAACTACGTGTGTTGGCTGAAGGAGATGGGAAAGGGGCCTCCCATCTCCACCCTGTCTTTCTGCCATGGCTCTGCTCCTGGGGGTGCTGCAGGCCTCAGAGTCCAGGTGAGGGCTCAGCCCCACCCCTCCTATGGCCGTCCTGCAGAGAGGCCAATGTGCACACTCTCCTGGGATGAATGGGTCTGAGCACCTGCTCCTGGGCTGGGCAGTGGGGATTCTAGGAGAGCCAGGACCTTAGAGGAAAGTGCCTACAAAAAGTCAAACGTAAGATGGTCCTGGGGAAAAACCCTCTGCACGCCCTTCAAGGAGCAGGGTGAGCAGGAAGGGGCCGTGCATAGTGAGCTGGGAAGTAGCCCAGTGGGAAGATCTGTGAAGATCTACACCTGTTTGCTCAACACTTTCTCAAAGTTACTGCTGTGCATTAAGGCCCCACTTTATGGGTTTTTTGGTTTTATGCCCTGAGCCCTGGTGGTGCAGTGACTACTAACCAAAAGGTCAGCAGTTCAAATCCACCAGCTGCTCCTTGGAAACCCTATAGGCAGTTCTACCTTGTCCTATAGGGTCGCTATGAATTGTAATTGACTCTACGGCAACAGGTTTGGTTTTGGTTTTTGTGTATGCAGGGTGGTGTAAACAGCTAACAGCCTCAGCTGCTAACCAAAAGATTGCAGGTTCTAGTCCACTCAGAGGTACGTCAAAAGAAAGGCCTGGAGAAAAATCAGCCGTTGGAAACCCTGTGGAGCACTGTTCTTCTCGGATATGCATGGGGTCACCGTGAGTCAGAACCGACTTGACAGCAGCTAGGACTGTGTACATGCCAGGTTATGAGACGTTGGTGGTTCAGTGGTGGCATTCTTGCTTTTTGTGCGTGAGACCCAGGTTCAATTCCCAGCCGAGGTGTCTCATGCGCAGCTATCACCCTTCGGTCAGTGGAAGTTTTCACGTTGCTGTAATGCTGAACAGGTTCCAGCAGAGCTTCCAGGCTAAGACAGGCTAGGAAGAAAGGTCTGGCAATCTGCATCTGAAAATCAGCCAGTGAAATTCCTGCAGTCTAATCTGCAGCTTATCAACGGGATGGCACAGGAACCAGCATGGTTTTATTTCATTATGCAGTTGTCCGTGGGGTCCCCATGGGTCAGGCTGACTCCATGGCAGCTAATAACGACAGAAATAACAACACATCAGCAGGTAGCATTCCCTGAAGCGATTCTGCCTGGAGGGATGGGGGAATGTGTGACGGAGGGACAATGCCAGCTGCAGGCCATCAGTAGGAGGAGGCCAGCAGAGACCATCTGACTGAGGAGAGGCCCCAGCAGCTTTCAGCCCCTGGCCTCCATGTCTCCCAAGCCTATCCTCATTCCACAACATACGTGCTCTTTGCTTTCGCCCACCTGTGCCACGGCGATGGGCTCTTTCAACCTCTAACCCAGCTGCTGAGCACCTGTCATGGGCCCCCTTGAACATAGCCTCAGGCACTCCTGCCTTTGTAGACCTCTTCCTCCATTAAAAAAAGAAAAAAAAAATAAGATTATATTTTACAAGCCTGCTGATATAATGAATATAATCTTTAACTCTAAAATCTTGGGATTTTTTTCTGATTTTAAATGAAATGAAAAAATTTACATGGGTCTCTAGAAGCACTGAGGACACTAAGGCACTGAAGCTGCTGTGCCACATGGATCAATCAGCCCTGCTCTCTGAGACCCTGTAAGGGTCTGAGCACCCATTCTGCCTGCTGACTATGCCCACTTGGACTGTCCAGGGCAGGTGCGCCTCACCTGGAGAGGGTGTGTGGGCTCTGCAGCTCAAAGTCCCCATGAGTGGGACATTGGTCAGGGGACCCAGGAGTCCTGCCACACCTGCCATCGCCCTTCACTCACCCCACTTCCCCAGACATACAATAATCAGGTTGTCCACATCACACTAGGGAAAGAACATGCTTGTTGCAGGCCTGGGTCCCCTCTTGGGGAGAAAAAAGGGGGTTCTGACAAAGCTTCTGGGTGAGGGGCTGGGAGTGGCTGAAGGGGTCAACAGCCACACAAGTATTCAAGCTCGCAAGTTCCAGGGTCCCAATTCTCAGATAGGGGTGCAACATCGGGAACCCTGAATCAGCCCCACCACGCCTGCCCCTCTCCTATATGTGCACCCCTGTTTTAGGACCAGGATTCTCAAGAGAACTAGAATCAGTAAGATGCACACACACACACACATACACACAGACACATATACTGTGAGAGGTTTACTTTTAAGGAATTGGCTTGTGCAATTGTGGGGGGCTAGCAAACCCAAAAAGAGTCCCGGTGGTGCAGCGGTTAAAGTGCTCAGCTGCTAACCAAAACGTCAGCAGTTTGAACCCACCAGCTGCTCCATGGAGAAAGATGTGGCAGTCTGGATCCATAAAGATTACAACCTTGGAAACCCTATGGGGCAATTCTACTCACCCAAAAAGAGTCCCGGTGGTGCAGCGGTTAAAGTGCTCAGCTGCTAACCAAAAGGTCAGCAGTTTGAACCCACCAGCTGCTCCATGGAGAAAGATGTGGCAGTCTGGATCCATAAAGATTACAACCTTGGAAACCCTATGGGGCAATTCTACTCTCTCCGATAGGGTGGCTATGAGCCTGAATTGACTCAATGGCAGTGGGTTTTCGGATGGGTTGGCAAGTCCAAAATCCGTAGGTCAGGCTACTGGCTGGAGACTCCTGCTGTCCTGTGCCCCCATATCCATAGGTCAGATGGTGGGATGGCTGGAGGATGGAAGAGTTCTGGCCAAACGTCTGTTTACAGGCTGGAGGCAGAATACACCCGAGGGAAAACTCCTTTTTTTTTTCCTCTTCAGGCCTTCAACTGATTGAATAAGGCCCGTCCACATTCTGGAGGGCAATCTGCTTTACTTTAGGCCACCTGATTTAATGACACGGGATTGCTTCATAATAGCAACCAGACTACTGTTTGACCAAACGATTGGGCACCATAGCCTAGCCAAGTTGACACATAGAATTAACCATCACAGCCCCTATCAGATCCTTTCTTTAATCTCAGAGCACACTGGCCTCTTCCAGCTTCCATGCTGGTCCCTGGAGGAGCCATATACCCAAAGAGATCCTCCCTGGTGCCTCTGTAAGATACCAATCACCCAGTGCAAACACTGCCCCCTGCTGGATCCCCCCAAACAGGTGGCCCTCCTGCAACAGGATCTTGTGAGTCTCTGGGGCTGACTTGCCTTTGTCTTCATTACAGAACTGTGAGCACTGTGACAACAGGATCAGAAGCTGGTCCATCATATTTCCCTAAATCTTAACACAGAGCCTGGCATGCCGTGGATGCCAAACCACAAGGACAAAAGCAAAACCAGCTATGCCTGACTTGTGTTAAAGACTCTCTCCCTGCAGCCTTCTAACCCTCTGTGGACTGGGGTGCTCCAGCAGCCACCAGGTCCGTGCAGGGGCAGCTTGGGCTCCAGGCAGGGGCCAGGTGGGTGTGGCCAGGAGCCATGGGGCACGCACATCCTCACAGTGCCCTGCAGCTGCCCCAGCTCTCAGCTCTGAGCCCCTGAAGTGGAGCCCCAGTCCCGCGCCATCTGCATCTGCAGGCAGGAGGAGGGGCAGCTCTGTGTGAGTGGCAAGTGTACAGGAACGCCACCACATCAACTGCCAATATGTTATGAGGCCTTGGTAACAATCTGGAGTCTCCGGGGAGCGCTGCTGCAGTTCAAGTGCGCACCAGACAGAGAGAAAACAATTTCTGGTGCCAATAATGTAGCACAGATGAAAAATGTTTTAATATTTGAAGCTGCTTTATGGCAGAAGCGATGACAGTGATGGACTCAATGTCAGCTTTTTTTCCTTAAATGTCATCTTTCGTCTATGAGTTTTCCCTGCTCTGGAGGCATGCAAGCCTAATGCTGGCTCGTGGCAGCCATTGATCATTGATTTTGTTCTAAATGGAAAGCTTGCCAGAAGACTAGAAATTCTGGAATTTATTAGGATTTCTTTAAGAGGCACTTTAGCTCAACAGTTCTCATTACTGTCTTTACAATGTTACTTATTTTTCTTTTTATGTCATATGATTTGTAAAGGGTTAGTACTCAGAGAACAATATACGATTAAACCATTGTGCACGCTGGAGCTGCTGGCTTAGTCAAAAGGATTCGCGGGGGGGCTAAATACATATTTGAGAAGGAAATGACAGCATGTGGCTATTTTACCAAGGAAATCTATATTTTGAAATTTGCTGATAGGGTTTGTGCTTGATGGTGTTTCAATGGAAGTTTTGATTAAACAGGGTCACTTATAAATTAATAACTCTTAACTCCATGCAGAAAGGGCTAAACATTTTTATATTGTAACACTGGGTACAACAATCTCATATGGGTGGGTGGGGTGCAACAACATCCTGGGGTGGGTATCACATGCCCACAGTCTGATGAAGAGCCTTGTTCAGCTCTGTTCTGGCTCTGGGTGGGCCAGGCGGGGCTAAAAGCTTGTCACTCTATTTATTTACAGGGACATTACTTCGTGAACGCCAGAAAAGAGTGGCTTAATGCTTTATTACGTATTACCATTTAACATACTCGTATGGCCATGTATAGGTGATCACTCTTCATTTAGCTGAAAAGAACCCGTTTACATTAGACAGTTGGCTAAATGTTTTCCTTTTTCTGATGTGTTTCCACTGGCACAAGACTAGAGCAAACAGGTATGTTAGTTCCTGGCCGGGCTGCCTGACATCCAGGCTTTATTACAGAACGGCGTGCCCAGGGAACGTGAATTATGGTTAGTATCAGCCTTGGCCCCCTAAACACATCACTCAGTCTAGTTGATTATGGAATTCGCTCCGGAGCTGGGGCCTCGAGTCCCTGCTCCCGGGTGGGATTGCTTAGTTGCACAGCCCCAGCAAGCCACAGTAGCTCTGTTGGCCAGACAAAGAGAGAGCTGAGGAAAAGGAGACAGAGTCCAAGAGGGAGGCGCAGGGAAAGACAGTCCCATCCTCCCAGACCACATCCTGGGGTAAGGTTCACAGTTACTCTGCGGAAGAAAACACACTCTGCCCAGCCCTTTCATAAAGCAGACCACATGGCAGCTACAATGGGTAAGAAAACTTTCGGGAAATGAAATAAACATGGGCGAAGCTAGACCAGCATCTGTCCATTGAGTGTTTGGATGGAGTGTGCTCTCTGCCTAGCCTAGGATGACAGCAGCTACGTGTGTATGGCTCTGATTGTTAGTGGTCTGGGCAGACAAACCCACTGCTTGGTGGGAGGCCTTATGCAGATGGCCATATGCAGATAAAGTGCATACAATACTGCAGTGGGATGAGAGAAAACTCCCTAAGGTGGTCCTACTACTGCAAATACTACATGTGCTATGGTTATTACCATAACCAGTAAGTCAATAACAAGCAAGTCAGTTGCTGTTGGGTCGATTCTGACTCATGGCGACCTCATGTGTGTCAGAGTAGAACTGTACTTACCAGGCTTTTCAATGGCTGGTTTGTTGGAAGTAGATCACCAGGCCCTTCTTCCAAGGTGCCTCTGGGTGGACTTGAACCTCCGACCTTGGGTTAGCCAGCAGTCAAGGGCAAACCATTTGCACCATCCAATATACTAGCATAATATGATGAAAACTACCACTACTATATAAAGGATAACTACTGTCTCCTCATGCTGGAGCCACCGATATTGTCTCCTTAGCTACCTCCTGGCTTCCACGCCCTGCCACACATGACCCATTCTCCAAGTGGTAGCCAGACTGATCCATTTAAAACATAGGACAGATGTCATGACTTACCGGCTCAGAATGACCCAACGCCTTCCCATTTCACCCAGAGTAAAAGCCAGTAATTTTTATGACCTAGGGACCCATACAATGGGGCCTCTGTGCTCTTTCTGACCTCATCTCTTCCCACTCTGCCCCTTAGTCAACCACACTGATCACACTGGCCTTGGTGTTCTGCTGAATGTACAGAGAGTGCTCCTTTCTCAGGGCCTTTGCACATGAGGCTCCGCTGGGGACCAACATCCCCACAGGGTCTCATTGCTTCTTCCCTGACTTCATCCTGGTCTCCACTCAAATGCCACCTCTGCAGAGAATCTTCCCTGACCCCTTCCTCAAGCCCCACTCGCCCCCTTTCCTCTTTCCCAGGGCTCCATGTTGAGCTCTCCAGAACGAAGCAGACACCGGGAGGGATGGAGCTTGGAATGCAAGCTGTTTATCTGGGGTCAACACCTGTGCAGGGATGAGGTGGGAAGCAGGCTTGGGCAGGGGAAGAATTTGAGCTGTGATGTGGGGAGTTCTGGAGTGTGTAGTGCCCATTGAGTGCCCTGCATTGGGCCAAAATGGCCGGGCTTTTACAGTCTATGTTGGATAGTTCCTGGATGGATCTGCTCCACAAAGGGTGAGAACTCAGACAAGGCAGTTCTCTGTAGTCAAGACCAGCCCTGGAGGGCCAACAGCTGGAGATCCTTGCCTGACCACACTCCCTGCAGTTGGGCAGCAAGTCCTTCTTGAAGGTGGGTCTCCAAGTCTTCTGCACCATGTGTATTTTTCATCCTTGTACTTACTGCTACTTGAGCTAATGCTGTGCATTTATTTATCTGATGAGTGTCACTCTCCAGGAAGGCGGGGCTTTGTAAGAGCACTGTTCCGCTGCATCTTCTGAGACAGAAAAGAAGCTGGGATGGAGTACTTGCTCAGTAAATAGTTGCAAACTAGGTGAATGCTTACTAAACATCTTCATGTACACTGCCACATATTATCCTTTTAGCAATTCATAAAGGTGGGTATTGTTATTCACATTTTACAGGTGAGGAAATGGAAGCCTAGAGAAGCCAGCCTCCAATCCAGGGCCTTGTAACTCCTGATTCAGCTCTTAACCCCTATACCACATTGGAGTTGAGGGGCTCAGAGCCTGCCCCTTGGGGGATGAGCACAGGATGCTACGATACGGTAATGTGAGCTAATCACCTTGGAATAGTACATGCCAAGGGATTTCAAGACCAAGGCAGTCCTGTGGAGGAGGAATGGGGAAGAGGAAGGCTGCTTAGGGAAGGGGAAGCATTTGAGGTTGCCTTGGTGGGGGTGTTTCTGAGGCCCAGGGAGGCCTGCCCTAAACCAGAGCCAGAACAGAGGCTCTGGGGGCCTCTGCTTCCTCTGTTATCTGACTTTTTAAGGAAGGGCTCCCTTCCAGGATCATGATTCAATCCAGCCATGAGAGGTCCCATTGGATCCACAAGAAATAGACAAATGAATGGATGTTTCCATGCTAGATTCTCAGACTCTGCCCGGTCTGACTCAGTTCAAAACACTTCAACAAGATCCATTTAGCACATCCGCTCTTTCCCTAATTTCCACCCAGATATTCTTCTGGGGAATTTACTCTCCCTTTTTTGTAAGGGTCTTGGTAAAACTGCTAAAGATAAGGAATGCTATCCAAGCAATGCTAAAAAGCAATGCTAGCTTCTCTGAATTTGAGTCCTGAGCAGGGGCAGAGAGGGTTAGAATGAGGGCTTAGAACCAGTTTGTTTGGTTCAAACCCTTGCTGAGAATTTGCATTTCTAGTAAGTTCCCAGGCAATGCTAATGCTGCTGGCTAGGGACCAGTCCTGAGAGCCATTAACAGAATCATGGTTCTCAAAATTTATTATATATAAAAGTCACCTGGGGGTCTTACTATAAAGTAGATTCTGATTCAGTATATCTGGGGTAGAATTGCAAATTCTCAGCAGGGACTCCAACCCCTGGTTAGAATTCATCGAACCCAGATTATGACCTGTGTCAGACCCCAAAACAGCCAGCAGTAACTCTGGTTCCAGGTCCTTTTTCAAATGGTTTCTTTGCTGCTGCTTCTCTTACTTTTTTTTTTTCTTTGAGGTTGAATTCTCAATATTCTGTGAGTTAATAATACACGTTCTTCCAAAATTTTTTCCTTCCATGGTGTCAGTGTTGCTTTCTGTTGCTTGCAACCAAAGAACTCTGAGAGATGTGCACGCTCAGCTGGCCCTGGGAAAAGCACCTGGCGAGGTTAGGAAAATAAACCATCCCCGACCTCATGGAGTTTGGGGGTCATCTACCCAACACCACTTGATTTAATTATTTCCTACCTCTTTAAAGAAATCTCTGTTGTAGTTTACCACAGAGACACCTACAATGAAATCATAACAGAAAAACAGAAGAACAAAGGACAGAGTAAAAATATGCCAGTCTTAAGGGTAGAAATAATTGCTGTTATTTAGCTTCAGTTTTGGCTCTGAGATTCCTGGTAGCCAGAGTAAAAAGGAAAATGTGATTGATTATACCTTCATCAGTCTGCCTCATTCCTTGAAAAGGAGTCAGGGGCTTACTTGTGGGAAAATCAAGTCACCCATATAGAAAGTTGGGGGACTCACAGGAGGCCATCCAGACTCAGGCACTGGGCTGAATAATGTACAATATACATGTTCTTGGGAGCAGGTTGTAATCTAGTTGTTTATGATCCAAATACCAAAACCAAACCCATTGCCATAGAGTTGATTCTGACTCATAGCCATCCTACAGAGGCAGACCTCCACATCTTTCTCCCATGGAGCAGCTAATGAGTTCGAACCAATGACCTTTCAGTCAGCAGCCAAGCGCTTACCCACTGTACCGCCAGGGCTCCTTGTTTATAACCCAACTCCAGCCCAAGTACAGGCTTTCTTTGGCACACACAGTGTTTTGTAAACTGGAATCTACACTAAAAAATGGGATAATTCATATAAAATCTGGATTTCCACCATCCTTTTGCGAATTAGATGAGGCAACACCAGGCTCATGTTTCTATATAGTAGCCAAAAGCTGGTATGAATTGCAGATGACCTTATGGACAGGGACCTGTGCCCTGTGCCGCACCATCCCTGCCCCACCCTGATGAGTTTTTTCAGGTCAGCTTCCCTCAATTACATAACCTGTGAATTGCCAACACTGGAGATCAGAAAGGAAGAGCTGGCAGAGGTTGTGAGAGCAGGGGAGGTGAGGGCTGAATTGGTCCATGAAAAACGGGTTGAGTTGGGATGGAGGAGAAGGAAGAAGATGCTTCAGGCAGAAGAAATATAGTAAGTAAAGGCACAGAACCTAGCAAAGGTGTGACCTGTGGGGAGCCCACCTAGGTGACTCAGAGGAAGTGTGGTTGGCACCTGGAGGATGGTCAGAAGGACTCAGCCTCGGTTCCACAGGCTTGAGGTGATGGTGGCCACTATGGCTCTGGTCAGGCAGAAGCTGGTCTTAGGGGTATCCTGGGATGTCCCCAGGGCCAGCTGTCTAATTTCCTCAGTGAAGGCGGAGAGATAGAGTTTTCATGTGGATCAAGATTAGTGCAGAGGAAATGTATCAGTGTGTGGCCAGGAACCTGGGCAGGGGGGCTTATGTGGGAAGGTGGCATAATGGTTCTGGAGTCATATGGATTCCAAACCCAGCTCTACCATCTAGGTACCAGCTGTGAGATCTAAGCAAGTTTCCGGTCCTCTCAGAGCTTCAGTTTCCTCATCTGGGAAATAGAGATGCTAATTCCTCCCTCAGATTTTTTTTTTTAAATTAAGTACTTTTGTGAGGTGCTTAATGCAGATACTGGTGCAGCAAGCATGCAATAAATACAACTGAGAATGAAGAGGCCGTTGGCTTCAAACAGCGGAAACCAGTAGCAAGCATTTTCTTCATTGCAGCTTACAAGGCAGGGCCGCACAAAGTCTCCCTAATAGAGATATGAAGGGAAGAAACTTCCTTGGACACTTCTTTCTGCCTCCCATCCTAGTTTCCTTGGCCCCACTCCTGGGCAGGCTGGCTATATATAACCCATCAACTTCTCTCTTTTGGTATGCAGACCTTCAAACATTCCAGCACCTAGCCTCTGTGCACTACCATCAAGCAGACCACCCTTCAAAGCCTACTCTCTAGAAGGGGCCTCTTTGTTCACAGCCTGTTCTACTGCAGACCACCAGAACATAGCAGGTCCCACCCAGGGTAGGCTCTGGGGCTCAAGGGTGCAAGTCTTCAGAGTGGGAAGCAAATGGAAGAACATCCCTTGCTTTATCCCTTCACTGCCTAGCGTCTATCAAGCCCCTATTCATTGTAGAAGACAGCAGGAATCCATGATACCATCTGTGCCCTAAGGAACTTTCAGGGTCCTTGTCCACCTCAATTACAACACATATAAGACCTCCCCAATGTTTTTAGTTAATGTAATCATATGCAAAACACACCTCATTCAGGACTAGTGTGTTCCTAGTGCTGAGATTTTTTATATTTACAATATTTCAAATTTTGCATCAAAATTTTATTCATATGTTTATCACAGTATTCTATATTTGCATAACTCAGATTTACATTAAATGCAACCATGGTGTTGTTTTTATGATGTCTACCTGTATTAGTCTTTCTAGAAAGCTGAAATTCTGCGTTATAGAACTACAAAGCACAGAGACTACAAAGACAAATAATACGGTTGGAATCAGCCTATGAGCTATTCACATCTTATGTGGATTAGATTTAAAAAAATAGCAGTATGACCTTGGATGTGAACCAGCAGTATGATTTTGGAGAAGGCCTTTCAACTAACAATATGACAATGTTTAAATCACTTTTTCTCTGCCTTGGTTTCCTTATTTTAAAATGGTCTCTATAGTTTCTTCTCATTCTGGCCTGTTTAGAGTCTGGGGAAAGGTAAGAAGCCCTGGTCTTCAGCCAGGGCTGGGGAGAGCAGGGAGAGGGCAGAACCCATAGCTGTTGAGGGTCGAGACGAACATGAATGTCCAGGGCTCTGGAAGAAAGTAAAAGCACTGAAAGGAAAGATTGCTGGGCAGGACCAAAGCAGGATATTGGGTAATTGGTCTTGGAAGTGTGAGGAAGGGAAGTGAGAGAAAATTGTTTGTGTATGTGCAATTATGCATAAAGGCAGACACAGCCAGATGGGGTGGAAAGCCACATTGGAAGGGGTCACTGTCGGAACAGGGGGTCTGACATTTTGCACTTTAATGAATACATCCCAGGCCCCCAGGTGTCTGTGTTTGGAGATGTTCCCAGACTATCAACAAACAGCAAGACCCCCAGCTCTGACTTCCGGAATGTGAAGTGTGCATCTGCCTGAGGGGGCTGTGGGAAGCCGGTAGGGGGCAGGGGGACGCTGGCTTCACCTCCTACCACTGATAGAGGGCCAGGCATTAGGAGTGGACCTTCCAGCACAGCACTGTCCTGCATGAGGGGCTAGTGCAAGGGACAGCGGGAACCACACGCTTCCAGCCAAGTTTGTGGGAAAGTGGAAATTACTCAGTACTGGGTGGGTTAGTGAAACAGAAATGCATGAGGTTCCTTAATCACTTCCCTTCAAGAGGAATTCAAGACCTGGTGACAGATCAGACCCAACAGAGATAAATGTTCCTCCCTCATCTCATGGTGCGGGAGGAAATGGACAAGGAGACTCTTTTTGTAGCACCCCAATGATCAGCCAAGGGCCCAATGGGACTGTCCCAGATTCTTCTTGAAACCCAGCTGATGTGGGTGGGGATTTGGGCTTGACTGTAATTACCAACTGTTCCTTATCTATTAACCAATCCCATTTGCTAACTGGATTGCTTGTGAAGGCCTCTTGTTTTAATTAGCGTGTCTTAGATGAAGAGTAAACAAACATTCTAACAAACTATTATGACATAAAGTTGATTTTTCAGTTACTCAACTGCTACTCCGTGGATATGGCGAATTTAGAATTAAATGCCTCTCTCAGAGGCTTTAATGATCTCAGTCAAGAACGTTTTGATTAAATTACAGCTATTGAAAATGTGTGTTTTGAAGAGTGTGAACAAAACATCCAGGGGTGAGTCAGGTCCTGGGCACGGGGCTCCTCAGCTTTCCTGGCAGACACTGGGGAAGGAGACAGAGGGACCTTCTGTGTGGGACTGTGGTGGGATGGCTTGTGGCAAAGACTATTAAATCTACCGCTAGAAAGACTCAGGGCATTGGGGTCTTAGCTTGTCAAGGGGTTCCTCTCTGGCAATGTGTACAGGGCTGTGAGTGAGACAGAAAAGGGCAAGGGAAGGAGCCAGGCAGCACTGTGGGTGGAGCTGGAGTCTGGTCTCCACCCGACCCTACAGGGAGCTCCTGAGCTGGAAAGGCACCACAGAATTTGTCTGGCCTTTGTTGGTGCCCATCAGTTACTCATTAGGATGCCTCTCAGATATTTCTAAGTAGGGTAGCCTCTGTCAGAGGAGGACAAGACTCCAGGAAGGATGCAGGTGTGAGACTTCAGCAGCCCACACTCCCAGCATTTGGGGCATGGTGGCACCTCTCTGTCAAAGAGGGTCTGGGCAGTCACCAGCGGCATCTACAACCACGTGCCTTGGTGAACATCCTTTGCACTTGAGTACCACTTTATCTTTCCCAAGGAACTCCTGCTTTTATAGCTGCATTTGATTTTTTTCTCCCAACCCCAGGAATTAGAGTGTAGAGTCTACTTTACAGATGAGGGACATGAGGCCCAGGGAGATTAAACAACTTTCTGAGGCCACCCAGCCAAGCAGAAGCAGGGAAGGCAAAGTACACGTGCTGCATCTGTTCCCATTGGGTGGGTAGTGCTGACTCCCACCAGAGCAGCCCCCTCAACAGATGCACCTGGGCTCTGGGGACTGTGCGGACTAGAGATTGAGTCCACCCTGGTCATGGTAGAAGGAATTCTGAATCTGTAAGTTTTGGGTAGTGCTTCTGAAGGTGCAGTAAAAGAACTTGAGGGTCACTCAAGAGGGCCATGGATCTAGAGCAGGACAGTTCTGCCCATTCACCCCCAAAGATCCTCTCCCTTGAGCAGAAAGGAACTGAGAGAGTAACATCCATCACAGCTGCCCTACTGTACAGAAGTCCTAGGAGGATCATACCCTACCCTACTGCAAAACCTTCTTCCAAGCTGCTCCTTCTTTCTAGAATGGTCTTCTGCCCCTCCTGCCTTCTCACTGCCTGTAGCTTTTCACGTACTTAACACTTTCCGGGTATACTCAAATATTGCCTTCTCATAAAAAAAAGAGGAAAAAGAGAAAGACCCTCAACAAGATGGATTGACACAGTGGCCGCAACAAGAGGCTCCAGCATAACAACGACTGTGGGGATGGTGTAGGACCAAGCAGTGTTTTGTTCCTTTGTACACAGGGTTGCTATGAGTTGGAACCAACTCAAGGGCACCTAACAAGACAACATAAAAAAAAGGTATAACTGACACACAATAAACTGTACATATTTCAAGTGTACAATTTGACAAGCTTTGAAATGTGTATACACCTGCGAAACCATCATCACAATCAAAATAGTGAACATATCTACCCCCTCCAACAGTGTCCTCATGCCCCTTTGTAATTCTTCCTGCCACTCCTTAAGCAATCACTAATTTACTTTCTGTCCCTATAGATCAGCTTGTATTTTCCCTCCTTTTTGTCTGGCTTCTTCCATTCAGCATATTATTTTAAGATTTATCCATGTTGTTGCATGTATCAATAGTTCACTCTTTTTTATGGTTGAGTAGTATTCCATTGTATGTCTATAGCACAATTTATTTATCCACTCATCTGTTGGTAAACATGTGGGTTGCAAACAGTTTGGGGCTATCATAGATAAAGCTCCTATGAACATCTGTGTACAAGTCATTGTTTAGACACGTATTTTCTTTTCTCTTAGTTAATAACTACGAGTGGAATGGCTGGATCGTATGGAGGTGTATGCTTAATTTTTAAAGAAACTGTTAAATTGTTTTACAATGTGGTTAAACTGTTTTACATTCACCAGTCCTCTAGGGTTACTATGAGTCAGAATCGACTTAATGGCAATGGTTTATGAGTTAGCAGCGTATGAGGGTTTCAGTTCCTCTGCATCCTCACCAACACTTGATATAACCAGTGTTTTTATTTTTGACATCTAGTAGGTAGTGGGTTAAATACTACAGCTGCGAACGAAAGGGTTGGCAGTTCAAATCCGCCAAGCACTCCTTGGAAACTCTATGGGGGCAGTTCCACTCTGTCCTATAGGGTCGCTATGAGTCGGAATTGACTCGACGGCAGTGGGTGGAAGTAGGTATGTAGTAGTATCTCATATGGTTTTATTTCACATATCTCTAAT
This sequence comes from Loxodonta africana, assembly GCF_030014295.1. Lineage (NCBI taxonomy): Eukaryota > Metazoa > Chordata > Mammalia > Proboscidea > Elephantidae > Loxodonta > Loxodonta africana. The sequence continues at coordinate 70,977,259 of NC_087362.1, forward strand.
GACTAATAACGTTGAGCATATTTTCATGTTCTTATTTCATGTTCATTGTCTTGTCTGATGAATTGTCTGCTTGAATGTTTTATCTATTTTTCTTTTTTCATTGAGCTGTTTGTTTTCCTATTGTTGAGTTTTGAGAGTTCTTCATATATTCTGGGTACAAGTCTTTAATCAAATATGTGCTTTGCAAAGATTTTCTCCCAGTCTGTGGCTTGCCTGTTCGTTCTCCGAACAATGTCTTTTGAAAAGCAAAAGTTAATTTTGAGGAAGTACAATTTCTTATTTTATGAATTTTTCTTTGCTTAATCCAAGATTGCAAAGATTTTATCCTATTTTTTTTTTGTTTGTTTTTTTAAAGAAATGCTACAGTTTTAGGTTCTGCATTTAAGCATAAGATCCATTACGAGCTAATCTGGCATATGGTGCGAGGTATGGACCCAAAGTTTTTTTTCTTTTTTTGTGTATTAGATACCCAGCTATCCCAGCTCCAACTGCTGAAAAGGCTATTCTTTCTCCAGGGCATTGTCTTCACATTTTTGTAAAGTTTGTTGTTTCTATATATGTGTAGGTTAATCTCTGGACTCTCTCTTCTGTTCCTTCCTCCTATCTACCTACCTACCTACCTACCTGTCTATCTTTATGCCAGTATCACACTGTTTTGATTACTGTAGCTTTATAATTCTTAAAATCAGGTGGTGTTCACTTTCCAGTTCTGTTCTTTTTCAATGATGTTTCAGCTATTCTATGTCCTTTTATTTCTATATGTATTTTAGGATCTCCTCATTGGTTTCTAAAAAAAATAAAAATCATGCTAAATTTTGATTGATGAGGTATTATTATATCAATTGTGGCAGAACTGACATCTTAGCAGCACTGAGTCTTCTGACCCATCGACAAGGTATGTCTCTCCATTTATTTGGGTCTTCTTTAATTTCTCTCAGCAATGCTTGTAGTGGTCAGTGCGTAAGTCACATCTTTTGTCAGCTTTATCTCTAAGCATTTCATGTTTTTGTAGCTGTTGCAAATGGTATTTTTTAAATCACAATTTCTGATTTGTTGCTAGGGTATAGAAATAATTCTCATATTGCTCTTGTATTCTGCAATCGTACATATTAGTTCCAGAAGGTTTTTTTTAGCTTTCGTCAGATTTTCTATACGGGTGATCCTGACATCTATGAGTAAAGGTTACCTTACTCTCCCTTTTCAACCTGGGTGCCCACTAGGCTTCACGCTCCATGAGTGCAGTACCATATATGGTGCCACGTGCTGTCCCAGAGCTCCGCTGGGACTTCTGCACCACAGGGCTCAAGGTTTGCTGGCACAGAGACAAGCAGATCTTCCCTCTCCTCCCAGGCAAGCTTTCATAACATGGTCGTATCTGCCTGACACCAAGACTAACAGTTGGGAAGTAAAAATTTCAGAAAATAGACTTGGTCATTTGTAACAATTTAAACCAAACTTCCATTTCTATATTAGTTGTTTGAACTTATTTATTTACTGACTTGTTTTGTTTACTTGTTTCAGAATTCAGTATAACTGGACATGTGTGTGAATGTATTACTTTGTCCTAGAGATATGTTTTTCACCACTATGTGGTTTTAAAAATATATTCTAGATTGAGTTTTGGGATTTTACTCCCTCCCCCGCTGTTGAGTCCCATAGAACATTCTTGTTCAGTAGACCCAGAGAGCATTCTAATTCTACAAGGCTTATCTTAGGAGCACTTGATATGTACCGGTCTGTTATGTTCATTGTGGTTTCTCAGGACCTGACATGCATTTCCTGCTCTTAAGAATCCACATCCTCTCGGGGAAGACAAAAGGATATTAAACGAATATGCATCCATACCTAGGTCCACACGTGTATGTATATCCATATCCATGTCCATATCTGTACCTACATCTCATGAGAGGCAATAGAGGGTCTAGGAAGAGAGCTTAACCCATGGTCCTTCACCTCTTTGCTCAGGCTGAAAAGTTTAGAGTCATGCTTGATTATTCTTTTTTCTCAAGCCCACAATCTGGGTCATTTGCTAAGAAGGGAAAAACTGATGAAAGATCAGGTTTGGGGGGAGGAAAAGAATTAGATGTTGCATGTGATAAATCTGACCTGTCTATGAGATATTCAGGTAGGCAGTTAGTTATAAGGGGCTGGCATTGAGAGGAGAGATTGTGGTCAGTTCAGAAATTTGGGAGTCTTCAGCACATGAAAACCACAGGGTGTATGGAATGGCTCAGGGCGTGCTGGTGGAAGAGGGTATCCTGCAACACTACAGCTTTAAGGGGTTAAGAAGAGAAGGAAGAAGGGCCAGCAAAGGAGAGTAAGGATTGACCAGTGGGATAAAAGGAAACACGGATGAGGTCTGTAGCACATGAAGAAATGTGCCCTAAGAAGGAGGGTGTCATCAACTCTTTCAAGCGCTGTGGGAAGCTGGAGTAAGATGCAGACTGAGAAACGATCGTTAGACTTGACAGAATGGAGGACATTTAAGTTGCTTTCTTAAGAAACCCACTGCTCTTAGTTGAGCTAACATTATAGAGCCCTGGTGATGCAGTGTTTAGGAGCTCAGGCTGCTAACCAAAAGGTTGGCAGTTTGAATCCACCGGACAATCCTTGGAAACCCTACAGGTCAGTTCTACTGTGTCTTATAGGGTCGCTATGAATCAGAATTGACTCAACAGTAACCTTTTTTTTAAAAAACTTATTAACTTATTTAATTGTCATAATGCCTCAGGAAGTGAATTTTTAACACTTCATTAGCAGACACAGAAGCTAAGGCACAGAGGCCTGACATGACTAGTAGCAGCAAGGCTGGGAGTGTAATTCAAGCATTTGCTTCCAGAGTTTTCTCTGACCAAAATGGTAGCCATGCCTGGGAGAACTAACATGAATGTGGGCCCCTGTCAGTGGCTTCTCTCCCTCCTTGATGTCTACACAACTGTTCACTGATCTCATTAAAAATGGAATGACGGTTTTATATTTTCTCTGATTATTTCTGCTTTTGATTTAAAAATGGTCATTTGCCTAATTTAACATTCCTTTTTTTTTTTTCCTTTTTTCACTCAACAAAGACTTATTACAATCATATTACATGTTTGGTTCTGAGCTATGTCCTGGAAACAAAAATGGATTAAAAAAAAAAAAAAGTCTCTTCACAAAGGGCCACATAAACCAGAGACTACAACAGCCTGAGACCAGAACTAGATGGTGCCCGGCTACAATCGATGACTGCCCTGACAGGGACACACAGAGAACCCCTGAGGGAGCAGGAGAGCAGTGGGATGCAGACCTCAAATTCTCATAAAAAGACCAGACTTAATGGTCTGAATGAGACTAGAAGGACCCCGGTGGTCATGGCCCCCAGACCTTCTGTTAGCCCAAGACAGGAAACATTCTCAGGTGGCCAGTGATTTCTGCTGCCAAGTAAAGTATAGGGAAAAAGACCACAAGATTTCATCTGATAGTGCCATCATTTCTTAATAGAGAGGCCATTTTAACATCCCAAAAGTAGCTTTAAGATGTTCTCAGGATTAAGGATGGTCCATTACAAGGAAGGACAGTTGGCCATTATTGCCGGTTGGGTTCCCCAGGATGCAGACTTGAAGGTGGAGATTCATAAGCAGAGCATTTATGAGGTAATGCTCTTGGAATCAACCTCCATACAGAAGGGGAAGAGGCAGAATTGGCTGAGGGAGAATTTGGGCTGTAGTGCAGACTCAACAAGGTTTTAGCCAACCTTGTAGGGAGCTCTGGAGCTGGAAGGATCTTTCAGTTGTCCCAAGTGGGGAAGGAAGTAAGCCTTCCAACACCTTTCAACTAGCCCTCATCTGCGGGCTACTTCAGACAAGGGACCTTGAGCTAGGCAACTCTCTTGAGTTCAGGGCTGTCAAATGACAACCTTCCCAAAAGTTGGGAGAATACGTCCTTCCATCCTGAAGGAGCTCTGTAGCACAGCTTCTGTAATAGTAACCAAACTCCAGCATACCTATTGGTGTGTATGACGATAAGTTTGCACACACACAAATGTACTGCCCTCTGTTTTTCTCTTCACTTAGGACAAGTACCTTTCCAGCATTCATTAACTCTTCTTTTTATAGTCACACCTCGTTTTTCCTTTGGGAGCACACACTTCCTCCATCTCGCTCCATGCTTTTGAGGTACAGCTGGCCCAAACCCCTGGCTGCAGGGTAGACCCTGTGGTCCAAGGCTGGCCAGTCAGAACATCCCCTCCATCTCCACCCTGCCTGCCTCAGTCACAGGGTAGACTCAGGTGTGTGCAGGTGAGCAAAGTGGGGCCACAAAAAGACAAGTCCTGAGCCTGTTGTTGAGGAAGTTCTTTCTTTCCACTGGCACCACTGACTGGTGTGGTGTGAGCCTGAAGCCACTGACAGCCATCTTGCTGCCACATGGAGACCAGCTGCCCAAGAGCAAAGTCAATAGAGAGAGAAGATCTGGCTTTCTTTTTTTCTTTTTGTAATTTCTCTTTTTATAATTGTTCTCGAGTATTTTTATGGTAGCACAATTTACATACTGAAAAATGCACAAATCTTAATTGTAGAGCTGAATGGATTTTTACATAATTACACACCTGTAAACCACCACCCAGACCAAGATGTAGAACATTTCAGCACTCCAGAAGTTTCCCTGAGTCTCTCTCCAGTCAGAACACTCTCAAGGATAGCTACTACTCTAACTTCAAATACCACATGTTAGTTTTCTTACACTTGAGCATCATCACACAATTAAACTGACTCATATGAACCACGTAGTAGTTGTCCTAGCTACTTTCACTCACACGTTTGGCTCTGACATTCACCAGTGTTGTTTTAGTAACGTTTTCTTTTTAATGCAGTGCAGTATCTCTTTGTGTGAATATGACATACGTTATCTACCCATTCTACTGTTAATGGATATTTAGGTTGTCTTTACTTTTGGGCTGTTATAATGAATAAAGCTGCTACCAGTAGCCTTGTACTTATCTTTTAGTGGGCATAAGCATTCCTTTCTCTTGGGCATGTACAATCTTTATATAGAGTACGTTTGTTCACGTATGTATTTCCCCAAAGTTGTTGCGCCAAATGACATTCCCACCAGCAATATCTGAGCATTCCTTTTGCTCTGTATCCTTGCCCACACTAGGTATTATCAGTAAAACATGGCTTTCAGATGATATCATTTATGCCCCTGGAATGTGTTGTGCGGAATGACCTCTGGGCTTTTCAGGTAGGTGAGCAAGTACATCCCTTCTCCCCCGCCACCCAGATCGCATCCGGTTTCTGTAATTTAACCTTCATTGGAGACTGCCAAGTTCCAGTGCAGAGGGAGCATGGCATTCCATTGGGGCTGTAAAAAGATTCCCCAGTGGGTGTGAAGGTGGCAAGTGGGAAACTTCGTGGGGGGACCCAGATTCTGAGGGTATGAGGTTTGAGTTGTGTGGCTACTGTATGCAGCTTATCTCAGACTGCTTTTAAAGCCCAGGAGGTTTCCAGAACCCAATGGGAGATTCTTCCCATGGGCCTTGTGGGTTTTCTCTGCATAACCAGACAGCTACAATGTGTGGTCTCAGCCGGGGGCAAACCATGCTGGCAAGGGAAGAGTCAGTTGGTATGTGTGAACACTCTCTGCTGCGTAAGACATCACCAATCAGCTCACCTGGAGTATTAGTCTCCTGAGGAGTAAGAAGGAGGCCAGGGACAGTCTGCGAGGCTGATTCATCACACCAAACATTGGGCAGAGCTGGTAGGGTTTGTGCAGGTTGAGACAGATGGGATGTAGAAAGGCAGACCAGGGGACCTCTTCGTCCCCAAGGCCCAAGAAACCAAGGAAGATAAACAGCACCTGGCCTGGGCCTGCAGGGGCTGGAGCACCTCTCTGCTTTTTTCACATGTGGACAAAGAGCTGCAGTTTACGAAGAACTTGCTCATTCTCACTGTTTAGGGTCCGGAAGGCCAGGCAGGTGTTTTGATTACCATTTTACAGATGGAGAAAATGAGGCTTAGAGAAACAAAACAAGGTCTTCAGATTCCAAGTCCAGAATGTCCTCCTCTACCATGTAAGCCTATTGGCTTTGGGGCCCCACATTTTAGGTGGGCATTGTGTGATGTGACATAGGCCCTCTGGGTCAGCCACCAAGCAGAAAGCAGAGAGCCCTGGGTGAAAAGAAGGCTGTTAGGGCTGCAGGGAACATTTTTCAGTGTATGTGAGAACTGAAGGCAAAAAATGGTAGGCCGAAGAGCTGGACTCCCAGGCCCTGGGTAGGACCTGTGGTCCCTCCTGCACACAGGCCCCAGCCTAGCTCTGAGCTGATTATGAAGATGCAAAGGGCTGTTAGGCCTTTGGGGTCACCTAGGGGTGGCCTGACTCTGCACTGAAGGCCGGGGCTGCCTGGGAGGCTGTCTGCTCACCTGGACACCGAATGACTCAGAATCCAGGACTGGAGACAAAAGGGGCCTTTGCCCGAAGATTTCCTGGACTATTGGACACAAGGGGGAGGGAGTGACAGTATTGGTAAGGAATGAAATTGAGGCAGCCGTGAGATGCTATAAATATTTGGTTTGAAACAGCAGAGGCATTCAAGATAAAAGTTAAATAGAAATAAAAGCAGTCAGATGTTTATTATATGTTGCCATAAAATTCAAGAGCAGCCTAAAAAGGCAGATCAGGATTTGTTTAACAAATAAGATGGGAGCGTGGAGGAGGTAGAAGTTTGATGGCGGGAGGGTTTATTTGCTCTAATTTGGACAGTGATAGAAATAAAGTGGGATGACTCAGCACACAAACTGGAGGATTTTTGTCATTTTGTGGCAGAAAACCCAGAGGATCGCCCCAGGTCTCACGGCCTTACGGAGACCACAAGTCCCCTGGCTCTCTGCCTTCTCTGTCCGTTGGAGAAGGGCTGCTCCCAAGCGGGGACAGGAAGCGGGGACAGGGGAGCATCATCTGAAGACTGGCCCAGGAGACCATTCCTTGGCTCTGCTCCCCAGGCCCTGAAAGCGCAGACAGACAGCATAGAAAACAGCGCACTAGTGCTCTTGGTCAGCCAAAGGAACTACTTGAGACTGAGGGTGCATTGTTTTAGTTCTACCATTTCCTCCACAGCCCCCTCCTCAGCATCAACAGATACTAAACCTGTAGCCGTCGAGTCGATTCCGACTCCTAGCGACCCTATAGGACGGAGTAGAACTGCCCCATAGAGTTCTCCTGTAGGGTTTCCAAGGAGTAGCTGGTGGGTTCTAACTGCCGACCTTTTGGTTAAGAGCCAAGGTCTTAACCACTGTGCCACCAGGGCTCTACAGAGTCGCCAAAAGAGCCCTCTGGTGCAAAGTTAGAAACACAGAATAATGCAGCTGACAGGTACCTAATGCCAATTCAAGGCATGCAAACTTTTCCTGTAAAAGACCAGATAGTAAATATTTTTGGCTTTGTGGCCATTTAGTTTCTGTCACAACTACTCCACCACTGCATCATGAAAGCAGCCACGGACAACCCATCAATGGACAGGCATGACTGTGTTCCAATAAAACTTTATTTACAGAAGTGGATGGCAGGCCAGATGATTTGGCATAGGGGGAGTAGTTTGCCAATCCCTGTTCTAGTCTTATCTTCATTTTATAGAAAGGGAAGCTGAAGTTCGGAAAGGCAACAGAAATCAGGGACATTGTTAATCCCAAGGCAGCTTGTCGATGTTCTTAGCTGCCATGGAGTTGGTCCGATGCACCATGAAAGGCTGCCTGCTCCTCTGCCATACCCAAGATCAGTTGTGGATTGGATTATTGGGATGCGTAGATTTCTATGGACTGATTTTTGGAAGTAGGCAGGCAGGCCTTTCTTCCTAGTCCATCTTAATCTGTAAGCTCCACTGAAACCTATTCAATGTAGAAACATTAGGAGAACCAGTGAAAAATATAAACATTTATTTGGCATCAATAGAACAGCTGCCTCCTGTACCACCACGTAATCTTTCCAACAACCCAATCCTACACACACCCGTGTCCCACATCTCACCCCCAAGGCCTTTGTTTGGGCCGTTCCCCTGTTACTGAGTGTCTTGCAATGCTATCATTCTTTAACTTCATTGTCAGCCTGCTTCCCCTGGAACATTTCCAGAATGTGCTCCTCACATACCCCTGCCTGCACCTCTGAGCACACATGGCTCACTCTCTGTCCTAGCATCTTACACGTTTCCCACCATTCCCTAGTGAATGCCTTCTTGCTCAAAACCAGATAGAAGATGCACTGGGGGCGGGACCGAAGCCACAACTTGCATTTCTATAGCATCCTTACTGGTCTCCTGGTGTCCACCCTCCTCCATAGTACCCATGATCTCTTCAAAAGGCAAATCAGATCGTGCTGTCTCCCCCACACTTCTTTCCCCAAGCCCCCCAGTCCCTAAAACACAGTCAAGGATTGGATACATGAAGCCTGGATTATGGTTTTAGTCATTCATCAGCAAATGTTTGCTCACCACATACATCCCAACTCTATTCGGACACAAATAGACCAGAAAGACAAGGCTCCTGCCCTCAGGAAGTTTATATAAACAAATTGAAGAAAAAGATTGTTTCAGGTGTTGATATAAATACGATGAAGAAAGTGAAGCAGAGAGGTGGCCTTGGAGACCCCTTAACTAAGGGTGTCTTTGGACATCTTTGAGAAGGTGACGTTGACCCTGAGATCTACAGATTGAGGAAAGGATGGCCTTGAGGGTTTCGGGGAACGAGGGATCCAGTCAGGTAGAACAGTGGATGTGAAGCCTAGAAAAGGAGGGGCTGAATGGGCTCCAGGTCCAGCAGGAAACAGACTACTGTAGCCTAAGGAGATGGGGAAAGAGAGAGGAGGAGATGGGGCATAAAGTTAGGCAGAAGCCGATGAATGGAGAGAGGCTGGATTCACTCTGGAAAGGCACTGGGGGCTTTGGGGGAAGAAGTGTGGGGGAGACGATGTGATCTGATTTGCCTTTTGAAGAGGTCATGGCTGCTATGGAGGAGGGGGGACACCAGGAGGCCTGTTAGGATGTTACAGAAATTATCAGATGACAGACGCTGGAGGCTTGGGCTGGGGTGGTGGCTGTGCGAAGAAGAGAAGATGATGGATTTAGGATCTATCTGTGTGGGCTCCTCCTCCCATCTCACACTGCTTCTAACTCATGGGGTTTCCTACCCTTCCTTAAAGAAGGCCCAGATCAAGGGCCACTTACTGCAGAGCCTTCCTTCTCTCTTCCTTCCTTCTTTCCTTCTCTTCCTTTTCTCTTCTTTCTGGTCCTGAACCATCCCCAGGTGGCCTTACCATGGGCATGTCAATGCCAAGGGTCCAAGGCCGATGACCCCTTCCTCTCTGTGTCCCCCCAACTACGCGCCTTTCTTGCAGTGGCTGCCCACTAGCTGTCTCTAGGGTTTTGAATGTCAATGAAAACAGATGGTTGTACCACATTTGACAAATACTTACTGAGCATATGTGTGCCACCAGTGTTTTAAGTGCAGCAGGGTAGTAGTATAGAGAACTGGCTAGAGCCCCGGTCCCTGGGTGTCTTTGTGGCACAAATGGTTTACACTCAACTACTAACCTAAAGGTTGGTGATTCAAACCCACCCAGTGGCACTGTGAAAGAAAGGCCTGGAGATCTGCTGCTGTGAAGATGACAGCCAAGGAAACCCTAAGGAGCAGCTCTACTCTGTAACACATGTGGTCACCATGAGTCTGAATCGACTCGAAGGCAATGGCTTTGGATTTTGGTTTTAGAAACCCAAACACTGGTTTTACCATCCAAAGCCTGAATGATAATTTGATGATAATTGCGTAGATTTGGGCAAAATATTTTAACTTCTCTATCCTTGGTGTCTTCATATTATCCTTGGTGTCTTCATATTATCAGTTAGGGACATATTAACTAGTTTACTGAGTCCTTGTAATCATTAAGGGAGAAAATGTGGGTGACTGTACCTATGAGAACTGATGAGAGCTGCTTATGTGCCAGTTGCTATGGCCATGTCCTAGTCTAAATGCTTTTGCTTTCACTCACTTTATTCTTAAAGCACGTCTAAGAGGTGTTATAGCTATTTTACACTCATTGCACGGAGAGAGAAACTCTCTTGTCCAGGGTCACAGAGCCAGTAAGTGGTGGAGTGGGGATTTGAATCCAGGCCTCTGTCACTGGCACCCATGCTTTCAGCCACCACACACACTGCCTCTTAATCAAGGCACTTACTGAGAATCCAGGAAACATCTGTTGAATCTGAACCTAGGAATTTTCAGCAGGTGGGTATGAAGCTGATTAGAAGAGGACCCTCAGTCTCGGGAAATGAACGTATTATTGTGTGTAATGAAGATCAGGGATGCCCTACACAAGATCCTGATTCAAGATGAATGATAGGTTAAGTGCTGTATGGGATGGTGGGGAAGGGACAAGAGCAGGAGAGGAGAGGTGAGAAGGACAGCAGGAACTGTAACCCCCAAACTTCAAACCAAGGGCAGCCTGTGCAGAGGGAGTCTGGCTGAATAGCAAGTGGCCTGGGCTGGATTCTTGGTTCCTGCTGTCCTTGCACCTGGAGGCCCCTTTGTTGCCCTGTGTTCTCAGAAAGCCGGCTGCAGTGGCGAGGCGCTGAGGAATCACATAGCTGTCACCAGGAGTTGTCTGTGGGTCTCAGGTCAGGACTGTGAGGAGAAGCCAGTGCCTCAAAGAGTGACTGACAGGAGACGCTGCCAGGACTGGAGACCAGCGTCCAGGGGCTGGGGGAGGAGGGGCTGGAGGAGGGAGAGACGAAAGCTGCAGGTGAAACAGAGCTGGGGATGAGCTCTGGGTGACAAGATGGAAAGGGGGGGCGGTGGCTGAAGGGGAAATTAATTGCAGGAGCAGCCTCCTGCATAGCCAACAGCCAGATCCCCCAATTCTGCTGCCCAGCACAGCCTCAGGACTGTGCGAGCTGCCCCCATCACAGGAGCGTTAGAGGGATCCTCTGCGCAGAAACGTTAACGTCCCTCTGCCAGACCAGAGCTCAGACAGAAAGGAAGGGACCTGCTTCTGGTAATTAGAATCCAGCCCAGTCGACGTGCGTCATGAAGGAAGCTCGGGCTCCCTTCCTCGCTGGGCCATCCCACTGTGAGTTTTGACTAATCAAAAATGCTTTCTTCCACGGAGAGAATGGACTAGGCCACAGTCACAAACCTGACATTTAAGGAGAAGTCACCTTTTTTTCCCTTCAGATAAATTAATTAGTAATTCAGATAAGGCGTCCTGATTCAAATTTAACAGATTGCTCATAAATCAGACTTTTGTGGGAAGTGTGTAATTTTGAAGTGATCATAAACACTTCTCAAGTGTGACTTCTTCAGTTCAGAGCCCGAACAACTCCTGAAAGGTGGCAGTGTGTGCTGGGTTCAAAACCAGCCCTTCATGCTTGCCAGGCGGAAGTCCTCAAGTCCGCCGGCTTCCACCTGTGTGCATCGATCGTGGCTTCCCTTCACTGAATTGAACATTAGCTGCATTCCACTTCGCCCAGGCTCACTTTGCTCTCCTCTCCGCAGGGCACTGCTAGAGTGAGGTCTGGAAGCTGCAGGGACTTGCCAGGGTCACGTTTGTATCTGAGCTGGCCTTTCCACCCTGTCGTCAAAGTCCCTAGAAGCCCCATCAGAGCAGGTGGTGTCCCCAGGGGCAGCTCCTGTCCAATTTGCAGGAGCTCGCCGAGGCTGCTGAGACCAAGGGTGCTCACTCTACCTGACGGGTTGCCCTCCGCGGGTCTCCGAGGACAACAGACGGCAGCATGAAGCTCAGGCCAGGCAAGGGCCACAGAGAGGAGCGACTCGGCTACTCGCCTCCAACTCAGGCCCCGCTAGGGTGGAGACTGGTTTGTTTTATGATCCATCTCCTGGCGGTAGTTTCTGCTCTTTGTTCAGAGGCACCGGCTGGACCTTCACTGATGTCACTGGTTGCTTGGAGAGCAGTATTTCTGGATTCTTTTACACAGGCTAAGCAAAACAAACATATTTTAATAACAAATAACCACAAACTTAAACTCCAGCTCAGGGCAATTTCAAATCAAATCTTCCATGGAATTTCATAAAATTTCCTGCAGTGAACTTCCTTAGAGAGCCTCGTCTTGTGGAGGAGTCATCTACTAATGGGCAGCTACGGCTTCATCTGACCAGCACTTTCCTCGACACGGAACATTCCCCTCCAAAAAAAAACCCAATAAAAAATGGCAACAAAAAATTCAAATAACCACCTATATGCTTCCCACAGAAGCTGCCATATCAGACCCATGAGATTCATACCCTGACCAAACAAAGTTCAGGGAGGGGCACATGACCAAGGTGGGCCAAGCACATGCTTCCTTGAGATTCTTAGACTTGAAACCAAGAAAAAGAGGTTAGGATTTTCTCTTTAAGTTGATATGCTGTAAATTTGTGTCTTTATTGTTTTTAAATTTTTTTAAGAATTTAACCACAGGAAACAGATAAGTGGCGAAAGCAGGGAGTGGGCGTGGGAAGCAGACATACACAGCCTGGCAGAGGTGAGGAAGAGGAACTGTTGGTGGTGTTCAGATCTCTAGTTCCAATTATCCTTGAATACCAGGTGGATTATGGTGACTGGGTTCTTTGGGACACTCCAATATTACCATAATAATAATGGCTCCCTTTCGTTTACCCTCATATGTGGTGGCATTCTGTCACTTGCAGCCAAAAGAGCTCTAATCCCTGAGAAACCCAATGGCCTAGCCACCCTGTCTTAGGCTTGGGTTTGCTCTCTCCCCACCTCCCTCTCTCTGGATGTCTGGAGAGCTTTTGCTGGAGGGAAGATTGACAAGGTCACTGGGCATCAGATGCCGCAAAAAATCTTTGTCCTCACTGCTAACTCTTGAGAGGTTCTTAACTGGAACTCATGCTTCCGGGACCCTAACTTAGCATGGCCTTTCTTGCCTGGCCCAGGTTGAGAGAAGCCTCCCTGCAGCAAGAGGGTTAATGGAGGTTGGACGGGGTCTCCTAGCATGATAAAGCAACCTCTCGTGCTGCCCTGAATGTCATCAGGAGAGACAGGCACATCTCCGCTTGCAACTTGGAGGGTTTCAGACTTTGTATGGCAGGGCTATGTTTCTTCTGCTTGAAATTGTATGTCACAAAGATATGTGAGAATGCTGTTGTTGTTAGGTGCCATCCAGTTGGTTCCAACTCATAGCAACCCTACATACAATAGAATGAAACACTGCCCTGTCCTGTGTCATCCTCACAATTATTGTTATGCTTGAGCCCATTGTTGCAGCCACTGTGTCAATCTTCCTCTCTGAGGGTCTTCCTCTCTTTTGCTGACTCTCTACTCTACCAAGCATGATGTCCTTCTCCAGGTCCTTCCTGATAACATGTCCAAAGTACATGAGATGAAGTCTGTCTGTCTCCGTTTCTAAGGAGCATTCTGACCATACTTCTTTCAAGGCAGATTAGTTGGCTCTTCTGGCAGTCCACGGTGTATTCAATATTCTTTGCCAACACCATAATTCAAAGATGTCAATTCTTCTTGTGAGAATAGGAAGAAACAAAAAAATTAAATAAAGCGTGCTGCCCTGTAACAGCAGAATTGAGGAGAACGCAAAGCCCCTCTGAGAAGTCTTCCTCGTAACCAGGCTGACTAAACCACCCACTAATCTCAGAGCAAGATGGAGTCTTTCTCCCAGACGCTATTGCTTACTATCACCTGCATTCAGCAGCGCCCACACACCAGCATCAACAATAGCCATCACCCTCAGGACTGGTGTCAATTCCAAGTCACCGAGCTGTGAGAAAACAGAAGCCTCATTTTAAGTCTCTCCTGTCTGTTTTTCTTAGGACGCTGCCCCACAGTGCCTCAGGGAGGGCCGGCAGTCAGTTGTCTAGCCTCTGCCGGACAACTGTCAGGTTGGTTGAAGGATATTAGAGGGAAGTTGATCATCTGTCAGTGCTCCTCGGCTCCCACTCACATCAGGGAAGTGATACAGCTGTCACTGTGGCCGGTGAGGTGCCTGGCAGGACAGGCCACAGTCACCAACCCAGCTGTCCAATTAGATGCAAGGGCCTGACCCTCAGGTGTGCGTGAGGCGGGGAAGGAGGGCCGAGGTGGGTAGGATTCACGGCCACCTCTGGCCTTGTGAGGGTCCTGGGCTGCATCCGGAGCCTGCCTGCATCCTGGTGAATGGATCAGGGAGACAGGAACATTCAGTCCAGAGAGCCTCTTCCCTCTAACTTTCTCCTTTCCTTTACCCTCTTCCCCTCCCTCTTCCTCTATCTTTCCTTCCCTCCCCCCTTTCTCTCCTCCCTCTCCTTCCTACTCCCTCTCTCTCCCTTCTCCTTCTTCCCCTCTCCCTCCTTCCCTTTCACTCCCTTCCTCTCAGGGTGGACAATCTGAGGAGACATCAAGCAGGCTGCCTGAAACTCATTTTGAAAGACAGCCGAAAACACATGAGGTTTGATTAGACGCTGAAATAAAAGCCAGAGAACTTTTTATTGTTCTGTTCTAAATGCTTTTAAGAACCCGAGTGTGGTGTTTGATTAAGTAACATCATCAATTTGGAAACAATGCCAGTGTAATAACATGGGAAAGTGTTGTTGAGAACACTGCTGTGCTGTTTGAGATGAGGTCTTTCTCCTTAAAAAAAATTCCAAGCCTGTTTTTCTTGAGTCATAAGTTGAGCGGTGTCTTTGGGTGCTTTGTGGAGGTGCCAGTGTTTACTTAGATGAGCATGTGGCAGGGGCTGGGATTTAGCTAAACCTTACCTCTGAGTCCACTTGGAAGTGGCCCTTCTGTAAGCCCTGCAGGTGGACTTGCAGATCCAGTGGAGTGTTTAAAATGTACGGGTGACCCTCTCTTTCTCTTTCCTCAGAGAATTCTTGAAATAGCTAAGAAAAGACCCCTCACTTCCATTATGACCTTGGGTTTGCTAAAGCCTTCCACATCCTTAGCTCCTTGTGGTCTCCGCTGGAATTGTGATGGGTGGTTGGTGTCCCTTCCATTTCACAGGAAAGGAAATGGAGTCCCCAACAGTGTTGGTGCCTGTCCCAAGATGTGCAGCCCCCAAGTTGTGGGGGTTGGGCTCAGAGCTCTTGATTCTAGGTTTAGTGGTTTGGGTTCCTGGAGAATTTCAATACACTGAGCTGAGGCTTTAAAGAAGAGCTCCGATTCCTGCCCCTCGCTCTGATTTTCTTGTGTCCAGCCATATGTCCACTCCTAACCGCCTGTGTGACTAGGGGCAGTGGAAGCCCATAAGGCAAGAGTTCTAACAAAGCCCTACCCAGGAGTTGCCCTTTGCAACCCTGTAGCCTGAGACAGAGGGCTGGGGAAGAGGTTTCCTGAGCTAGTCCTTAGCGATGCCTATATTGTGATCTTGTTCCAAGTTTTCTGGATGGGAACTCCTCCTTCTTTGTTTAGGGAGCTCTCAGTCTTCACCACACCTCTGTGCATGTCCATTCACAGATGTATGGATGTCCATTCACAGACTTACAGGGGTTGGGGTTTGTCCCTGGGATGCTGCATCCACTAGAAACACCTTTCTACGGGAAGACAGGCCCTAGCTTCGGGCTCTGAAGACAGCATGATGCAAACCCACCCTTCAATCAGGTTTCCATCTCAACTAGAGAACGATCAGATTTTATGGTCCATCACGCGCTTTTACACACAACCCTCTCCAGCCAAGCGGGTGTGGGAGGTGAGGGGGTGAGGGGGTGGGAGGGTGAGGGGTGAGGGCCCCATTCTCCTCCTGCTTATCTCTCACTGCTGGGACTGTGCTCTCCGGGAGTTCTCCTCCTGGAAGCCCCCCTCCCAGGCTATTACCCTGTCATCCCCTGCTCTGTACCTTCCACCCAGCCAAAAGTAACCTCTTTCTTCTGAACTCTCCTAATGCTTAATTTCTACTTCTCCTTCAGTAATTTCCTCCTTTTTCCTAAAGCCATTTGAGTGAAGGAAGGGAGAGTGAGTGCTGTCTTCAGCTCTTAAATTAAATCAACTTTCAGATTTACAAAGGGCTCCTTACTTGTGGCCCACCAGGTGGGCCACTGAGGTTTAACACAGTAGAGAATTCACTAGGAGCATACTAGAGCTTGTGGAGGGCTCTTGTACCAAGTCTGGCTGGCGGCACCAGAGTCCCTGCTGGCCCTGCTCACCCGGCAGGATGGTGTTCCACAACTTTCTGGAAGGACACTTTCTATCTGTGGCCCGTGACTTGAGTAGATCACTATAGTCAAAGGCTGCTGATCTTGCTCTTTAAGTTACATTAAACTTCGCTTCCTTATATGTTTGCTGTAAATTCTTGTTCAACTCTGCAGTGGGTAGAATATACCACGGACTTCCAGAAGAATGAACACATCTGTCTTGGAGGAAGTACAGCCAGCTGTGAGGACGTACAGCTCCTTAGAAGCAAGGATGGCAAGACTTTATCTTGCTTATTTTGCACACTTCATCAGGAGGGACCAACCGCTGGAGAATGATATCGTGTTTGGTAAAGCAGAGGGTCAGCAAAAAACAGGGAGACCCTCCATGAAATGAACTGACACAGTGGCTTCAACAATGGGCTCAAACCACAGCAGGAATTGTGAGAATGGCATGGGACTGGGCAAAGTTTTGTTCTGTTCTGTATAACATGGCTCTGAGTCGGAGCCAGCTCAACCGCACCTAACAACACCACGGTGGGTAGAGATACACTCCGCCACTTACGGCATTTTTGACGTCTAAATTAAAAACAACTTTAAGACGTGTTTGCATTGTGGTCTGAATACGAATCACCCTTACCCTTAATGCTGTTGTTGTTGTTGAGTTGATTCTGACTCATAGTGACCCTGCGTGTGCAGAGAACAACTACTCCACAGGGTTTTCAAGGCTGTGACCTTTCAGAAGCAGATCGCCAGGCCTTCCTTCCATGGTGCCTCTGAGTCAATGCAAACTACTAACACTTCAGCTAGTAGTCCGGAGCTTAACTGTTTGCACTGCCCAGGCTAATGCTAAAACCGATGCGTGCCTTATCCGAAACGGTTGTGTTTGCATAGCCATACTTCACGGGTGGTGGTCTGTGCATGAATTTGTTCTGTTTAAGTGGTTTGCAACATATTATCAAGGTAAACGTAATAAAGTTGCTGGGCTAGTGTTTAGTTTATGAGGCATTGTTTTATAAAATAAAACCAGGCCCGTATATGCTCATATTCATCTCTGTAGAGTAAATAACACCCAACTTATGTATGTTGCCAGCCACCCACTTATTTTGTCACTCTCCAACTCTTTGTCATCACTGGGTCTTTTACCATAGAAAAATGGGAATGGCTCGGGGTAAGCAGATGGCTGAGTGTAACTGGGCCTGAGAGATACACCTTCGATTATTGGGTTGCTTATCTTCCTGTTTCCCAGTGACCTCCTTGCCCTATTAGCTAGGTGCCTAGTGTGGCCATCTCCCTGTCTCCTCCAGTACTCCAGAGCCTAAGACAGTTTGCAAATCTTATCCACACAATCAATATGAGCAGGATGGATGAGGCGCATGCTCAGAGACCACCCACGATGTCTGAAGCTGATCCATAAAAACAGTCATAAATGTAGACTGGATTTATCTAGCACCTTCTTCCTGAAAGTTTCCAGAACCGATTTCACTCCTTTATCTCCCTTGACCTCACTGACCTCATCCCTGGGGGGCGGAATGTGGAGTCTCCACAAGTTAGTGGAGTTTGTTCCTTTAAAAAGCCTCCCCCTAGTCCTCTGCCACCCCATTTTAGAGCCAGGAGCAGCTTAGACCTGGCCGGCTTCTGGCCTATGGGGTAGCCAGGTGCTCAGCCTTGTCAGGGGCAGGTGGTGAAGCCCCTTGTAATGGAGAAAATAAGGTAAAAATCAAGGATATGAAGGCGAAAGAGTGAAAAAGAGAAAGGAATTCTATCTGGCAAGCAGGAAGATGAAGGAAAAAAAAAAATACAGATTCCTGGGTATGAAGAATGCTCAATTGGCTTAATTTACTTGCTCTTACTGTAAAATATGCCTGTTCTGGCCTTGACACCAGGCCTCGATGTCCCACCTGGGCTCTGCATCAGGGCAGCTCGCAAACGGGGGGCTGTATTTTAAAGTAATAGCTTGAAAAATTGGCTGTTCTTCTTCCGCCCTTTCAACTCCCTGGTGGAAAATCCCACCCCCATCAGCAAATTGATTTGCTCAAAATAAAAATACAAATTTCTACTTCTCTCGTCCCTTCTTCCCTCTCCCCCATCCAGCTTCTGCCACATGAGTACAGTGCACGTAGAGCTCCAATCCGGGCTTTCCTTCTTCCTTTGGGGGTTTTCTAACCGGGTGATGGAGGCGCTTTGCTGCCCAGAGGGCAGCACCTTTTGGGATGCTCTGTCCTAATCAGGAGAAGATCCTGGGCTTTCTGCTAATGACTGTACCCGTGTGGCCGAAACCCCTTTCTCCTCCCAAGAGCCTTTGCTTTTACCTGGCAGAATGGGAACTTGGCTTTGGAGGGTGATGGGGAGAGCCCAGGGGAAGGTCAGGAGAGCTGGCTTCTGGTCAGCCTCGGCTCTTCACAGCCACGTCTCCTCCCCGGGTGTTCTCTGAGGCACTGACCTGACCTGTCTCCCATCCTCAGGACCCCTCACACCAGCCCTTTCCTTAGAAGACCGCCTTTTCCAAAATCAAAGGCACGTGAGGATCCCCAAAGACAGAGTGTTAGGGAAGTAAACACCCAGAAAATTCCTTTTGTCTTGTAGGGTCTCCACACATCCCTCTCCATGTCTCCCTTTCGAATTCTGGACGTGACAGGCTCTGTGTGGCTTTTTAAAAGCACGTCTATAAGGTTATGAAGGCTGCAGTGGTTTGGTGGTAGAATTCTCACCTTCCGTGCCGGAGAACTGGCCTTGATTCCTGGCCAGTGCACTTCACGTGCAGCCATCACCAGTCTGTCGGTGGAGGCCTGTGTGTGGCTATGACGCTGAACAGGTTTCAATGGAGCTTCCAGACTAAGACAGGCTAGAGAGGAAGCCGGGCAATCTACTTCCAAAATCAGCCAATGAAAACCCTATGGAGCACAAAGGTACAATCTGAGTCTTGTTCTGTTGTGCTCGGAGTCACCATGAGTTGAGGGCCGATACTTGACGGCAGCTAACAACCACAACATATAAAGTTATAATTATTTTTGTTTTGCACTATAAATTTCGTATATGATTAGTGACCCCAGCCCAGGAGGGAGTATGAGCTCATCAAGGTGTGAGTATACATTTCAGTTTTCTTCCATCTCTGGGTCATGTGAGCTGATGGCTCTGACAGTTTACCAATCTGAAGAATGTGGCCTCCAACCCTCTTTACTTCATCAGAAATGAGAGGTGAACTCTGCAGCAGGGCCAGAACTAGGGGGAGGCCAGCAAGGCAACCAGAGCACAGAATTTAAGGGGTGCTGTCTGGCCCTTATATGCCAGCCCTGAGAGTGAGTGCCTTCTTAAATTGTGTGTCCTGGGCCCCTCACCTGATTCACCCTAGTGCTGGCCCTACACTGAGGAGGGCTAGTACACTCCTCTCTGATCCTCAGTGTGAACTAGGCTCCCTTTGTCTCTTTTGCTTCCTAGCACTTCACTTTTCCCTTCACAGGGGTTCCTCAGTGGCCTGTGAGCCCCAGGAAACCTAAGATTAGGTCAGTCTCTACGCTGCACAGAAGCTGGTAGAAAGAATCCATGAATGATGAGGAATGGAGCCGGAGAAGCGGCTGGTGCACTCTGGCCCGTGAGGGAGCACACTGCCTTTGGGAGCATGGGCAGTTCACAAGGGCCAGAGTCCAGGCTGGGGAGCTCCGGAGACCTGGGGAGAGGCAGCTTCCAAGCCTTCCAATGCAAGCTCCATTTTAACCTGGTGGCGCAGTGGTTAAGAGCTTGGCTGCTATTTAAAAGGTAGGCAGTTCGAATCCGCCAGCACCCCTTGGAAACCCTATGGGGCAGTTCTACTCTGGGTTGGTATGAGTCGGCATCAACTCAAGGGCAATGGGTTTGGTTTTGGTTCAGTTTAAGAAGTGTCAGGGTGGACCACAGTCCAGGATTTGTGGTACTGAAGCCAGGACTCTGACAGCATAGGTTAGGGTTGCCTTCAGGAGGAGACAGAGAAGCTAGGTTACCCCACAGGCATCTGGGCAACTCAGAAAACCCAGAATCCACGCTTGAACCGGACAGTCCCCCTGCTGTCTGCACACCTGAATGGAACTCTGATAATTTTACACTTTCCTTTAAGAAGACATACAATTTATTGAATAAACCAGCGTTTTCCTGGTGACATTCCAATTTACCTTTCCCATATATTGGAGTCCGTGGGTGGTGCAAATGGCTAACACTTTCCACTGTTAACCTAAAGATTACAGGTTTGAATTCACCCATAGGAGCCTCAGAAGAAAGGCCTGGTGGTCTCCTTCTGAAATATCAGCCACTGGAAACCCTACTGCGCACAGTTCTACTCTGACACACATGGGTTGCCGTGAGTCAGTGTCGACTCTACCGAAACTATTTGGTTGGTTGATAAGCAGATATACCCGAGCTTACTTTTTAAAGCTCAGCATTCTCCCAAAGCCGTAACGGCTTCTAACTGGATAACAAATGGCATCCATCAGGTTCCCAGGGGCAGGGGCAGCCCAGGAATCCTTCGGGGAGACACCCCTGTTCTCCTCTCCTGCGGCCCCAGCGGCCCCACAAATCAGCCTGCCCTGCTCTCACTAACTTGCCTGCATTATGTTCATTTGCCGGGTGGTGATAAATATTAGAATAAAATAAACTAAAGATGGCTGGCGAGGGCTCTGTTAGCTATCTTTATGGTTTCCCCAGCAGCTGAATGACAGCTCGGCTTGGGAGCAAGCAGTCTCTTTTCACCAAGTAAATTTAGCCTTGGGAAAGATGAACACCAGCTAACTCCTGAGCTATGATGGTTGGTGCCAGTCAGTAAATCAGTCAGATTTTAATTACTGGACGGATGACAGGGTGCGGTGACAGGTTGCAGTCCACGGGAGAGCGTTCCTTCAAAGCTGCGTTTGAAACAGAGAGCATTTCAAGAGGGAAAACCAAGTGAACAGACGCAGCCGCAGCTCACGGGGAGAGAGGAATTGCCTCTTGTCACGTTAACCACTTCGTGCTTGGATGTGGACGCAGCCAGGGACACAGGTCACCGACCTGTTACAGAGAAGTTTCTGTCCTCCCTCTTTCTTTTAATTTCCTCCTTCCCCTCTTTTTTTTTCAGGCCTGTGATTTTTTGTACGTTCCTACAGATCTTTGCCTAAGCAGCTGTTTCGTGCCAAGAAAGCCACAGCAGATTTGTAAAGTGGCAAACCCTGCTAATTAGTTAGATGAAGTTCCCTCTCTGACAGTGGCCCTGGCATTGAAGAAGGTGACATACCTTGAGGTGACTGCATTGGGAGGCTTGCCCATTGTTCTCACCGTGCTCTTCCCGTCCTTATTACTGATTCCCTGATAATCACCCTTCCTCAGAAACCCACCCCTGCTCATTCCTAGCAGAGAGTTTCCAGCCTCCTATGGAACCCTCTGGACACCCCCATGAGCTTCTCTAGAAGGCTGTGGCCTCAGCGTCAGGGAGGTGTCAGGGGAAGCCTTCATAATGTGTGTGTCTAACATCTCATCTGGTGTAGGGGCCACATGCTTGCACTGACTTTAGGGACACTGAGACCTGCTGCCTCTGTGTGTCTGCAAAGCAACGCTGGACACCCTGGGACCCACAAGCTCCATGAGGGCTGGGACCATTTCCTGGTGAAATGATGGGAATCTCTCCTATGGGACAGCAGCGAGTCAGGGCTAGATGATGCTCTGTGCCCTCCTCTGCTCCATCACTTCCTCTGAGAGTCGACACGGCCCCTGGAGCTCATCCACTACAACCTCCTCACCTTCCCAGTGAGCACATGAGGCCCAGAGAGGGCAGGGGCTTGCCGGGGCTTGCCCGAGCTTGCCCAGCGAGGCGAGGCAGAGCCTCCATTTCACTCCCTCCTATCTGGGCTGTAATAGTCAGCACTGCCGCAACAGTCCTGTGTAACAGAGAGCCCTTGGACCCTTGTGTCGCAACACCAAGTGTGTATTTCTCACTCTGGGTCCGTGCGCTGGATGTGGCAGCTTTTCTCTAGGCTACAGGTCAGAATGGGGTCCCGCTGCAGGGGAAGTGGCTGCCGGGACATGCCACTCCCATGTGATAGTGCAGGACTGGGAGAGGGCCGGCCGATCCACACAAACACATGTAATGCCTGTGGTAACATCATGTCAACTCATGGTCCTTGGCCAAAGCAAACCACATGGCTAAGCCCAAAGGCAATGGGGCACCTTCTCTACTGGTGGCAAAATGGTTAAGAGCTCGGGTGCTAACCAAAAGATCGGCAGTTCAAATCCACCAGCTGATCATTGGAAACCCTATGAGGCAGTTCTCCTCTGTCCTAGAGGGTCGCTATGAGTCAGAATCGACTCAATGGCAACGGGTTTGGTTTACTCCATTGGTGACATGGCAAAAACTGTGGATGAGGGACCCCCTGGGAGGGAGGGACAGAGAATAGTAAATGACAATCCAAGCTCTCACATGTTGACCTTTCCCCGCCTTGCCTGAGTGAGCGTCCCTAAAGGCAAATTGGATAAAATTGCCCCCTTCTCTTCTTGAAAACAGCCAGTGGCTCCCACAACAAACTCTGAAATCCTTAGTAGGGTGCCCTGTCCCTTGGCCCCTGTCTGTGTTTCTAGCCTTGTTTAACCATCCTCTGAACACCTCCTACATCGGACCCACTCTAACCCGTCTGCAGTACAGTAGAAACTCCCTTGTGAGGCACTGGTGGTTGAGGGGTAGAATTCTTGCCTTCCATGTGGGAGACCAGGTTTGACTCTTGGCCAGTGCACCCATCAATAGCCACCATTCATCTGTCAGTAGAGGCTTTCGTATTGCTGTGATGCTGAATAGATGTCAGTGGAGCTTCCAGAGCAAGACCTAGGAAGAAAAGCCTGGTGATCTGCTTTCCAAAAGTCAGCCAATGAAAACCCTGTGGATCACAGTGGTCCTGTCTGTGACCAATCGTAGGATTTCACAGGTCTGGGTAGCTTGTCTCCATGAGTTGGGGGCTGACTCAAAGGCAGCTAACAACGACAACAACAGAAAACTCTCTTAATCAGCCTCTTCTTAACCAATTCAGAGATAGCAAGAGCTGGCCACTCCTTCTGGAAGACACTCTGTCTGAAGCCCACAGCATCCCAAGCCCTATGCGGCTCATATGGCTGGGGGATCCCTGGCTAGGTTGAAAGTTTACCATGAATCAGATGAATTTGTTCCCAAACTAGCTTATACCAGGTATACTCGTCATTATGCAATTTAATAAATTGGGTGAACTAATTAAATAAGAGTAGAATTATTATTTTTTTTCCCTGTGAAAACTAAGTTGAACACTTTAGAAAGACTTGATAGAGATGAGTTACTGATAAAAGTTGCTGTCAGAGAGACTACAGTGTACGTGTGAGGAAGGAAATCACGAAGATAGAGAAACATTCTGTACCCTTGCTGCTTTTCCACTTAAAAGAGGCCTGGAAAGGGAGGGAGTGAAAAGCGCATCAGGAGGGTAGTATATGCCCAGAAGACAGCGCAGACCCCATTCAAAGGGTCTGCACTGAAAGGCTGGGGCTCTCCATTTGTACATTGTTGAACAAAAATGTGGTCTTCATTTCTGTTCCCGCTTGCAGAAGGGAGAGCGGCTAGCTGCATTAGCAATGGGGGAACCATAGAGTTACTGGGAATGGGGATCAGTGGAGTCTACGTGCTGCCCTCAAAGTCACTTGCACTGGAGAGGCCCCTCAGGATCCTCCTGGGCTGTAGGACACGTGCATCTGCGGAGGTCTTTGGGTTTCTCTCTCTAGCTGTGGGCTGGCCCACCAATTCATTCCCAGCCAACAGTCGTGGATTGGTCCTGTTTCCTGGGATGCCTCTGCACACCCACAAGGCCTGGGCCAGAATCAAAGCTCTGCCTTGGGGAGGATCCACCATGGAGCCCTTCATGGTGAATGCCAGGCCAATGCACACCTGGTCCCATTCGAGAACTGAGGTTCCCTGTCCCTGATGGTGAACAGATCTCCTATCTGTGGTGGAATTCTAGCCTTCCATGCAGAAGACCAGGGTTCGATTCCCGGGCAATGCACCTCAAGTGTATCCACCACCCATCTGACACTGGAGGTTTATTTGTTGTGATGCTGAACTGGTTTAGCAGAGCTTCCAGACTAAGACGGACTAGGAAGAAAGGCCTGGCAATCTGCTACCAAAAACTGACCAGAGAAAATCCTTTGGCTCACAAAAGTCTGATCCACAACATCATGGGGATGGCACAGGGCCAGGCAGTATTTAGTTCTGCTGTGCATGGGGTCGCCATGAGTCGGGGGCTGACGTGAGTCAGAGACTAGCATGAGAGCACCTAACAATGACCCCACTTCCACAAATGAATTTCTCCCCACAGCGGTGAGCCTTGCAATGTACTTGAACCGTGATGTGTGTTTAGCACTTTAAATTCAGCTTCAAAAATAATTTTAATATCCAGACTTCTGTTGGGAGAATGTTGTAATGGAAAATAGTATTTTCCAAGGATTAAACAAAACCACCTCCAGTGAGTGAAGGGCTCTCCCTGGTCTCCACACAATTGTAAATACACTTTTTAATGAAATAAGGTATAATCCAAATGATTATTTATGCCTTATTTTCCCCCTACTCCAACCAGAGCAAAACCTACCTGGTGTTTCTGTTTTTCTCATTTCCTAATTCCTGAAGTAATTTAACAAAAACAACCAAGTAAACTGAAGGGAATGGTAAAATAATCGGTAACTCTCAAAAGAGAACAGCAGTTTCTCAGCTTTTAGATTAATTCATTTCGTTCAATGCAGATGTGTTAAATCTATTCATATCCACATATTCGAGATGAATTATTTTACTACATTGTGGTGCTGTATAAAATGAGTTATTTTGTTGAATTAAATGCTGGGGTGTATTTTCAGAGGAAACAGAGATTAGTAAATTCGGTGCAATATATGCCAGTGTTTCAATGTGATTATTAAATATTACAGGAAGTGTGTCTCATAATCTTTACCTTTTTTTCCTTTTGTCTTTTTTTTTTAATGTGTATATAAGCATGGTTCAAACGCATATCGCAGTTCCAAAAATGTCAAAGAAAATGCAACTATCCCCATTATGGAGTCGCATCTCTCCTCAAAGGACACACAACTCAAATACCTGAGTGCTCAATTCTAGACTTGCAGAGGCCTTAATAAACAATAGTGAGAGCTGGCCAGGGAGGCAAGCGATGAAGTCCCAGAGCAAAAACGGTTTTCAGAGAATATTCAGTTTGCCAAAATTGTTAAATTATTTGATTAATTTACTTAATAGTTTTTTTTTTTTTTTTAATCGTGGTGAAAATATATGCAACAAAACATTTGGCAATTCAACATTTTCTGCATGTATAATTCTGTGACATTGATTACATTCTTCCTACTGCACAACCTTTTTCACTATTGTTTTCCAAGTTTTTCCACCACCATTAACGGAAACTCAATGCCCCCTAAGCAAAACCCCCCTTTCTCCTTCCCTCTCCTCTCTGGTAACCACTAATCTTCGGTTTTATATATTTACTTACTCACCGGCCCTCCTTGGAAACCCTATGCAGCAGTTCTACTCTGTCCTATAGGGTCGCTGTGAGTTGGAATTGACTTGAATTGATCTATAAGTGAGATCATACAATATTTGTGCTTTTGCGATTGGCTTATTTTACTCCACATAATGTTTTCAAGGTTCATCTGTGTTGTGACCAGCCTCAGGACTTCGTTTCTCCTTACGGCTGAGTACTATTCCATTGTGTGTATATTTGTTTACCCATTCATCTGTTGATGGACACTTCACTGTTTCTGCATTTTGGCTATTGTATAAAGTGCTGCAATGAACAATGGTGGAGAAGCTTCTATTGGCTTTCTTGCTTTCACTTTTTCTGGGTTGGTAAGCATTTATTGAGTATTTCTTGACTTCTGAAATACTTTTCCTGGAATTTGAAATTAGCTCAGAGATCCTAGGCCCAGGATGGAAGTATGTGGACACACTCCTCCTCCACTAGGTCCTCAGCTGACACCGCCAACCCAGAGCAACAGCCTTTCCCACCAAGCTCAGGTGTGGCCTTCTGAAATCAGCATTCCAAGCAGTTATCACCAGTCAGTCTCAATCGGCACGCGAATTAAAATCTATTTTCCTGCCCTGAGCAAGACCAGTGTGCTCATTTTAAGTGTGGAGGGTCCTTTCGTCTCCAGTGTAGAAATCCTTAAAAGACCACTCCTGCATATAATGTGGGAAGCTTCTTCAGGGTCAGTAGTTGAGTTGGGAAACAGCATCCCCGTCTTCCTAGTTCTTGCTGACAGTAGCCGGGTCCCATGATGACCATGTGGAAGGAGCATTCCAAATGGGGAGGAACAAGAGAACAAAGCCCCAAACTTTGTCTGGGGAGGGGAAGCTGGGACTTGGGACACCGAGTGCCTGCTATCATGGGTGATTTCCTTACTAGATTTAGAGGTCTTGGCCCCAAATGAGTGAGTCTGCACGCTTATGAGGTTTTAAACCCAAATATGGCTGGTGCTGCAGAAACGTCTTCTCAAGTTTCAGGTTAGGAAAAATAAATTGCTTAAAAATATTCCATCAACAATAATTAAAAATAAAGCCCTTGGATCAAATTGACAACAGCAACTTGAAAGATTAGATAAGGACCTTAGGGGGCAGTGAGTTTATGTTACTAGAGGAGGGACCACTCAGAAAAGGAGGGTGAGAATGGCTGCACAACTCAAAGAATGTAATACATGTCACTCAATGGTGCACATAGAATCTGTCAAGTTGGTATATGTTTCGCTGTGTATGTTCTCAACAACAACAAAATAAATAAAAAATTTTTAAAAGCTCTTGGTTGTCCCATTTTCTTTTACATTTGACCCAGACTGAATGCAACAAGGAAAACAGGCCTGGAGAAAAGCTGAAAATGAGGGCAAGAAAGAAAACTGAGGGGAGAAAGGGGAGAACATGGTGGTGTCTATTGCAAAGAAAATCTTCTTCTAACTCCCTTGTAAACAGACAGAACATAAAAACTACAACAAAGGAAATAATATTGCTAAAGAAAAATTTTTACCCCCCCCAAATAAATAAAACAACTCCCCGGTAGAAGAGTGACACCTGAGACTCAAATACATCCTTGAAGAGCAGAGAGCTTTCCTCTCTCCTCCTGTCCTCCTTTGCTTGTTGCGTTTACTCTTCAGCGAATTGGACAGGGAGGTTGGGAAGCAGAGGCCGCTTTTGTGTTGCATCTTTCTTTTCCCCTCATTTAAGTGGGAGCTTGACTGATTTGGCGGCTAGATCTGGGAACTTGCCTGCCAAACTCCACCTGCTGAAGGGATTTGCTCCAGCTGTTTCCGAGAGCCCCTCTTCTGCAAAGGTTTATCAGGGAAAAGAGAGCTAATAAAAAAACATGATGAATCAGGAGGCTGGAGCAGGCTCACATAATGAGCCTCCCCTTCCTCCCTCTCCTGGAGGAGCCTACTCCAACTCTGCCCTGGGACCCACCGGGATGTGAGCTTAAGGAGGGTGGGGAAATAGCAGGATAGTCTTGGAATCCACTCACTTGGGTTATTAGTGCTGATGTGAACTTCTGTTGTGTCTGTGCCAAGTGGGTGCCACTGGGCAGCTGGGGCTCCTTTGGGACCATAGGGAATCACAGGCACTTTTGAGGCTCATGTTCACCCAGATGATGGGTGATGTAACTTTGGGGGTATATCTTCAGTGATTCTCAGATCCCTCTTGCCTCCCATGGTGTGAGCATCTCACCACTTTGAGTGTGACTTTGCAAGTGAAAGATACGTATTTTTTATACAACATGGTTCCTAAAGACCAACCAAATACTTCATGTGATGCTTCTCCCAAGATTCAATGATGCGTTCTCAGGCTGGAGGGAAAGCCTCTAGCTAAACCAACTGTGGGTCTCCAACAGGATGCTGTCCCAAGGGATTTTCAAGAATAACTGTGGCATAAATGTGTTCACCTTACCTGCTACCTTCAGAACGAACCTCCAGATCTTCAGCAGAGGCACCAGGAGGCATGGACACTTTCTGAACCCTAGAAAGGAGCTTTGGTGCATGAGGCACCAAGCCGGCTTACTGGTTCACTCATTAACAGATCCTGACCAACTGCTATGAGTAAGCCCTGGGGTCGCTGCTCGGGGTAAGAAGATGAAAGAGTGGCCTATCCTCTAGATATGTGCATTTAGCAACTGGAGGCTGACCTGGAAATAAAGGGAGATAAGATTAATAAATATGTTTCCATCTTATTACAGTAAAACCTGCAAAAGGCGGAACCTGTGGAAGGCGGAAATCTGTCAGAGAAGAAAAACTCCAGAGGTGTTTATAAGGCAGGATTCTTACTAGAGAGTGATAGAAAAGTAGTAAGCACCCTGTCAAAGGCAGAAAACTTTCGAGATCTGGAAAAACAACACAGTCCTGGAAAGTCCCGGTTCTCACAGGTTTCACTGTACTTCCCAAGCCAGGGCCTTGCTGGGAACTTCTCTCTAATAAACTCACCACGGCCCTGAAGAATCCCTACACCTTCTCACATGTCCATGCCCTCTGCAAGCCTGAGCGGCTCTGTCCACGCCTCCTGGAGCACAATGTCAGCGGCCCAGCCCTGAGCCCTGATTCTCTACAGCTGGAAGGAAAGGCTCTTCGCCGCCCGCCCGGCAGATCTTCACCTGGTGCAATGGGAGCCTGAGAGCTGAGGCTCATTCCTTCACTTAACAAATGTTTACTGAGCACCTTCTTTGCCCCAGCACTGTGCCTGGTCGGGGGACAACAAGATGGAGATGCACTGTCCTGTCCTTCCAGGGCTCACAGTTCTGAGGAGGAGGCAGACACAACAATGATCACTGGAAATCAGTGTGAGTAAGGTTTCAATGCAAGAAGGATGGAGGCAGAGTGCAACCTGAGGAGGTCAGGGGAGGCTTCCTGGAGGAGGTGAGGTCCTTATCATAGAGCCTGATTATCATTGTCTTGTCTCTGGATGGGGCCAATGGTTAACACACTCTGCTGCTAATGGCAAGATGGGAGGATTGAAGGTTCAAGTCCACCCAGGGCACCTCTAAAGAAAGGCCTGGTGATCTGCTTCTGAAAAATCACCCACTGAAACCCTACAGGGCGCAGTCCTACTCTGACACTCACGGGCTCGAGGTGAGTCAGAATCAACTCGACAGCAACTGATTCATTGGTTTCTTTTTTTGATTCTCCCCTGCCAAGCCCCCAAAGCAGGCCAGGTGAAATATCCTTGGCGTAGGTGATGTCAGACAGGTGGTGTTTTCTCCTTCCCCAGGGAGGAGGAGGTCAAGGACCGGGAGTCCGGCGCATTTCAGGGGGAGTCGTGTGGCTGTCCGCAGTGGGTGCTCTTGCTGTACGAAGTACGTGCTCGTCTGACCTGCTCTGGTCTCCCTGCCCTGATGCCGTCCACCCCTTCTGGAACGCACTGTGACTGCCCTTTTGGGAAACACGCAGGAGCTCCCCCTCTGCCCTGCCAACCCCATCTTCCTCTCTGAAGTGGGCAGCCTTCCTGGGCCCAGCTCAACGCCTCCTCTCCACCTCTATTTGGCAGGTTTCAAGACTTTCAAACATGGGTAAAACAGGTATTTCCCAAGACAGCTTCTACGTATGTGGCAGGGATCTCTTTTTAATAAGGGCTTTCAAAAGCAACCTTCTGCTTCTGAGCTTTGCAAAACGCTGCTCTATAACAAGTTAGCTGGCCTCCTTGCAGCAAGCTTGTTAGCTCCTCTGCCATTCGCTTCCTGATAATTTCGTGATTAAACACTTTGCCCGCAACTCCACACGGCACCAGAGGAGAATGGAGCCGTCCTGCCTCGAAGTTGTGGGTACTTAGAAAGAGGAGCTTCTTTTTTTTTTCCTCCCCCTCCCCTTTCTCCTCACAAATAGGAGATTTACAGTAATTAATGCCATTTAGTTTAATCTATAAATGTTTGAGGAAGTGATGCTATTTGTTTTAAGTACTACTGTCAGTGAGAAAATGCAGAGTCCCCTCCAATTGCTGACTTTATGCTCAAGAGCTAATGAACTGAATTCTCAGTAAACATTGGCAAAAGATGCAAATGAAGAGGTAGAGGCTCCAAAGGCAGAGGGGCACACGAGAAGGAGCTGATTTTACACAATTGACTCGGTAGCCTTTTTGGATCAGTAGAAGGAGAGACTGATTCGTCAGCCGTGATTAGCGTGTATTGAAGCTTCTGACACAGGCGCGTGGTTTGTAGGTGTTGTCTTCTTCCTTTCCACCTTTGCTTTTTTCTTTCTTTCTTCTTCCCATTTTCTACTTTTATTTTTTTCCTCTGTTGTCTCCTGGGGCTAACGGTTTCTAATACGTTTAACTGCCAGTCTATCACCCTGGTGGGTCAGAGCTGGTCTTTATGGACTTTTAAAATTAATACTAGACAGTTCTCTCCTGACATGCCCTTGCTTCTGCTGCCGCGCCCGGCTGTTTAATTGTAGAGGTGGCCTCTTGTGGCCGCATGCTCCCAATGTTTAGCAAGGGTTGGAAATATGGATGTTAGGAGAAAAACTGGCAGATGGCTGACAAGGCATTTTTACTCATAACACACCAGTAAAACTTTAACTCAGAAGATTTAGTGCGAGAGCGTTCCAGCCAGCAAGCTGCAGCCATGTGCAGATTTTTTCAAACTTCTAAACTGATGGTTTTGCAAAGTGTGCATAAGCAGCCTTTATTGATTATGATGTTAAAAATTGAAAGCGTCAGGATCATTTAGCTCGAGACAGTTTTAAAGGGAAAACGAACATTCGTTTTCATTATGAACTGCGAAAAGGCCAGGGGCTGCTGAGGTCCACATTCATTATTTCTTAAATTCCAAAGAGGAATTCTCTCAACTAGGTGTCTTTTCCAAAAAATAAAAAATAAAATAAGATATGTGCACTTAAAGGATATGAATCATGTTGCGCTCACTAATTCCGGGTGAGGTTACGTACATGCTGCTCACAGGAGCGACTTGTTGACTGGCTGTGGGGGCGCAGCACTCTGGGATGGTATTTATAATGTGTATTGATCGCACCCAAAACTATGCTAAATAACTCTAAGGATCTGACAGAAACCCACAAAACTAGGACAGGCCGGCTCAGGGCCTCTGGCGCCCGCCCTAATTCATCCCACGGACGGCAAGGACAGCTTACCTGCAGCACTCAGTGTGCCCTAACCTCCACACCAGCTTTGCTTCTTTGTCTGTTTGTGGCCTGCTAGGGAGAAAGCCATCCATGTCTGGGGCCTGGGGCCTAGCACGTGGACGACACGTATTCTCTCTGACAACAAGGTAGCACAGGATGATGGCACGCTTTGTCCTCTCCTGACTGAACGTTAGAAATGCCTAGAGGTGTTTGTTTATATTACAGCTTAATGGTCCATAATGGTTTCTCTTAAAATAGAAAATTATTGCTAAGGCAGAGAGAACAACAACAACAAAAAAATAAAGCCAAAAAAAACCAAAGCCGGTGCCGTTGAGTTGATTCCAACTCATAGTGACCCTATAGGACAGGGTAGAACTGCCCCATAGAGTTTCCAAGGAGCGCCTGGTGGATTCGAACTACCGACCCTTTGGTTAGCAGCCATAGCACTTAACCACTACGCCACCAGGGTTTCCCATACAAAAGAATAAGGCCCAAGGAAAGCCCTGTCCTTTGCCCAAGCTCTCCAGGGAAGGTCTTCCCCACGCTACAGGGAAGACAGATCCACTCTGCCTCCCTGGACTTCCCGGTTACCCCTTTCTACTGGCAGATACTGGAGAAATCAGAGCCCGTGAGGATGACTCAGAAGCAAAAGAAACTCCACATTGCTGAAGAGGTGGAAGAGGCCCAGCAAACCTGATTTACTTGGGTGAACCAGAACCGGAACAGCAGTTTCTAGCTCAGCCTCTATCATGCTGCTTGATATAATAATTCTGATTTCTAGTGAGGTTTGTTTGAGGGCATTGGCGGTTCAGTGGTAGAATTCTCACCTGCCATGCAGGAGACCTCTGTTCGATTCCCAGCCAGTGCACCTCATGAGCCGCCACCACCCATCTATCAATGGAGGGTTGCATGACCTGATGCTGCTCTACTTCTGAAAATCAGCCAATGAAAACCCTGTGGATCATAATGGTCCAATCTGCAACCAATCACAGAGATGTCACAGGACCCAGCAACATTTTTTCTCATTGCGCATGGGGTCACCATGAGTCTGGGGCTAACAAAAATGGCAATGTTGTTGGAGCCCAAACTCTATGTTAGGCCCGGGATCGGTGGTGTTCTTGCATTACCTAATCTTTGCAACCATCTTGTTATCTCCATTTTACAGAGAGAAGAGTTCTTTTTTGGGGAGCATTGGGCCATTTGACTGCCAATGGGCAAGTGCCTTGCTCAAAGACTCCCATTTGGTAAAGGCAACCTTCCTCCTGAGATTTCTCTCCTTTCTAGGAAGACCAGAAGCACTGCCACACTGGATTCTGTACATTCCTGATTACATTTCTAGCTTCCCACTTATCCCTTAGAAGCAGAAACGAGACTGTTCCTTTGTTCCCTCACCTCAGGCCTGGGCTAAAAGGGTCTGTCTTTGCAAAATCCTCCAAAGTTATTGAGTGTGTGGATTTACTCACCAAGCCTTCAGCCTGGGGATGAGAGTTCTCCAAGTGCCAAAAGATTAAACAGATAGTCTTTTTAAGATGCTCATGTACAGCATCCACCCTAAGGAAAAATGATACTGGCTTACATGCTTTCTGGAACCAGTAAATGAGTATCAAATATTTGGGTAATTACAGTAGCTGCAAGAAGAGCCATAGTTATAGTTGGGACGATTCTTCCCCTGTCACAGAACGATTCCCCCTTGGGCAGCCAACTCAGGTAAATCCATTACTAGAAAGCTAGGGAGCATCACAGGGACATTTTACAAGTTTAATTACCAGAGAGTTTAATAGAGAGTTCTCACCCAGTGCCCTGACAGGTGATGAAGTAACCGGGCTAGGGTCGGTCGGATTTTATTTTCTGTAGGATTGGGCCATTTGACTGTCAACAAGACAGAGCTGTTGAGAAGCTGGCTCCTTTTCCTGGCTGAAGGAACTAAGACAGGGTAAATGTTTGCTGATCATCAAAGCAGATCCCTGAATTTCTTGGTTGAAAATTAACTTTGGAGAGTCAACAGGAGATTATACTCTGGCACAAGCAGCATTTTGTTGGAAGTATTGTTCTACCTTAGTTTGATCCCACAAAGCCCCTGGGGGGTCGGGGGCAAGCAACATAATTCTAATGTCCACATCTGCAAGGGGTGAACTAGTGGCATCAAGGGGGCGAAACTCTGACTTCCACTCTGGGCTCCAAAAACTAAGTTGAGACCATTCTCATTTATGTCCAGTTTGGGATCCAGAAAGCTCGCTAGCTTGAGGGATGGCATGAAAACCAAGAGGAGGAACCAGAAGGTTCATTTGATATCAAAATATCCCCTAACTCTGTGACAGCTCCAGGCAACTCTGGGGGTGGGTAGCATATCTTTACTGGTCCAAAGTCTGCATTAACTAATACTTGTTGGATGGTGAATTATAGCAGAAACGCTGTGAATGTGTGGGAGAGCCACATGAATATCAAACAAATTCATTATGATCGGTGCTATTACAGTGAATACCAAATGAGTTCATAATGATGGAACAATGAAAGTGTTACCGATAGATTTTATTTCTGTAACAAATCCTCCATGTAAAAGCCCCTCCTGTAGTGTTAATTCTAATATAAGTTTGCATTTGAATATTAGTCTCATCAAGTGAATTATGTCTTTCAATAGCTCACACAATAATGCTCAGGGTTGCGTTGTATTTTGTTTGGCTTCTTTGCCACTAGGACAAGCCCCGCCACCCCACCATTTCCAATTTGTCTATAGAGTTTGATGGCTTCTCTAAAGGGGTCACATTTTCCTTTGAGTGTCCAATCATTAGAAATTCATTTAGTATTCAATGTAATAACGCTAATGCAATAGGACAGGATGAATACGAAATTCATCTTGGATTCATATAGATGTGATATGTACTGCTGAAAGAGTTCTACTCTAATTCAGCATGAGTTTAGCCCTAGTTAATGGACACTTTAAACATAAAGCATTACAAGAGATGAAGGCTCAATTTCTCTTGATGGGCATTTGGAATTTTGTAGAGTCACAGTCATAATGTCAAATGAGTTTCTTCATCTCAGACCAATGCTGTTCAGAGTGTGGACACCAAGGCTCCTCTGGGCCAAGGCTTGGGAGGTAGAATTGATCTGAAATTTATTAATAGCATGAATGAAAGCTTAAGTATATTGAGAGTTTACTGTGCTTCAGACTCCATGCTAAATGCCTCACGTAGGGGATCACAGTAAGTCAACGTGGTAGGTACCTTTTATAGCCCACTTAAACAGTTGAGGACGTTGAGGCTTGGAAGGGTTGGGTAACTTGTTCCCTCAAGGTCTTGGAGGTGGCACATGGCAGTCAGGAGTCCAATGTGTGGCCATATCCCCTCCCCAGAGCTGCATTTAATAACTGTAGCTAGCCTCCTAGTTATCGAGTTTAGCTCTTGATAAATATTTGAATGAATTTATCACTGAAAGGTGCTCGCTTAGCCAAAGATATGGGAGAACTCTGTAGAAAGTCGTGAAGTAATATTTCTAATTCAGGCATGAATTCTACTGTATATCTTCATTAGCTATTTCATGTGACCAAAGGTAGGAGTCCAGAGAATAACAAGGCTTATACTTTTTTGTCATCCCCTGCTTTCCATCCCTCTATGCCACTCAACCACCCTCACACACAGGCAAAGAAGACTCTCAGCTGCACCAAAGCAGAGAAATGGAGAATCCTGCCTGGCGCTCTGCATAAGACCTCTCTTCCCGTTGGGGATTAGCACAAAAAAAATGACACCAGCCATTTCCTGATGTTTCTGGCCTGCAGAAGACGCATCCAGCTGGTTTTTGAAGGACTGAGCATCTTCCCAGTAAACTCCTTATTAAAACGCACTTAGATCCCCTTCAGTGGAAACGTGTGCGCAGGCCCAGTGCCACCCTCAGCACATTCTGGATGGCGCATGCGTGCGTGCGAGCACAAACACATACACACACACACAACCTTAAACTGAAACTCAAACTGGCTGATTCCCAGGCTTACAGTTAGTTCCCTATCAAGAATTAATGCAATATCATGCACACACCATTACTGAAAAATTCTACGCTGTTTTTTGCCAAGTGTTCCTATATAACAGTTTTATCACAAGTCTGACAGCCTCCATAAAAATTCCAGGCATTCTATATCAACAGCCCTCTTTGTACTAAGTTATTAAACATTAAATTTTTATTCGTCATTTGTATTCTGTTATGCAAAATAAGCTCCTTGATAAGATGTGTCTTCTTAATTGGGCCCTTGATGCTTCTTGGATCGGAGTTGTCAGATTAGCTGGAAGAAGAGGCACTGTGTTGAGCCAGCTAGCTACCAGGAGACCAATAGCTTTGTAACAACGATATTAAGTTAGAGGGGCCAAATGGAGGGCAGCGCCAGGCTCAGGTGAGGGTTTGCATCTGTGCATGTCTTATGCTCAGGCACTTTTCTCCTGGCATCAGCAGGGCTGATGGAAATAGATTTGTTTGTTGTTTACAGCATGCAGCTGTGGGCGATGCTACATGGGAGTTGTATAAGATTGAAGCAAATTTGTACTGAGACTAAAATATTGAGCTTTGCTCCCGTCAGCAGACTCTGGAATCTTATTGTCGAAAACTTTATCTAGTTGTAACCTTCCCCAGGGTGATTTTCATTTGCAGCTGCCCTGTTCTGTCTCTCATCTCCTGTCCCCCACTGCCACCACAGCATTAGTTCCTAGCAGGAGCCAGCCAGCCCGGCCTGAGCACTGGATCCTTCTGACAGGGCCACACAGAAGGGCCTGACGACAGGGCGGCCATTTTCTCTCCGCGAGCCCTGCCCACGCTGCCACACACAGCCCTGCTGGCAGCCCCGGCTCTAGCCTGCTCCTCTGAGCCTGACTGGACCGGCTCGCAAGGAGGAATGCTCACTTCCTGTCTGGCATGGACTGCTGAGAACCACAAGCTCTTTGAGCAGGGGAGAAAGCATCTGATAATAACTTATTTGTTGTGTATTTGAGCATAGTTGTGCACCTTTCCAGAGAATCATCTCATTTTACTGTGGTTTTTGCTACTGCAAG
The DNA here is from genome assembly GCF_030014295.1 of Loxodonta africana. Taxonomy (NCBI): domain Eukaryota; kingdom Metazoa; phylum Chordata; class Mammalia; order Proboscidea; family Elephantidae; genus Loxodonta; species Loxodonta africana. The sequence continues at coordinate 71,013,491 of NC_087362.1, forward strand.
CTTTTCTTTGTCCTCAGATGTTGGGAGGAAAACAGAAAAAAAAAAAAAAAAGAAGAAGAAGGAAAAAAAAGTAACATCAGTTACTCAGTGGGGATTCATGTCTCCATTGTTAGGCTTTGCTGGACTGGGAGCCATTGAGTGACTTTTCTCTGCTGGACTCCTCTGCATCCTTAAAAAAACAGACAAAAGGAGTATATGTGTTGTTCATGTGTGTGCATGCATAGTGCATATGTGTGCATGCTGCGTGTGCATGTGTGTACACGTGTGTGGGGGGGGTGGGAAGGGGGTGCTGATGCCCCAGAACATCATTTTCCAATGTGAAGCAATCACCGAACCAATGTATTCAAGATGCCTTTTGCTGTTGGGTTAGCCTGGAACAGTAAGTGTGGTAAGTTGTCCCTGGCAGACTGCAAATCTCCACGGCGTGACAGGAAAGAAACCTTTTAGACTAAATGTGTCTTACTGTACTAAGAAGAGGCTGCCTTCCAGGACCCACAGGAGGAGGAAGGTACTCAGCCATCTCTCTTTCCTAGATCAGCAGTGGGCCACTGTCCCCTCCCCTGTGGAGACTAAGCTCCCAAGATGGGGTAGGAAGGGATCCCATAACACCTCAGCAAGAATCTCTGTATCACTGGGGCTTCCACCCAGAGCAGGCTCCACCTTCTGTGTCATCCCATGCTCGCATGTAGGCCAGGACTATGCTTAGTCTGGGGCACTGATGGGACCCTCAATCTTTCAGCAAAGATCTCTTGAGTGGTGTAGCTTCACTTGGAACAGGTGGGCTGAGTTTTCTGTTTGATAGCAATTGATTCAGGGCTCCCAGAGGGCCTCCCCTTGTGGGCCAGTGGAAAATCCATATTGGGGTGAGGGATGTCTTTGCACCTGTTAACCGGTGCTTGGAATCTTAGAGAGAGACTGTAAGTAGAGAGGTGGTGAAGTGCCTGGACAAATGTACAAGCATAGCCTTGGCCTGTTTGTGTGATGCCTTATCCTGGTTTCCTTTCACCTAATCAAGGTATCAGTGGCTTATCCCTCAAATCACTATGGTGAGAACAAATCTTTTAGCTATACCATTGCATATAAGTCATCATTCTTTTTCAGTCCAAGACACAGAAGCCCTACTCAAATTGCTTTAAAGTGACAAAACAAAAGAAAAATACATCGTGTCCTAGTATAAAATCTAGGGGTTGGGGAGTTGGATTCATGCGTGGCTAAAGTCAGGTACCCAAATGATGACCTAATGGACTCCTTCTTCCTTCATCTGTCTATTCTGTGTCTCCATGGTGACATCATTCATAGACAGGCTCCTCCAAGCAGTGCCAAGATGACCACAAACAGTGCCAGGCTTCTATTTCACCTGCTTAGAATCCCCGTGCAAACAGCATACCTCATTCACAAAAACACCAGCTAAAATCTCAGGGCTGATTCTCACTGGCTAATTTGTATCATAGCTCATCCTGTAAAGGGGGTTGAAGTATTCCCAGTACAGCCAGAATTGACTCACACATCTGCCCTTGGGATCTAAATGAAAGGTCAGCCCCAGCATGGAATGAGTGTGGGAAAGGATTGGTTCTCCAATGCGGGGGCGGGGGGGGGGAGGGAAGAGAAGGGGACAGATAGAAAGAGTCATCACTACTGTCCTCATGCTTTGAGGGAAAGGCCCAGCCCTTCTGGTTGTGGTCAAAGGCCTCATGCTTAGACCTAACCAACCTCTGTGATCCAGAGCCACCAGACCTCTTACTGTTCCCTGAATGTGTTATGCACCCCTATGCCTGCAACCCTTTGCTCATGCCTGTCCATCTGTATGGAAAACTACTCATCCATAACCCTTACTCCCACCAGTTCAAGCCTGGCACAAAACAAAACAAAACAAAACCTGCCCTCCTTCGAGGCCTAACTCTGATAGCATCTTCTCTGAAAACCCTTCCACTACCTCCAACCCCACCATTAGTCACCCACCTTCTGGTTTCTCATGTTCACAGTGATAATAGAACCACAGCCTAGTGTCGCACTCAGTACACTGCAAATTCCTGGAATGTCCAATTCACCTTTATACCACAGCACCTGACATAGGGAATTGAGTAGACAAGATGAGTTTATAAGCACCTTGGAATACGGACTCTAAGCTCATAGCCTAAGTGGAAGGAAAATAGAACAAAAGGGGGACCAGCAGAGCAATAAAATGCCAATTTTAGGACCAAATGCCCCCCACCTCTAGGCTCTCCCATAACATAGCCAGACCTAGGTGGCTATAATATCTATAAACCTAAGGACCCACCTTGCCACTGGGAACCCTGGTGGTTAAGAGCTTGGCTGCTAACCAAAAGGTCAGCAGTTTGAATCCTCTATGGGGCAGTTCTACTCTGTCCTACAGGGTGGATATGAGTTGGAATCAACTTGACGGCAACGTCCTTTTTTTTTTTTTAGTGTTGCCACTGAGGAGAAAGAGATCTGATGGCCTGAATTAGCCCCCAATAGGCCTGAATTCACTGGGAAAATGCTGAGGTCTCCATTCCTCTTGTCTCCCTATACACGAACTGTGAGAATGATAAAAGACAGACGTTATCTACATTCTAAATACATATAGGTTAATGAAAAGATCACTATTTTCTGGTAATCCATAATTCTCCCAAGATAGAGGACTCCTTCCTGTACATCCAAGAGCCAATAGCCACTTGGACTGGAGTGGCCTTGGTTTCAGCTCCTGGCTGTGTTTTGACATTTCAAATTTGTAGAGGTCATGTGTGCAGCAGGAATGGCTTGCTAGAACATTGATGATAATATTCCTGGCAGGCTCGTGCGCTGGAAATTCCGGTTTCAAGATATCTCATTATCTGCAGGTGCCATAATGGGAAGCTGAATGCAGAGCTGTCAATCACAGAGGAACATTTGGAAACGCAGCAGCCACATGAAAGCTTTCCCTGACTTACCCCCTCTGCTCAATGAATGAGGGAAGGAAACTCAAAGAAATCGTCTTGCAGTTCAGCAGCATCAAGTAAAACGCTGTGGATTTGGCCATCTGATGTATATGGCACCCACAGACAGCAGGCCACAGGAAAAGCCAGGGAGGGCTCCTATCTTTCTCCAGAGCTGAGCCTCCGAGAAGCCATCACTGTCTCAGAGGTGGTGGGTGTTCCCTTGACTCCTGACCTTTAAGTTTCCCTGAAAGTTTGACTTCTACCAGGATGGCCACACCATGGAGGCAGGGCCTGCTCATTTGCTACCAGAGACTGGAGGCTGAGCTGGGTTTCCTGAAACCGTGGCCCATCTGGTACCTGACAGCCCTTAGCAGGTGGGGAGGTGTACAACGGATGTTTAAAAATCCAGGATCATTTCATCTATACTTGCAGATGGCAGTAGTTCTAGGGGAGCTGGGGGGATGGGGGGTCATGATGCTTTTCCTGTTGTTGTTTGGCTTCACACTAGGGGTCTAGTCTTGAGACATTCTCAAAAAAAAAAAAAAAAACTAAATTCTGCGTGCAATGATTTATTTAAAAATAACCAAACCTCCCCCATTTAAAAAAATAAAAAATGAATCAGATGAGTGGAGGGCACAGCACAATCATTTAACCAGGTCTTACTGACTACTTTCTGTGTTGCTGGCCCAGGCTGGTGACTCCCGGGCAACCCAAGGGCAAGACATGGAGTCTTCTCACACAACTCATGGGCCTAAATGCATAAATGAACTCATTTAACTTATGCCCTGTGTTAAATGGTGCTCACAGACTACAGAAAGGGGCCACAAATGCAGACACCTACTGGGCCAGATAGGAATTAGGCAAAGTGCTGCTGGGCAGGTGGGGTCCACTGTAAGCTCGAGATCCAGAGCTCTTCCTAATGCAGTCGCTGCTACTCAGCTCCAACCAATTTTTGCTCAGAAAAGAAGAGTTGGTCGTATCTTTCAGCTTTCAAAAGAAATTGGAACTTTCATTTGAAAACTGCTTATTATTATGATTATTTTTAATTTTGGCAACTAATTCAGATTTTAAAAACAGTAAGATGAAAACACCATACCCTGGCCCTCCAGTTTGCTACTTATCTTTAAAGAGAACTAAAGAGAAATTTCCAAATGGTGGAAATTAAAAAAAAATCACCAGATGATTTCTGCACCTCTGGTCAATAATTACACTCAAAATAATCTCTTTTTCCTTAGTGGACATAAATTCAGTTATATGAATGGCATTCCTTTCATACAGATCAAATGATTTTTATCCCTAGATGAGTGCTTCATCCTTTCATTCAACAAAGAGCTGTTGCACCTCTGCTCTGTTCCTGAGTCATGTTAGGCGTTGGTGGAAAAAGATGAGTAAAGCCTTCCTTGAGCTCAGAGTCCAGTTGGCCGGAGAGAACAGACACAGGGGGATTTACTGGAACAGATATATGTGACAATGTCCATGCCCAGCCCCAAGGGGAAAGGCCACTCCTACAGGTCCTAAGAGGCGGTGTGATGGAGGGCTGTACCTCTGCCCCTTGAGAAGATTCCTCAGTGGCTCCTGAGAATGGTGTAGGCAGGAAATAACCACCAAGGAAAGTGCACAAATGGTACCTATTTACCCAACGGCGATGTTCAAACAGGGCTACGGGTCATCTGGACTGTGTTTAGGAAAGTGTTACCCAGTTTGGGGAATGAGAGATATTTAGCCTGGAAAAGATGAGGCACTAGGGAAGGCTCTGGGGTGAGCAGGAAGGGGGGATGGGAGAGCTGTCAGCATCCTCCCGTAGGGCTTTTCATGGGGAGAGGAGTTAGACTGTGATGCGTCACCGCACTCCTAATCATCACTCCCAATGGGCGTGAGCTCCAGCTCAGTGATAAGAGTGAGAGCTAGAAGTCAGCAGACCTAGGATCAAACCCCAGTGCAAATACTTACGAACAACACCATCTCCAGCAAATTGCCTCTGCGTCTCAGTTTCTTCCTCTGTAATGTAAGGATAAAATAAGCTTTATTTCAGGGGACTGTTGATATAATTGAGTGAGATATTACGTTTGGAGGGTTTAGCCCAGAGCCTGGCATGTCAAAAGTGTTCGGTAAATGTTATTATAGAGAAACAGATAGTTCATTTTTATGTTAAGTCAAAATCTAACAGTCATATGTCAAAACAGGAAACCTGCTGCTCTTAAAAAATGAATTCTCTGTTGTTGGAAATGGCCAAGCACAGACTTGGTGACCAATGTCAGGGATTATTTTATTTGCATAGGGCTTCACAAATGTTGATATATATTTAAGTTCCTATTCAATTCTGATCCTCTAGGGTGTGTAGAAAAATCAGGTATCATACGAATGTAATCTATGTGTGTATATGTTTGCACACATATGCACACATGACAACCAATGGGATTTCTAGCTATTACGAAAATTTCTGAATAAGTGAATGAATGCATTAAGTCCTTTTAATTCGCTTTGATTTTTAATTTAATTATCAGCCATAGATATTTGAATGTTGCTTACTCCCTCCAGGAGCTCTCATGGCACAATGGTTAAAGCACTGGTCCGCTAACTGAAAGGCCGATTGTTCTAATCCAGCAACAGCTCCATGGGAGAAAGATGTGGCAGCCTGCTTCTGTAGAGATTTACAGCCTTGGAAACCCTATGGGGCAATTCTACTCTGTCCTATGTGGCAGTCTCCTTCCATAGAGATTTACAGCCTTGGAAACCCCATGGGGGAAGCTCTACACTGTCCTATAAGGTGGTTATGAGTTGGCATCGACTAGATGGCCGTGGGTTTTGCTTTGGTTCTACTTCATCCCTTTCCAAAAGCAAGCAGACACACTGACACATTCACATGATATCAAAAGACAGACTACAAGCAGTCACAAAAAACTTGGGAATCCCTTTGTCAAGGCAACACTGCCAAAAGGAGAAGGTGCTGTCCCCAATGACTGCAAAATTATGAGGGAGGAGAGTGTGTTTAAGACTTCCTTGTTGCTTTGTGGACAATTTTCCTACATGTTTGTCTCTGAAAATGACTTCCTTAGGAAGTCTTACTGGATTGTCTCATGTTGATCCATGAAGAAAGAAAACTATATCTAAGATAATATAGTGTAGAAAGATTGCTTTTATGGAAAAGAGAGAGAGAGAATGAAAAGGATGTCAGGCCAGCTTTTGGTACTCTCTCCAAATTTGACGTCATTGTCCCTTCCTTCCCACTTGCCTACTAACTGAAACGTTTGCAGTTGGAACCCACCCAGAGGTGCCTCAAAAGAAAGGCCTGGCAATCTACATCTGTAAGATCACAGCCATTGGAAACCCTATGGAGCACTGTTCTACTCTGAAACACATGAGGTCGCTGTAATTCGGAAATGACTCTATGGCAATAGGTCTGATTTTTTGGTTATCTAAGTCTACTTTGAGAAACTCATTGACACACGTAAGTGACCAAAAACATGTGGACTGTTTGTTACTGAGGGTATTTGTGTGTGAACAAAAGTAGTAAATGTCCTAGGCCAAAATCATTCCAATGGTCAAATCTGGCTGGTGCGGAACGTGTGTAAGGGAGTTAATTGGGAGAGGGAAAGAGAACAGGGTGCTTTCTAAAGCCCTTGAAGTCTCCTTATGAAGTCAGCTGCTGGTTTGCTATCAGGTAAGAATTTGAATTCCCAAGAGACCAATATATGATGAAACCACTTAATGTTTTTTCATTCCATTGGTTGGGTTTTACTCTGAAGTTTCAAGAAACTGTCCTTTTACTTCAAACTAGATGCAATTTGGTCTTGGGTTTATTAACTTACTTTCACTAAAGAAAAGCCATACTAGAGACAGCTTGGGTGTTGATCCGGGCTAGTTGAGTGTTGGAGCGAATCCACACCCAGCCCCCCACCCCCCCCCACCCCTCAGTACCTGTTTCTCCCCCACTCTTACTAGCTGCAAACTTGACTGCAAAGGTAGTCCATTATGGCCCATAATCTGGCTAAAGAAAGCATTTCCACTTTTGTTGACTTGCCTTTATTTCTTCCTGTTTGCCTTTTTCTTTCTTAAGAGTCAGGGTAAGGTCTAAGTCAGGGCTTTGAACCTCTTTGTTCAGGTTCAAACCCTGCTGAGAGTTTGCATTTTTAGCAAGTTCCCAGGCTATGCTAAAGCTGCTGGTTACGGACCAATTCTGAGAACCACTAGTAGAGCAGTGGTTTTCAAAATTTATTATACATAAGAATCACCTGAGGATCTTGATAAAATGTAGATTCTTATTCAGCATATCTGGGGTGGAAATGTAAATTCTCATCAGGGGTTCAAACTGGACCAAACCAGTTCAAAGACCTGGTCTAAACATGCCTTTAGCCAGCTGCATGTCTTTAAGCAAGTTATTGAATATCTTTGGAGCCCTGGTGGTGCAGTGGTTAAAAGCTTAGGCTGCTAACCAAAAAAAAACGTCAGCAGTTCAAATCCACCAGCCGCTCCTTGGAAACCTTATGGGGCAGTTCGAAGATCTGGTCTAAATATGCCTTTAGCCAGTTGCATGTCTTTAAGCAAGTTATTTAACATCTCTGAATCTCACCTTTTTTCAATTATGAAGATGGAGATAAAAGTAACTGGCTGGGAGCATCTCTATGTAGAGAAGACCAAAAGGACCACGTGCGGAAAAGGCCCATGACGCCATCAAATTATAAATGGAAGAAGGTCTGTCCTCCCTCCTTCCCTCTTCCCTCCTTTTTTCTCCCTCCCTCCCTGCTTCTTTCTCACCTTCCCTTCTCCTTTTCATCGTCGTCTTCTTTTTTTTTTAGTGAGAAGCAAGAGAAGCAACTCTAATGGCAGCCAGAAAACAAATGACCTGCTTACTGCACCCCAACTTATAAGAAACCTGCAACAACGTCATCCCTTTATATAAACGTGCAGTGTGCAGCAGCTAGGAAATGACAAGGCCCATTCTCACTCAGCCTCAGCACCCCCCCACTCATAACTAGCCCCTCCGCCGCCACCACCACTGCCAGCAGCCATGCCTCCGAAGGAAAGCCTCACATTCTGGGCTCTAGCTCCTGACCAGAGGGAACCCCTACATCATGGAAACCTCACCGTGGAGACTGACACACATTTTACTTTTAAATCTTTAAATTGATTGATTCTCTCTGACAACATTTTCTTAAAGTCTCTTTTACCCGCCTAATGAATTTGTGCCTTTGTGGAGGTATGTGATTGACAGAGCCACAGACTCATGGCGTCAAGTGTCTGCAAAGACTGAGGGTTTGTGGCAGCCTGTCCGGGTCCCGGTGAACAAGGCAGAGAGTGGAGGCCAATATCCAGACCTTTGCACTTGTATTAGAAGATAACCTCGTTTACCTGGAAACATTCTTGAGAATTATAACTTTTCCCTGTCTGAATTGCCCAGATGATTCCGTCAGAGTTTTGCATGTTCAACAAACATTTTTTGAGTTTCTAGGGTTTGTGTGCTAGATGATGACAAGAAGCAAAAGTGAGTTAAAAATGGTCCCCACCCTCAACTAGGAGCCTCCTGGTTGTGCAAATGATAAAGGACTTGGCTACTAACTGAAAGGTTGGTGGTTCAAATGCACTGAGTCACCTCAGGAAAAAGGCCTGGAGATCTACTTCTGGAAGGTCACGGCCTTAAAAAGCCTCTGTAGCACTGTTCTATATGGGTTGTCATGAGTCAAAAGTCCACTCAAAGGCAACTGGTTTTACCCCCGAGGAGCTCAGTCTTGTCAGGTAAATAGAGACTACCAGCCACAGAGGCCAAACCCATTGCTATCGAGTTGATTCCCACTCACAGGGACCCTGTAGGACAAGGTAGAACTGCCCCATAGGGTCTCCAAGGAGCAACTGGTGGATTCAAACTGCCGACCTTTTAGTAAGTAGCTGTAACTCCTAACCACTGAGTCATCTGGGCTCCCAATTCCTGTGCTTAGACAGCCCAAAAGAAGGTGCAGGTAATGGCATGGAGCCTTGAAGAACAAAGTCTTGATGGGAGGAGAATGAAGGAAAGACACTTCACCTGTTTGTGCCTTTGCCCACGTGGGTACTTCAAGCTCAAAGAATGCAGCTCATTCATTCACAGGCAAGTCTTCTGTGCAGCTAGGTGTCATGTCTTTATAGGGGTGTTGAAGTATCCAGGCTTGAAAAATGGGCTGTTACACTATCAGGAAAGTCCTGGAAGGGTATGCTTACATGTTTGGAATTTATTCTACAGACAGTGGATAGCATTTCTGAGGAAGAGGGTGGTGCGTGTCAGCTCATGTTCAGAGAGACACCCTGCAAGTGGCATGGAGAGCAGATTGGCAAGGAGAAAAACTAGGGGGAGGATGACGAGAAGACAGAATACTTACATAATTCAAACAACAGGAGTGGCATGAGGGATCTGTGCACTTGTAGTTTATTAGTTTTAAGGGTGGGCAGGGGAACGGAGGGCTTGGGGAAGACACTGTAGTTTCTTTCTCCCATCAGCCAGGCCAGAAGTCAACGAGTTTGGGCGTGACCATGTTGACTAAAGTGTTTGTGGAACATTTAAGGGGGACACACCCAACAGAAATTTAGATTTGGTGCTTCAAAGAAAGGTTAGGGCTGAAGATACTTCCCCTTCTATTAATAATGAGATGTGTTTGGACATTTTTGGCTGAGTCAGTTTCTCAAAATGGAACGACACTAGCTCGTGTAGCAAGTATGAGTTCACACTCTGTTGCCCAACAGCGTATGTTTGGCTTCTAGATTCACAACTTACTCCACCCCCTCCTTAGCCTCCTCTTCTTCTGCCATTCTATTTTCCAGCTGTTGGGACAGTCATTTACTTCTGATCAGGGTGCATCTTGGCTTGTGAATGGGGCTATTTGTAGCCTGTGGATGTCCTACCCACAGGCCAGAGATCCCAGGATCCATGGGTGTTCAGCTTATCACCATTGCCAAGGACAGTGGGACTGAGGACATTTCCCTGTGTGCCCCTGGTAAGCTTCGTATCAGACACTGCATATGAACTCCTACCCTCAAGCCAGAGGACTGTCATCTTCATTTATAAAAGGAGATTGCTGTTTTCTCCGCATTTTGAGGTGAGTTGTTTTGTTTGATCAGACTTAGTGAGCTCATCCCTGTATCGGTTTTTAATTTACGGCATTTAATTATGCATTTCATTTCCAGCAATTAAAAAAGAGTGATCCACACGCTGCCTTAGGTTAGCGCAGATGACTGAATTGGTATTAAAAAATAAAAGAAGGCACTGGCAGGCATCCTCTCTGTTAGTCCTCCAGCAAATACCAAAGCCTTTTTGGAGTCAGCTCTGCTCTCTCCTGCCACTCCCCAGCCATCGCTTCCTTCCCAATTGTTGAAGGCTTCTGCCACCTTATCATGGTTTAAAATAAGATAGGGCGAGCAGCATCCCCCGCTCCACATTTTGTACTTCCATGGGATTCCACCCAGAACTACAGAGAGCAAAAAGCAGGAAGGTGCCAGAGATCCCATTCATTTTCCCAGGACAAATCTAAAGCAAGAGAGAAATGGGTGGGAAGGTCCGCATCAAAGGCCCCTGATGGGAAAGTGGCCTTCAGAAGACCCCAAAGGAAACTCTGCCAAGATCAGGAGTAGGTCATAGCCTGTCTCCCAGGCAATGCTTCAGAGAGTGACATGACGGAGCCAGTAAATTACAGATTCTTCCAGGAATGGTGCCAGAGAACTTGACATTTCACATTCACTCACACATTGGCAGCTGTCACCACGGGTAACAAAATGCAAGAACTACCTACGGCTCAATAGGTAGCCCGTCCCCCAGAGTTTAGAAGCACCCATCTTAATCCCTGACAGCCCAGTGTCCAGGGAGGCAACTCCAGATGCAATTTTGATGAAACATTACTGCATGCATGTAACAGGAACAGTGTTTATGTGAATGTGTAAGTTGGGCTTCGCATAGAAACTAGACAGCAGACAGCTTTGGACTGCCTAGGTTTGGCTTCAAGTATTTTTGCATTCTTCTGTGTGAGTTTTCTTATTGCTAAAATAGGACATTATCATTAAAATCAGTGTAGAAAATTCAGATGAAAGAGACAAAGAAAAAAATTAAGTATCTGTAATCTCATTGTACAAATATCACTTCTATTAATATTTCATTGTAAATCCTTTCACATATATAATAATGTATAGTATAATATGCATCCTTAATACTAATACAGTATTTCACACATACACACTTTCCTAAATTTAATGATACCATTCGTCATAACAAATAGCATCAAGTTAACCATAGCTTCTTTTTTGGGGGGAGGGGAGAAGAGATGGAACTATATTAAATGAACAGAAAAATATTTTTGCTCAGTAATAAAATTTTCATTTATTCATTCAACTTCACTCTGATTTATTCTTCTGAATCACAATTAAAGTTATTAAAGCTTGAATCCGTGCTTTCTTCGTCTTTAATTACTCTTGGCCACGAGAGTAATGTCCAGCTCAGATGGAACGCTACTTTTTCAAAACCTGTATCAGTTATCTTGATTTTGATATCTTCAAAGAGTTTTATGATTGACACACTATCTTTAAACACAGAAGAGAATATCAGAGCTTGGTCTGCATTTTCTTTTTGATGAAACTTATGAATAAATCTTTTTCACCTGTAATTCAGTCTTGTATTCTTTAAAGATATGGGTCTTCTCTTGGAAGTCAGTGGGAATCGACTCAACAGCAACGGGTTTAATTTTTTTTTTTAATTGCCTGATAAGGTAGGTACTCCTATCCACATTTACAGATGAGGAAGCCAAGGCATAGAAGAGTTAAGCAATTTGCCAAATTTCCCATAGCTAGCAAGTAATGAAGCCAGAATTTAAGCAGGTGGCTTGGCTCCAGAGCCTTTAGTGCTATGCATATTCTTCCTATGTAGAATATGTGTGTATTTACATAAATCAGCATTAAATATGCCTATACATCACACGACTGGAGCCCTGGTGGCGTAGTAGTTAAGAGCTTGGCTGCCAACCAAAAGGTCGGCAGTTTGAATCCACCAGCCGCTCCTTGGAAACCCTATGGGGCAGTTCTTCTCTGCCCTGTAGGTCACTATGAATCTGAATCGGCTCAACAGCAACCCGTTTTTGGTTCTATATGTCACAAATTCCATTTCGTCTTCCCCTTGTCTCTACCTGTTCCTATAGCACACCCCTTCTTATGGCAGCAGTCTAGTCTACTCAGAGCTTCCTTATCGCTCTACCTGTAGCTGCCTCAGCATTATATGTAATGTCGTCATAGAAGCTTGCTAGCTAAGTCTTGACACACCTCTATGATTATTAAACTACTATAAGTGGAATCGCTGTGTAGGACAACCAACTCTATTGATTTCTCTTTGTGTGTGTCTTCTCTGACACGTGTCAAGTAATTCTAACTCTACCTCTCCTCTGACACCAGCAGTTCTTCTTTCTTTGACCCTAACCACCAGAGCTGGGTCGGATCTTACAAAGGGTACAGTTCTCCAGGCTGCCAAGTCTGTGCAATACTTCAGACACCAGCTGCAAACTTGTAGTTCTCCATCAGCCCTTATTTCTGATCTGCTGGCCTCAAATTTGGGGGTTCCCACTATCCCACAGCTTGAGTTTGATAATTTGCTAGAACAGCTCAAGGAAGTGCTATACTCCCTGGTACAATTTTATTACAGCAAACAGGATAGGAATGAACAGGCACATAGAGTCAGTTCTGGGACAGTCCCCAACACTAAGCTTTCTTTCCCAAAAAGGGACACAGCACCCTCCCTAATACCAATGTCTTTCAATCGCCAGTTAGCTTTCTCAGCTTCTATGCCCAGAGTTCTTATTGGGGTTTTATTATAGCAGCATGATTGATAGAATTTGATTGCCCAAACAGCTGAACTCAAGCTTCAGCCCTCCTTTCCTGAGATTGGGCTGATATCATACGGTGGGTCTTTCTGGCATGGCCAGCCCACACCCAGAGTCATTTTATTAGCATAACCTATCAAGCAGGTGTGGTCTGAAGCCCCACCAAGCAGGGGGAAAAAGAATCCAACCACTGGGGAAATTTCAAATGTTTAGAGATTACCTCCCAGGAACCAGACGCAAAGATCAAGTTGTTTGGGTAAGGTTAATGGTACATATCCCACGTCAACCATGCCATTTGCCTAGGACTGAGGGCTTTCCTGGGATATGGGACTTTCAGCACTAATCCAGGACATTCCCAGGCAAGTCAGGATATTTGGGCTACAAAGCATTTTTGCACCTATGTTGCTTGCTGAAATGCTCTGCTGATTGTGCATCTCCTTAATTGGGTCAATGGTTTGCTATTAAACCGAGGGAGAAAGAGAAGGTGGTCTTTCCATATGTTCTTAGGAGAGTGTCCCATCCTACATCTTTATGACAACCATGAGGAATATGTATGTTTAGGCTCAGAAGTCATTGATTGGGGGCCTGAGGGGGGGATGCCATGAAAGTTACAGGGACCTATGAATATGAGGAGGGCCTTGACGCCAAGGCAGACAATGGTAGAAGATTAGAACCAGAAGAGAGGGGGGACAACATTGACTTCATGCAGATGTGGCCAAGGAGAAGGAAGCATATGGGGGGCTGATATCAAGACCTGTGTCTGTTTTTGAAGTCAGCAAAATGGCAGACTCTTTGTCTGCCATGCTAGATACTCCTTTGCGTCAGTTCAGTTGAGCACATGTTAACTGAATATCTAGCACTCTGCTAGGCGCTGGGGGTAAAGAGGAAAATATATCCAAGAAGGTACTTCTCCAGACCTGTGCTACACCTTCCTGCCAGAGACATCCAGAACCCTCGTGTTATCTTCACATACTCATTTATTAAGCAAATATTCACTGGTGCCAGGGATAGTGTGGCCTTCACAGAATTCATAGCCTTCCTCTTTCCCTGTTGAAAATACGCTTAGGAGAAAATATGTTCTCAGTATTGGTGAGTAAACCCTTTACAAGACTACTATCATGTTTAAGTATCTCACTGTGGAACAAAACACATCTTTTCTTGTTAAAGAGATTTCAAAATCAGGGAGAAAGTAGGGGAGACTTTGGGGAATGGAGGACCCTCATATCCAAGTCGAAAAATAACAAACCAGTTGCCATCGAGTCAATTCTGACTCATGACAACCCCATGTGGTGCAGAGTAGAACTGTGCTCTGTAAGGTTCTCAATAGCTATGACTTTTTGGAAGTAGATCGGCAGGCCTTTCTTCTGAGGCACCTCCAGGTGGGTTTAAACCTCAACCTTTCGGCGAGTGGCTGAGTACTTAACTCTTTGCACCACCCAGGGACACTGGAATCATACCCACTGACACCTGTGTAGGAGCCAGCCGTCCTGTGGAAATGGCCAAACGACCTTGTTGAAAGAAAACAAAAACCTGTTTCGCAAAACAGATCTAAGCAAAGAAGGGAGAACTCCAGGCAAAAAGAGACTTCAGGTTGCCAGTTTGGGGGGAGTGGTGAATGGCTGGACAAAGGCCACCATCTGACTCCCCAGGTCTCTCAGCACTCTCCACTTTGAAATCCTCCTTAACACTAAGCATTCAAAGACAATAATTCAAAGAACATCATTCTCAAAATATACACTTCTGGGCCTACAATTGCAGAAAGATAAAATGTTATTCTGATGCAAGGTAGTATTTATTCAGCATTCAACATGAAACAGGCTCTGTGCATAAAGCTGTTGTGCTCCAGGAATGTGGTTGTGAAAATACCTGATTTTATTAAACTGTGCAAGATAAGTAGTAATGTGTCAATTTCTATAGGGAAGAAATGAAGACCTTCCCTCAAGTCCACTTCCTAAGGTAATTGCACCCCAGTTTCAAAAGGCTGGTTCAGCTTAGCAAATAACCTTCTTGGCTTCCCTCCACAGGTTACTTCCTACCCCTAGACCAGGGGTCTCTGGCTACCATCTTGCTTTTTTTCTGGCCACCAGGACTCAGTCCAAGAGCCCATCTTCTCCTGGCCCCAAACAAACACGGAAGTCCCTTCCCCACTGCAACTTGTCCACTGAATGGCTTCTCTCGCTGGTCAAATCTGAGGAATGGAGTCTGCATCCCCACCCCAGAGGGGTTCTCCCATCCTCATCAAAAGATTCTACCTCTTGGAGGGCATTGAGTGACATGCTCAGATGAGATCTCTGTCTGCCCTTGAGGACATGTCTTTGCGATAGGTAGGTTATCCCAGTCTCTGAAACGGCTAGGGAGACCTGTGTACAGACGGTCCCAGACGGGTCATGCATCTTGTGTGCTTTGCCAAAATCCCCACACCTTCAAGCCCACATGGAGCTCCTCCTGACCCAGGTGTTGAGTGAGCCTCCTGCAACATGTTGACCAACTGTGCCCACCCTCACAGATCTTACAGGTACATCCCCTCCCAGGTACTGAAGTCAGAATGCCAAGGGCAGAAGCGCCTCGCAAACAGCAGCAGTCCCTGGAGCCCCTGAGTAAGATGAAGGAGCCGAATGCTCCTGTCCAGCTGTGGCAGCAAGGTACTGACAGTGAGCTGGCTGTCCAGAGTCAGCTCGTTTATTGTCATACGAGGTCAGGGATAATGACGACGCACTTATAGCTAACGTTTGTTGGGAACTTATTACGGACTGTGTCAGTGGTTGCATACCAACCCTAAGGGATAGAAGGCATTATCTTATCTTTATAGGCAGGGAGCTGAGAACTGTCGAGGTAAGTAAACTGCGCAAGGTCTCGTAGCTAATCAGGGGCAGAGCTGGGACGCCAGACCCAGGTGTGTGACTGCTGTGCAGCACTGCCTGCGCTCAACTTAGTGACAGGCCCCCAAAGCCCAGCTAATGGCAGAGATTGTGAATCACTTAATTTTTTCGTGCGTGTTTTAAAATAAGCTATAAATGGCTGGCATTTGAAAATCAAAATCGACATCATCGGAAGTATAAAAATAATGAGGTGGGTGGAAAATGGCATGATGGCGTGTGTGAGCAATTTGCACAACGAAGGAACGGGGGGCATTTAGAGCCAACAAAGAAATGGCTTCTCCTTTTTCTATAGTCACAGATAAAAACCGATATCCAGCGTTAGGGAAAGGCAGCTTTTAAGCAGTTTCACTTATTGTCAAGCTTCCTTTTGATTACAGCAAATAAGTTTTCCTTTAATGGGAGACTTTCTTAGAAAAGCGAAAAAGCCTGACTACAATAAGCCTGGCATTCTGGTGCAAATGATCTTTTCCGGAGGACTGTCCCAGGGCCCGGGCGTTCGCCACTTGTCTGTGACATTCCCCGTGTGCAGAATGGGGTCTCCACGGCTGACCATAGAGGCAGCTTATTATCTCTCGGCAGCACGTAATGTGTTCTACCAAGTGACTGCATTACTGCAAGCCCCTAAATTGTATTTGGACAAAGAATAATTGAACACTGGACAGAATAACAAATGCCCCGGTCAAGTTTGCTTCATGGGTTTATCGTGTTGTATTAACATGATAGAAATATGAATACTTAAATCTTATCTCAGGTATAGTTTATAACTGCATTAATCATTTACTGTATTATATATTTTTCATGTCAGTAAGATTGTGAGGAAAAGATTCAATTTTCACAGCACAGTCAGAGAGTGTGTTTTAGATAAGTAAGAGGCCAGGATTAAACTACCGCAACATGGCTTTCTATTGCAGACCCTATAAAGGGAAGGTTAGCATATATCAAGCAATATTATGCAGGATCCTTTAGACTTGGGAAAAATAAATCACCAAGCTCTTCGATGCCATCACCGTGTTTTCCTGGATCAGATAAACAGTTACAGACTTTTTATTTATATGTGATGTGTCCAGATCCGGCTGGCGAGACAACTGTTTGCCCAGGCCTGATGTTTCTCTTTGCACAGTGTGTGTCAGGTGCTGACTTCCCGGGTCCTTCTTGGCAGAAGTGTAGGGAAAAGGAGGAGCCCAAGTGGCATCTTTGACCTGGCACTGGATGGAGTCAGCACTGGGAAGAATGCTCTCCTTCTTGAGGGAATGTTACTCCAGAAAGGTAGTTGTCGTAAGTGCTTTGCTGGGGCTAGTGCCTTCAGAGCCATGAAAGGCAATCTCTAAAGCAGTCGTGGGCTGTTGTGTGTGTGTGTGGGAGATGGGGGAAGGGCTGTCTTCTCCCTCCATCCAGCTGCCATCAAGTCAATTCCCACTCATGGTGACACAGTCCCAGCTGGGTCAGAGTAGAACTGCGTTCCATAGGCTTTTCAGTGGACGATTTTTTTGGAAGTAGATCACGAGGCCTTTCTTCTGAGGAACCTCTGGTAGACTCAAGCCTCCAAACTTTCAGTTAGCAGCCAAGCAGGTTAACCACCGAACCTCCTAGGGACTCCTCTCTCTATATAGGTGATAGATAAAATATTGGGTCCTAAGTGGCTAAGTCTCCAAGAATCATGTCAGCATCAAATTAAATCACAACAGGCATTCTTGCTGAAAGACAGACATTTTTTTCCAAATAGCCAGCTTCAATCTGTTCTGATGAGGGGTTAGAATAGAGAACTTTGTTTTTTAATACAAACTTCCTGAGATTCCAGTTAACCCCAGCTCCCCAGGGTGTCTTTTGAGCTACCCTGTGAGAAGTTTATCCTGGTCGGCCTTGTCCTTTAAGCCTTGGTATTTGCCCAGCAAAGTGAAGCAGAGGTCACTGCCCAGAGTGACTTATTTCTCAAAGTTCAGGGAAAAATCAAAACAGCAGGCCGGAGAAAAGAAAGGTGAGATGCAGAGACACAAATCACTTCACAGTCACAAAAATTGCCAAAAAATAGCAGCTTGCAGCTGTGCACAGCAGGGACAGAAAACATTAAACACATGTTAAATAACAAATAGGCGACTTAAATATAGCTAAAAATGGACCTTATTCTGAATAAATCATGCAAGCTGCATCTTAACTGTCCTGAGAATTGTAATGGATCATGTGAAATCTGCCAAATTTGTATTTAAAAAAAAAATGTCAATAGCGTGCGCCTCTGCTTTAAAAGGACACGATGATGCTGGGCTCAGGGAAGATGTTCTCGGCTTCTGTCACCCCTCCTCCAGCTCCTCTTCCCCCGCCGCCCCGAAGACTACAGCTGGATTTAAGAAATTTTACTTTAGTTAAAGACAAGCAAGACATGCATTTGAATAAGTCTATTTTTTTGTGCATGTGTGTGGATAAAAACTGTTTAACATTCACTTTGCACTGCCTTCCCACTTCACAAAATTGTTCCCTCTTTCTTTCGAACGTGTAATGGACTTGGCTCATGTCTTCTGAACCGTTTTCTGCAAACCACAGAAGTTCATTTCTCTGCTACTTCTCATCCATTTTTAGCCTCTGCTAAGACATAGCCATTGCCACATGGGCAAAGAGGTTTTTATCCCATCTCCTTTGCTGTCGGGAGGGGGGAAACCACCGGCTTTTACGACGAGAAGGCAAAATAAATCTCCAGCCAGGGTATTCAAATCAATCCTGCTGGCAATGCTCCTTCTCTTGAAGTGTTTGCTGCCTTATAGATTTCTGTCTTCAAATTATTTTCAAGTTCTTTGGCTTGCCTTCAGCACTTAGGGTCACATTTTGGCTTATTCTGTTTGTCTCTTACTTGGGAGATAAATGTACCTCAATGACATGAGGGCGAACTGAGATGACAGACTTCTTAAACTGGCCTTTCTTTTGTCTCACTAACACATTTCTTTTTGCTCCAGCACCTACATGCACACACATGCATGTGCACACATGTGTACACACACACGCCCCTCCCCCCGGTGTACATATCGGATGCCATTCCTTTAGGATGACAGTCTATTTCTTGATGGAAAGGTAGTCTGCGGTTGCACTCTTCCAGCAGCAGTGGAATTTCATTGCTATATATATATTTTTGTCACTAATAATCGGTTGCCAAGGAATTGAATGTAAGGGACCTGGATGCGTTGTGGAGGTGGCATTGTGATAGCGTGGATGTCCATGTCGATGAGTGAACAGGGGCTGCAAACACAGACACCGTCCTTTGTACCTAACCTTCTCTCCTTGTGTCCTATTTTCGGTCGGAATATGCAGAACACTCTCTTAGCATGAACAGCAAATATGTGACTTTGAGGGCAAAAATACATATGTGTGTAAAGAAGAGAAGCCAAGGGAATAAAAAAAAAAAAACACAAGGACCGAATGGAGTCCTAATGGGAGTGGCTGAGAGGCAGGATTAACATACTGTGCAGGCTTCTCTCGGCCCCAGCACCCTCTTTTGGCTCATACACAGAGTGTTTCCACCGCACTGTGCTCAGATGGGGGCTCTCCAAAGTCAGTAAATGCTCTAATGTACTGAGAAGTCATAAATATGGAATATACTGCACCGCTGTCTCCATTTCCTGTATTTCAAGGATATGGGTGAAATTACAGATGGTAGTATAAGTAGTGATTTAAAAAGAAAGAGAGAGAGAGAAATGTAGAAAGAAGGAAGAAAGAGATTCTGGTCAGAAGAGGGAAAAGAAGGAGTAAGGAAGAAAAAAAGGAAGGAATGCAGGAAACAAAGAAAAGAAAAGAAAAAATAAAAGAGGAGAGGAGGGGAGAGAGACATGTTTGTTGTTAGTTGAGAACCGATTTAGCATTCCGTTGCCCGGAGATAGTGTTTCCAGGACAGGGTACTAGTGGACGAGCACCATCTTCCCAATGGCGGCAAGAAGGCGGGGAGACGTGTCTCTCTAGTCGGTGATGGCCCTTTCTTTGGTGAAGTTCTGGTCTCCCGTGGCTGTGGGAAATCAACTGGGCTGGCTCCTTTTGCAAAGACTTGCCTAGCTACCAGCTTCCCCAAGAAGATCTCCAAGCTGCCAGCCATCCCCCACATGTTCTCCAAACGCAAACTGTTTTTGAAATTTCCAGCAGGGGAATAGTTCAAGAGGGCACAACAGAAAACTATTATTTGCAACTTTGGTGGCCCACCTCAGCCCAGCCCTATTTTGATATCATTAAAAAAGAAAGAAAGAAAAAAGAGTGTGTTTGCAGCAGATATCCCCAAACGAAGCTGAATAGGTTCATGAAATAATATCTGAAATGTAGCTTTATTAGAACTCTGTCCCTACCCCCTTCTTTGAATCCTTACTAATGTACATTGTGTTCCTGTGCTTTCGTTTGGCTTGAATGGCCCCAGAGATTTGGGGTTCATCTTCTGCTTTGTGTGCTTTTTAATCTGTTCCTTTCTCTTATAATATTCCTCCCCTAACTTGCCCAATGTGATTCATTTCTTTAAGATCTTGTTTTATTTTTAAGTCATCAATTACCCAAACTTTGTGGGCCTATCTGTCCTCAGCCATCTGGACCCCATACCTTATTTTAAAGCATGTTCAAATAATGACAACCTTCTTTTCTCAATTAATTTATGGGCTGTGGAGACCATTTTTCATTTGTTATCATGCGCTTCCATTTGATCTCTCCTATCTTTCTTCTGCATCTGCGACCATGGTGTATAAATCTTCCACTCCAGCATTGTCATGGGGTCCAAGATATATAGGCCTCACTCCCTATTAGTTCCACAAAACTGACCTTAATTTCTAAAAATGGTATCAAATGTGAATAAAGTTTGGTAAGATGATTTGTTTTGATTTACTTTGTACCACTTATCTTTGAGTTTTCTTCCTCCTTTTCTTTTATCTAATTTAGACAGTAGAGTCTTGCAAGCCGGGTTCCAGTTTATCCATTACCTTCCCGCCAGTGCTTGTTCCTCAGCGAGATAGGCTGGGAGATTTGGGGCTGTGGATAGTGATAATCTGGCCTGTGGACATGCTTGCGGTTGGTTTGTGTTGTTTTCTATTTTCTTCAAGCTGACCTGGAAGCTTCAATATCTTTTCCATTTCAAAAAAGGGAGTGTTTTCAAACAGCATGGCCACATCAAATTATTAGATATTGTATCTGAGAACTGCAGAATAAAATTAAACATGCAGATCCAAGTAGCTTTTATTTTCTGCTGCTATGTTAACAAATTGGAGGACTGGAAAGACCCAAATCGCTCACCAACCATTTAGGGGAGGCTGGTTTTGGATTTCTGAGAGGCTGTGGCTTACAAAACAGAATCTCTGCGTGTGTGTGTGTGTGTGTTTTGTTTTACATAAACACACTTCGGTCCAAACTAAAGAATGCTAATTAAGCAAAAACCATGGCCAGATGTTTATTAACACTTCTCAGGTTCATGGGATTTGGAGAGTGTGAAGTTTTCATGGGCTAATTTAAAAAGGGAAACACCTTTATTGGAATAACGGCCAATTATAATTGCTGACTTTGCCTATTCTTTTTTGTGCCGGTGAAGTTGGGGGAGGGGGGTCCCCCAAAGCTGGTGAATGAAACACCCTGGCTATGTTCTGATGCCTCTGGCTCTGGCCAGCACCCCTGCATTGGGCGTGGCATTTCAGCCGTGTATACTCGCTGTGTGGAGTCGTGAAGCCCACCCAAATGGACACACAAAATGAACCCTGTGCAGCTTGCTGCACGGAGCCATTGTTTTTTTTCTGGTTTTTGTTTGAAATCACATTATGAGTTTTTCTTGTGTTCACTGCGTGGGTGCCTACTGGTATGGAGACTGTCAGAGACGACCCTTTGCCAAGCAGTGGAGCGTCTCTGGAATGCCAGCAAACGGGAAAACAGGAAGAGGGGCTGTCAGGCCTCAGCATGGTGACTTCACTCTGGGCCCCAGATTCAAACTGTGGAGTAATAAAACTGAACAGCACCATATAAAACTCCGCGTTTCATAAGACAAATATTGCTCTATGCAGTCATGTCCCTTGCACTATGTTAACTGTAGGAAGAAATGGAAACAGTTTTAGTGACCCCCTGGGACCTATAAAGGCTATTTCTGAGTCTGAATCTTGCTGTTTAATTTAATCATTTATTATATTAATATTCAAATGGGCTGCATCTTATTAGCTACTGCAAAGATGTTAGTATGTCTGAAATAAATACCTAATTATGCTTTTGAAGAGAGGGGTTCTAAAGACTTTGGTATGTTTGTGCTAATAGAACGGTTCATTTGCAGATTTTTTTTGTGGAAATCAGCAGTTTGAGGTTTTTTTTTTTTTTTTTTTTCTCTTTTAAGAAAATAAAAATAAGGATTGAATGCACACTGAGAGGTTTTAGTAGGAGGTCCTAGTTCCACTGGCTCCCCAGCAGCCTTGGAATTATGGGGTTTTGTTCTCTGTACCCAAGCGAACATCCACCTTGGAATAACCAGCACCCTCGGCTCAATAACGTGTTAATACAATAAACTAGTTTAGCCAAATGGCCATGAAATTAAGGATGCTCCTGTTCAAAGGGGAAAATCGTGGACATCCTCTTGAAAATATATTTTTGAGGCCACCGTACTAATGTATTTTTTTAACATGACTGTTTCATTATTTTCTAACTGCATCTCACCCCCCCCCCGCCCCCATCCCTTTCTCTCTCTCTTCCCAGTGCAAAATCAAAATCTTATGTAGGTCATTGATTTTTACATCTACAGACAATGGACACCAGCAACTTGCAGAAATCACACCATGGCATTCGGAGATTCTGCACAAGACATAAAGGCATAGAGCCCCTGAGGGAGGAGCGTGGGGACACAGGCCTGGAGTGTCGGTTCGGGTACGGCTGAGGCCAGAGCCGGGCAGGATCCACATGGAGTCCATTTTCCTAGTGCTGAGCATTAGTTTCATGAGGATGGATTACGCTGCTGGCGTAATATCCGCAAACGGTGCCGATAAATTCTCAGCTAAATGTATACACTGCATTTCGAGCAGTGGAGAAATTAGCAGTAAGTGCAGAAGTTACAGTCTGAGAAACTGGGAATTACACGTTACTATCTTTCTAAAGTAACTGCCACTGGATTTGCAATCACTCTTACTTTTATTTTCTAAGATTACGAAAATGGTATGTCTGCTAATACCCAATTATCTGCTTCACATTTTTTTTTTTTTCCAGATGAGTGTTAGAGCCAAAGGTCAGAGTCCAGAGCACAGGGCCACGAGGTGGCATCCACAGCCAGGAATGGCCTCAGTTCCCCCTTGCTGACCTCCATTTAACCTGTAAATTGACCTCAAAAGGGTTTATTTTTCTACTCCTCACATGGATGGCTGTCCCAAGAGAGGGACCCCTCTTTTCCTGGGTGGATAATTACATTGTGGCTGAAATTTGCTTTCAACTGCACTGTGCTCAGCAACATCCCTTGTTCTGGTGACATGCTTCCTTCCCCCAGCCTCGCCATACATAGCCCACGTCACCTTTCCTGCACACCTGTTAGAGGTCAGTTCCCAGGGGGCTATTGGGCACTCTTGACCAATCCATGGGGATTCACAGCAGGTATGGGCTCTGTCCTCAGGGAACTTTCCAGCACATCAGTCACAACTGTTTCATTCTAGTAAGTGGTGGTGACCTTAGGAACGCGTATGAGGGGAGTGTGACCAAACCAGCTGAGGGGAGACGCCTCCAGGAGGTGACATTTGAGTGTGTTGTGGTCTGAGGCCCAGTGCCGACTGTGTACCAGGCACCATGCTTCATGTGCACTAATTTATCACCTCAGGTTGTCCTCACCACATTCAATGGAGTGGTTGCTATTTCCTCTGACTTTCCCACAAGGCAGCAGAGTTGTAAAAACAGGACAGTGAGTGGCCAATTTGACACCACCGCCCCTGGCAATGGGCACCACAGTCTACTTCTCCTCAGACAGCAATAGGAAACGCCAGCTCTTCGTAGAAGAATCTACACTTAACTCATTGGGTCAAGGAAAAGGCACTTGTTTAGCTCAGGGCAGACTGCAGTTAGATGTGATGACAAAGGATGACCAAGTGCTCCACGACACCACAAGAGGATCTAAGTCAGGCCACCTGAGGAGATGGCGGGTACACAGTACACCTCAGGCACAGGAGGACCACATCTCCTGCACCACAGAGACGCAAGGATGTCCCTGATTGCCAGGAGCATCATGGTGGAGTCTCTGAAGTTCTCTGTGGGAACCCTGCATTTCCTATGAGTATTGATGGGGCACAAATAATGCAATCCCCTGCCAGGTGAATAGGAAACAAAGAAGGTGCAGAGGGCGTGGTGTCTGAGGCTGGCCACAGGGAGGAGAAGGAGGAGGAAACCATGAGGTTAGGAAGTGCATTCATGGGGAGTTCCTACCTGGTCTGCCTGCTGCCGGCTACGGAAGGAGGTAACAGATCTACTTTCCTAACCCCCCAGTTTCCCCCTGAGGTCAGAGAGGGGCAAGCCTACACATCTGGATCATAACAAAAGGTTGAGCAACTTGTCTATGCAGCTGTGGCATTGATTTATTTATTTATTGTTGTTGTTAGGTGCCCTCGACTCATGGCATACCTGTAAAACAGAGTGGAACTGCCCCATACAGTTTCCAAGGAGGGGCTGGTGAGTTTGAACTGCAGACCTTTTGGTTAGCAGCTGTAGCTCTTAATCACTGGCCCACCAGGCCTCCATGAGGTTGATTAGTATATTTAATTAATTGTACCAATTGATTTCTTTAATCTTGCTTATGGTTGGGTCCTCCCACCGTTCATGGTTCCACCCAGAAGTCTCTCTCACAACACCCTGCATTGATTTTCTGCCTGAAGGAGCCCCTCCTCCAACTCTTCATCGCGTCACCCTTCTTAGCACTTAGAACTGTCCGGAATTTCTTATTTATTTGCTTACTTATCTGTTGTCTCTTCCCCCCACTGAATGTAAATCCTGGAAAGAAGTGACCAGGACTCACTGCATGATTTGCAGTATAAAAGGAAAACATGGAGCCCTTGTTCAAAATCATTATGAAGTTCAAGATGGCAACAGCAGAGCATTAAACTAGTTTGGGGTCCTTCTGCGTCCGGGGCTAGGTTGCCCACCCATGAAGCCACTCTGAGAGGCACTGTGTTCCCCAGTGCCCAGAACATTGTCCAGCATTCAGAACATGCTCAGCACATGCTGAAGAGTGAACATTTGAGCCCTTTTATGGGGAGGCATTCTCATTTTCTTCATTACCAAAAGAGAGCAGGCAGAGAAGCCTTTGCCTAGAGGATAAGCCCACAGGGTTGGATTTTTTGCAAGAGCAGAATCTAGATCTCACTTGACCATCATTGTATCGCCCAACATGAGGCACATCGCCTTCTGCTAAATCACAGTTAAATAAACGATTGAGTGAACAATGAACAAACAAAATATACAAAGCACTAAGGAGCCCCGGTGGTGCCCTGCTAACAGAAAGGTAGATGGTTCAAAACCACCAGTGGCTCCATGGGAGAAAGATATAGCAGTGTGCTTCTGTAAAGATTTATAGCCTTGGAAACTCTATGGGGTTGCTCTGAGTCAGAATCAACTTGATGGCAGTGGGTTTGGTTTTGGATGGGCCTCAGAGAAGGGAGATAAAACTTCCATTGCTGGAGAGCAGCTGGGGCTTCAGGGAGAGTTTTTGTTAGCTCTACATGTACTACACAATGAAATACTGCCCAGTTCCACACCATCCTCATAATTTCCAGTATATTTGAGTCCATCATTGCTGCCATGTGCCAATCCACCTCACTCAGTGTCTCCTTCCTCCTCACTGACCCTCTACACCAAACATGATGTTCTCCAGTGATTGATCTCTCTTGATGACATATCTGAAGCAAGTGAGTCAAACAAAGTTCTTTTGTGATCCGTATGGTTTTTACTGGCTGATTTTGGAAGTAGATTAACAGGCCTTTCTTCCTAGACTCTAGTCTGTAATTGCCAATAAAGCTTGTCTATTTCAGATAATGTTGTTGTAACGTGCCCTTGAGTCAGTTCTGACTCTTAACCGCCCCAAGTACAACAAAATGAAACTGCCTGGTCCTGTGCCATCCTCACAATCATTGTTACACTTGAGCTCATTGTTGAAGCCACTGTGTCGATCCATCGCGTTGATGGTCTTCCTCTTTTTCATTGACCCTTTACTTTACCAAGCATGGTACCTTTTCCAGGGACTGATCACTCCTGATGACATGTCCAAAGTATGTGAGATAGTATGGCCATCCTTGCTTCTAAGGAACATTCTGGCTGTATTTCTTCCAAGACAGATTTGTTTGTTCTTCTGGCAGTCCATGGCATAGTCAATATTCTTCACCAACACCATATTTCAAAATGTCAATAGTTTGGTCTTCCGTATTCATTGTCCAACTTTCAAACACATATGAGGCGATTGAAAACACCATGGCTTGGGTCAGATGCATCTTAGTCTTCAGGGTGACATCTTTGGTTTTCAAAACTTTAAAGAGGTCCTTTGCAGCAGATTTGCCCAATACAATGTGTCATTTGATTTCTCGACTGCTGCTTCCGTGGATGCTGATTGTGGATCCAAGTAAAATGAAATCCTTGACAACTTCAATCTTTTTTTTTTGTTTATCATGGTGTTACTTATTGGTCCAGTTGTGAGGACTTTTGTCTTCTTTATGTTGAGGCGTAATCCATACTGAAGGCTGTGGTCTTTGATCCTCTTCAGCAAGTGCTCCAAGTCCTGTTGACCTTCAGCAAGGATTTTGTGCCATCTGCATAACGAAGGTCGTTAATGAGTCCTCCTCCAATCCTGATGCCCCGTTCTCCTTCATATAGTCCAGCTTCTTGGATTATTTGCTCAGCATACAGATTGAATAAGTATGGTGAAAGGATACAACCTTGATGCACACCTTTCCTGATTTTAACCATGCAGTATCTCCTTGTTCTGTTCAATCGACTGTCTTTTGATCTATGTACAGGTTCCCCATGAGCAGAATTAAGTGTTCTGGAATTACCATTCTTAACAATGTTATCCATAATTTGTTATGATCCACACAGTCAAATACCTTTGCGCAGTCAATAAGACACAGGTAAACATCTTTCTGGTATTCCCTGCTTTCAGCCAGGATCCATCTGACATCAGCCATGATATCCCTGATTCCATGTCCTCTCCTGAATCAGACTTGAATTTCTGGCAGTTCCCTGTTGATTTACTGCTGCAGCCACTTTTGAATGATCTTCAGCAAAATTTCAAATAATAAATAGACACAAATAGGGGAGAAGTGTTCACTCCAGGAGAGATAACTGATCAAAGGTGTGGAGTTGTAGAGCACCAGCTGTGTTCACAGGAACTAGAGTGTGGGTACAGGAATACAGTGGGGAATGCCCTAGAGTTTAAAGCCAGCCCCTCCTTTCCTCTCCAGCTTCAGCTAAGACTTCTCTTGGAGGCCTTCTTGACAGCAGCATGAAAGCCAGGAAAGCCCAGGTTGGAAGAAATCCAATTCTGATGAATCCTGGAGGCAGGGCAGGCGTACCTTGAGCTTCTTTCCATTTCTAGCACAAGCATTGAGATGGACAACAATTGTTGAAGTTTAGAGGTTCCTGGAAGCCTTGTCCTGTCTAGCAAGCTGGGCATGTGAAGAAAGCTTACTTATGGGGGTAGGTAGGTGTGAAGTAAGTCAGGGACTGAAAGAGCCACAGAGGCAAAGTTTTAACATTTCTGAATTTTCCAGAAGCTCATTGGACACATGAAGGCCGTGGCCATTCTGCATGAAGTCCTAGGTGGTGATGGGAGACATGCTCTAAATCTGACCAGTAAATATACTCTCACTAACATGTGCTTCTGAAACATTCACAGAGTCCTAATTATGCCCTTAATCATCTTAGGGGTAGGTGGAAAGCTAGCTTTGATTTCTTCTTGGATTTAATATTTAAATACAAACTTGTAGGACATCTGTCCAACATGAATGACTTCTAGGTCCCAGCACATGGCACTGGCCTCCAAAGGCCCCTCCCTCCCCACCTCCTTGTTCATTGTCTTCTACTTGCCAGGAGGTCATCTTCCTTTGTGCCTTTTGAGCATGGCAAGCTTGGTGGATTCTCGTCCAGCACCACAGCTAGACTGAGGATGTCAGAGGAAGCAGGAGTCTGGACCTGGCAAAAGGAAGGTGATCATCCTTGGCTCAAGGCTCTCCTCACGTTTTCTCTGAGAGCGTGGGACCTCTCAGAGCCAGGATGAGTTTGGCTATTTGGTCCTTGATCCTTGTGACCCCTCCATTCATTCATTTATTCTTAGGGAGATGGGTTATGATGAAGCCTGTATTATGTGTAAGGCATTACAGGGATTTCGAAAAAGTTAATACAATGATTTTGCAACTGAGGAGACCCCAGGCTAAGATGGGTAACTGGGTTATAAAGGATAGCAAGGGACAAGTGGCATGACTGAATGCTGATGACAGGCTGCAGGGGTTGAGTGAGGCCCTGAAGGCAGTGATCAGGAAAGGCTTCCTAGAGGAAGTGATGTGTCAGCTGGAAAGGCTTCCTGAACATTTATTGAGTCCAGGTCCAGGACGGGCTCAGGATCTGTGCCAGAGACCTTTGTGACTGGAGCCCCTAGCCCACTGATCTAGGCTGGGATCCAGCACGCCAATTTCCCAGTGGGTCCTTCCTGCCTTCTCAGAGTTCCTCCTCCCAGGGATGGGTCCTACCCACCTGAAGCACTATCAGTGTGTTTGTGTGTGTGGGGGGGGGGGGTGGTATTAGATACTGTCGCAGAAGCAAAGGGATGAGATAAACAGCAGGGCTAGAGTGGGGCTGGGGGAGGCGTGCTTTGGAAGAATTGACTTTCACCCAGCAGAAATTAGCTCTGGCTTCTATTGGTTCCTGTGGCCAGATTCTTTACATTGAGGATCGTTACTACAGCCTGTCTTTTTTTTTTGTTTGTTTTTTTCCTTCTTATGGAGAGAAGATCAGATTCTATCAAAAGTCCTAGTGGTGAGGGCGAGCATTTATGCAGATCAGCCTCCGTTAGGGCATCCACGGTTGCCCCGGTAATATACTTGTATCACCCTCCGTAGAATCCTCGGAGGATCAATGTGAGGCTGTAACTACCACACAGCGAAAAAGCCTATACTCCTGCTGCCTTCGAGCAGCCATCGGCGGCTGTGTACATGTCTCCCTCATTATTTGGATGTGCCGTTGAGTGTTGTGATCAGTGATTCAGTACGCATGATTCATCAGGAAGACATTTGCTCGGCAGACATGTGAGGAGCTGTCTGCCTCTTCAATCTCACTGACAGGGCAAAAATGCTGATTTATAGTAAATCATTAAAATCTGCTTATTATGGTACGGCTTGTTCCTCTTCCCCACTTCAAGCCCGCAACTTGATCTGCATCGTGTCTCTTACAATTTTATACTACAGCAAGCAGTTATTTAAACAAGAGAGAGAGGCTCCTTAGTCTTTATTAGAGCATAGGAGAGGGTATTTTGTTTAAAGAAGACTAATTAAGAATGCAGGCTATTCTCTTACTCGGTTTAGGGAAAAAAAATAAAGATTTAAAACGTCTAAATGGAACAAAGAATGACTGTACTGAAACGATGCTTAAAAATGGTGATTTGGTACACATTTTAATCGCCGTAAAATATCGGTTCACACGTTGTCAAAATTATTGGGAAGCCAGGGTTTGGGGCCGGTCGTCTGAGACTTTGGATTGGAGGGAGACCATGGGGATCTCTGTATAAACGAACACCAGCAAGAGGACAATGATGTTATTGTGTTCAGCTACAATGTTGTGACGACGACGCTTACTTGGCTTTACAAATCACTTGGAAAGTTTTGTTCTTTTAAAAGGCGAGATTTAAGATTTGGTCGGAAACATAAGGTGGGATTGTGTTGTATGCTAGGTAAACAAAGAAATAACACAAAGAGGTCTATATTTTGTATGTGTTACTTACAGTAAAAAAAAAATTAATTTGATGCCTGGGGACAAAAATCCTTGCTACTGAATTACAAAGAAGTGAATAAACTGACTCAAAATTAATCCATACAGATCTGTCCCCTTAATAAGGCTAATTCCAGAGAACAAAGCCGAGCATAATGCATTTTAAATTAAGTTGGAAAATGCATAATTTATATTTGTTTTATTTCTTCATATTTTAACACAGGTGCATTCCAGAATGCTAAGAACCAGAGGAAAAGGGCATGCTTCTGTCCCCAGTCTTTGCTTTCCACATCCTAACTAACCTTTCTCCTTCTGCTCAGGAAGAGAGGACGAGTCGGACAGAAGAAGAGACACAGCGACAACTGAGGGAGAGATGGGACCACGCTGGGAAAGAAGCACATTTGGTTGAAATACATTTCATGGACTCCCAATTTCTAACGCAACATTCAGAAACAGGAAAAGAAAAGGAATTAATCTGGAAGGAAATTGTGTTTTTTTTTTTTTTTTTTTGTCTCAACGGGTGGTTTTAGGAGACCTGGGTGGGAGTCGGGTGCTCGGTTGGAGAAACTGCAGGTGGCACCATGAGGGGTGGGTAGGTGGAAAACCCTTATCCTTCCCATCTGGCCCAAGGAGGGCTGGGTGGCCAGAGGAAGACAACTTAGCTTGTGGCAGGAGATGGCCTGATTGTCTTGCAGAGTTTTGGTGACCTTAGGGGCAGCCTCTTCTCTACTAGACTAGGATCCCCTCCTTTGCATTTTTTTCCAGATGTTTTTCCTTCGCTCTTCTCTATGCCAATCCGTGTTCCAACTCATCTCATCTGTGTTCCCTTGCATCTTTTCTATAACTTGCAAAAGTTAGCAACCCAACTGCTTTAAGCTTAGTTCACATTCGTCCTTTAAATGGTTTTTTTCTTTCTTTTTGTCTTGTATTCACAAATTAGTTTGTGTGAGCAGACATGCCCTAGAAACGACTACTAAAACCACATTCGATGCCTTAAAATTATTCCTTAAGATAAATTGCTCTTCGGAAAGACCTTTGCTAACTGTTTGAATTTTAAGGAAAATTTAAAAGAAAATATAACCAAGCCCTAACTAGTTATTGAGCACTACTAGGTAATGGATGCTAGGCCAGGATGTGTGCACAGATGATTTCATTTGTTTATCACCAACTCCTAAAAGGTGGGGAGAAGTCACGGCTGCTGTTAGAGACCAGGGGACTGGGTAAGTCATTTGATGTCCTCAAACCCCACATTGGAGATTTGAACTTACATCCATCTGAGCCCATATTTGTAACCATCATTCATCATGAGCTCCAACAGCTGAAGAGAAACCAAGTCTACTCTAAAGTCCATATTGCACTAGTGGTCCATGGTATAGACCTAAGTTTCTTTGTTCTGGGGGCTGTAGCTTTGATAGGTTCTCTGATCAAGCAGAATGGACACTGTCTCAGAATGTGGGGCGCTAACTTGTCAATAACCTTTTAGACGGCAAAACCATCACACCGACTTTGGTGAGTCTGGCTTCAGGGGTGTGTTCTGATGTTTCCCCGGCCTTGGAATAGGTCAGCGCTTCTTTGACTTGCACCCAGAGATCAAGGTACTATCTTATAACCTGCTGAAGCTACCTGCCTTGCTTTTGGAAGGTTGAATGGGATGCTACTTACGATAAGATCCCAGCTGGTTAGATTCGGAGTTCAGATACTTCAGAGTTAATTTTAAACAGGCTGCATTTTCACTCATGCCAGACCTTGATTATTTGATTAATTTGCTTACAGCAAGTGTTGCTTTTCTTTCCTATTTTTGTGTGATCTGTGTCAGTCAGATTTTTGCTAACGAAGACAGCCTTGTGTTTTAGGCTTGCTAAGTCACTTTTCTATCCCTGTGTCAAGCTTTTATTCCTGTCTTGGCTTCGTGATACATTTACACAGTCTTTTGGTCTTATCTCCATTCTTTGTTGACTCCACTATCTCTTCAGTACGGTTAATTGTGAGAAATAATCCCTGGGTAGTGCGACAGTTAATGCTCTCAGCAGCTAACAAAAAGATGGAAGGTACGAGTCCACCCAGAGGTGCCTCAGAAGAAAAAGCTGGTGATCTGCTTCTGAAAAATCAGCGACTGAGAATCCTACGGAGCACGGCTCCACTCTGACACACAAGGGGCTGCTGTGAGTCAGGATCGACTTGAGGGCAACAAACGACAACCACAGGAAGCGGGAAGGGAGGCCAAAGATGTTCAAGTATGGAAGCGATACATCATTCCAAAGACAGTGATTACATTTTGGGCATTACCCTTCCTTCAGACTCTGGCTATTGATTTTCTTCTGCGGTCAGAGTTCTCTCTTTACTTTGGGTTTAGTCCCTTTGTTTGGTGATCTCACGAAGCCAGTCTTCCCATGTCCTGGCGACCAGGAAATTTCCAGTCTGAGTCACTGTGGGCAGGAGGCAGAGGAGGCACCTGTGCAGGGGCTTCTGCAGATCCAAGGATTGCCATCTCCCTGTGCACACAAATTGCCACCCTGCTCCTTGTGTGCTTCGCAGGTGGGGTGCAGGTTACAGCCTCGCCACCATGTGGCTTTGCCTGGATCTGGCTACTCACTCCTCCTGCCCTCTGGAGATGACACAGGCCTAGCATCCACACTGGGGAATCAGAGGACAGAAGAAGGGACCAAGGTGTGGATGTCATTACTGCAAGCCCAAGTGTAGGCAGATGCCAGTGGGCACTGGGTCTTCGCTGTCTACCTGTCTTGTCCACTTTCTGGACCATTCTTCTTCTGTACCCCAGGCATCCAGTATATTTTGCTGCCTGGATCAGATTAGGGTGGGGGGAGACATCTGATATCTGATCCATCCACTCCCTTTGATTGCACTACCCCTTCCTGGGGTACCTGCACCCTGAAAAGTGATCCTGAGAAAGAGCAATGCTTCAAATGTGGAAAAGGACCCTACGGAAGAAGTTTAACTCATCATCGCAGTTATGGAAAAACCAATTGTAGCTGAGTCACTCCTGACTCATGTTGACCCCATGTGTGTCAGATTAGAACGGTGCTTCATAGAGTTTTCAGTGGCTGATTTTTCAGAAGTAGGTCAGCAAGCCTTTCTTTCGAGGTGTCTCTGGGTGGACTTGAACCTTCAACCTTTAGATTAGCAGCTGAGCGTGTTAATTGCACTACCCAGGGATGTAGTAGCAGAGAGTTGAGTATTAGTGACTAAAAAGACTTTTCAGCAATTCTAAGAAATACTATTCAGTGGAAAGGGCACGCCAAAGAGAGGCAGACTGAAGCCATACTCCAATTCTGTGGTGAACAGGCTAAATAAACCTGGACACACGCCTTTACTTCTGTGAGTCGCGGTTTCCATCTTTAAAACACAGGAGAAATCATGTCATGATTCTTTAAACATTTCTGGTCCACTGCTTTTCTATCATCATTTAAAAATAAATAATCTCTTCCCACTACACCCCACTCCTGTAGCTGCAGTCTGCCTCCCTTCACAGTCAGTCTTCCTGACAGAATGGCTTGTGTCTTCTGCTGATACTTCCCCTTCTCTTGGTCACTTGCTACAGTGTCCAAGCCACACTAGGGTGCCTCTGGAGCCCCACCCGCTCCCTGAGATGCCTTGAGCGCATTGGTACCTTTCAACCCTACCCAGCTTCTCTAGGGACCTTGACACCGTTGACTGGTCTCTCCTTTTAGAAATGCCTTTCTGTGTCTGCTACCTACACAAGCCCACCACATCTCCTCACTCACCATCGCATGTTGCTGCTCCCCAGGATGCGAACTTGGCCCTTTTCTCTTCTTAATCTGCACTTAGAACTGTTTCCCTTTTCTTGGGCTTTTATTTTTTTATTTGTGTGTGTGTGTTTTAAGTGAAAGTTTCCAGCACATATTAGTTTCTCATTGAAAAATATATACAGGAATTGTTTTGTGATATTGGTTGCAATCCTCGAAAGGTGTCAGCACTCTTCACCTTTTCCTTTACCCTCCAGGTTCTCCATGTCCATCCTCTAGGTTTCCTGTTCCTTCCTGCCGTCTCGTCTTTCATCTTTCCTTTTGGGCAGGTGTTGCTCATTAGGCCTCCTATACTTGATTGAACTAAGAGGCACATTCTTCATGTGTGCTGTTGTTTGTTTTGTAGGACTGCCTAGTCTTTGGCTGAAAGGTGGACTTCGGTAGTGGCTTCAGTTCTAAGTTAGCAGGGTGTCTGGGGGCCATAGTCTCGGGGGTCCCTCCAGTCTCTGTCAATCCAGTAAGTCTGGTATTTTTTGTGAATATGAATTTTCTTCCACTCTGCCCGGGACCCTCTATTGTGCTCCCCGTCAGGGTTGTCAGTGGCGGTATGTTTTCCTTTATTTAAACTCACCTACACGGTCATGCAGAGGCATCACTAGGGTTGGTGTCACCCAGTGTGGTAACTCATGGTGTCACCCTCATGGACCCCCTCCCACACCAGACAATACAGAATCCTTAGGAATGTTTTTGTAGTAGTATTACTCACAAATCGGAATTCCTGTCTATCACTCCTTCTTTTCCTTTAATTACTACTTCATTCTCAAAAAAGCTATTGATACAGATTCACAAATACTAGCTACCACTATATTGAGCTAAAACACCAGAAAATCTGACAAAATCCACAGCTATAAAAATACCAGCAGCAATGAAAACAACAGCGCATGCTAGTATCCTTTGCAGACAAAATCACATGATTCAGAGTATCATTGTAATTGGGTAATAATGACAGCACTGACCAGAACACATCAGAAGGTTCAAAAAGTAAATTACCGTAGAGTTTTAGCCTTGTATCAATATGCATGTAAGCTGGGCTTACGAAGAATGTTTTTGTTATTGTAACTAACTACAGGTATGTTTTTATAAAAAATAATAAATTTCTGCTGAGACATTGAACAAAAATTTTATACACAGTCCTTTTAGTTCCACCCCCCTCTGACAGTGTCACCCTGTGCAGTCTGCACCTCCTGCCCTCCTTTGGTGACGTCACTGCTCTCATGAACTTAAACTATCCTCCAAATCAAGGGTTGTTAGTACTTTGGGGATTCCTTAGACAATCTGGTAAAAGCTGTAAACCCTCCCTTTCCAGAATAAAGCACAGAATTTTGGATCAGTTTCAGGAGATTCTTGGGCTGCCCAAGGCCATATAGTAATAATAGTAGTAATTATAATGATAATAACTAATGCTCACTCTTCAAAGGCCATATAATAATGACAGCACCAGCAACAACAACGATACTGACCAAAGCTTATGAACTCCTCAAAAGCAGTGCTAATAATAGCAACAGCAATAGTAACTAAGGCTTCCTCACTGAGGTACAAGTACTCAGTGAAGGGGGCGGAACTGGTCCACTGACCTCTTGAGAAGTCTTGCTATTTTACTTTGGATCCCATCTGCGCGTGGTTGATGAGAATCCTCCCGGGGTCAATCATCCAAATTTCCATGCCTGTTGAAGTCTTCTTCCCTCACTCTGTAAATATTTTCAGATGTACTGCAGAGGGAGGAAAGGGGAAGAGGAATCAGATATTACACTCTAGCTGCTGTTTTAACCCAAGGGTCCCTCCTGCATGCCTTATCTGTTTTAATTCTGATGAC
This sequence comes from Loxodonta africana, assembly GCF_030014295.1. Taxonomy (NCBI): domain Eukaryota; kingdom Metazoa; phylum Chordata; class Mammalia; order Proboscidea; family Elephantidae; genus Loxodonta; species Loxodonta africana. Next base: position 71,048,618 of record NC_087362.1, read on the forward strand.
AATGCAGTTACCACAATTATCCTTATATTACAGATAAGACAGGGGCCTGAGAAACTATCTTAGTTAGAATTTTCCCCGTAGGACACCGCAGAAACAAGGATTAGAGTGCTAGCAGTTCATTTGGATTGTGATCCCAGGAAGCAGGATGAGGGAGAGGAGGAGACAGGGAAGGGAGGAAATCACTACAGTGCACACTACCTGACAGTTACCACTCGGGCAGCTGGGGACAATCCCATGGTACACTTGGAGAGATGCTGTGCAACAGAGCTTGTGGGAAATGCAGATCTTGCCCCCCTTTCTCTGCCTCCCAAGGCCTACTAAGCCAGGGTCTCTGCACAGGGCCCACAAGTTTGAGTTTGGACAATCACTCCAGGTGAAAAGATTGGGCTAAGTTTTGAGAAACACGGGTGTTGGATGTATTACAGAATTGCCTCCCCAAGAGGCCAGGAAGCTGGGTGTTCCTCGCTGTCCCTCACTGATGGAGGGTTACTCCTGGGGGGCCATCTCCCAGCACTAGGCCAGAGAATACCTCAGACAGACACAGAAAGTCACAGGCCTGAATGGGAGGTATAAGCACGGACTCCAGGGTGGGCCTTGGGAATGTTGTTGGGTACTGGTAGCAACTGCTTCAAAACCCCTCATCAAGGTTATGGCAGCTCCCAAGCTTAGGTCTCTCTCCTCAATTCCAAATTCTGGATACATCCAACTGGAAGCCCATCAACATGCCCCAAATTGTAGTCATTATTTCCCCTCCCAAAGGCTCCTCCTTGCTTGTTCCTCACCACATAAATAGAACCATCCATCGGTCCATCACTTATAGCTCAGAGCCTCTCCTCACTTCCTTAGTCAAATTAGCATCGAGTCCTGCCCATTTTACTTTCCTCATATCTCTTCAATCCTTTAATGTCTCTCCCTCTTCGTTACTATCCCTATTTTGAGCTCTTGTCACAGCAGAATGAGTTTCTCAACCAGTCTCCATGCCACCAGTCTACACCCAGCAATCCATTTCCTATATAGGTAGTCCCTGACTTATGACCTATTCGAGTTAAAATGAACCACACTTACGATGGTATGTTTTTGTTTTTTTGTACCTTTTATTATTATCAGTATTATGTCTACCTACAATGTTGCAGTGTGTAATTTGCTGATATTATCATTCTCAGATGTAATGTTTCCAACCCCTAGAGACAAATACAGATGAGATTTATAAAGACAGTTATAATAAAAAAAACCAATAATAATGAAAACTAAAAAAAAAAAAAAAGAGAGAGAGAGATTCGACTTACATCAGAACCGAGGTAAGACAGAGTAGTCATTGGAACAGAACCTCATTGTAAGTTGGGGGTTACTTGTATAGCCGTCACTATGGTCTCCTTTAAGCACCATCTGATCATGTGGCTCCCTGCTGAAATCTCTTAGTGGCCCCTCTTGTCCCAGAACTAAGGCACTATCCTGACTTACCTGAGCACCCACATGGGACCCACACTAAACCCTACAATTCCTGAACAAGTCAGGGTCTCCCACACCCTGGACCTCCAAGCACTCTTCCTCCTGCCTGGCTTGCTCTTCCCTCTTGTCCCCCATGCTCCCTCTCCATCCCTTGCCCTCCACAGCCAGCAAGAGAAGGGTCACCCTAGGGTATACCCAAATCAGCCAGTGCCCTGGACACATCAGACTTCTAAGTTGAACTCATAGAGGAAGTACTATTTTTCAAAAAATGGTAACAAGAAATTTCATAGTCACTTAGGGATAAAGGCTGACACGTCATCTAACTGGTGACAGTTTTGGTTTAAAGCTCTTCTCCGGTTTTGTTCCAGGAGGTCAGGAAAGCCTAGGCCCTGGGAAATTTCTTGGAAGGGGTGACCAGGAAAGGCTAAGAGAAAAGGAGCCTTGTGTTACTACATTCATTTTTAGCTGATATTCAATGTTTGAGGAAGGGAAAATAAGTCAAATTCCCAAGCAGGGAGTCTATATATTAGTCACAGAATGGGGGCTAAGGGGGACTTCTGTCTTCTTTTAAAAAGAAATCCTTTTACCCACAATGAATCAGGTCAGAAGGCAAAGATGTATCAGGCAAATGAAAAAAGAAAAAAAGAATTAGGAGTTGCAAAACTAATACCAAAGTCTTCAAAGTAATGACAGTGACGCAAATTTCTCTTGATAAAAGGCAAAAGCATAATAAATGTACAACACCAATAAATGTTGATGTGCTAAGTTATTCAGAAGTTAAATATATTAAGTAAAACTGATAGAAGAGATTCATTAAAATAAAGAATAGTTCTTGACTGGTAAATTGGAGAGCAAATATTTAGGGACAAATATAGGGATGATTTGAATATAATTTAGAATAATTTTATATGCACAATAAAATATGTGCTACACAGAGAATATACTTCCTAATTTATGAGTTCATGGAGCAGCTCTAAAAAATTGATTATATATTTTATTGAAAGAAATGCTTGAAAATTTATTTCAGAAAACTGAAATAATACGACACATTCTTTTACCAGAATTTAATAAACCTAGAACCAAACAAAACTAGTCACATTGAGTCAATTCCGACTCACAACAACCCTATAGGACAGAGTAGAACTGCCCCATAGGTTTTCCAGGGAATAGCTGGTGGATTCTGACTGCTGACTTTTTGGTTAGCAGCTGAGCACTTAACCATTGTGCCACTGGGGCTAGAAAGCTAGAAATTAAAAAGAAAAAAATAACAATTCAGACATACTTACATCTCCTAAGTGAATATTATGCCAAAAAATAGTTATAAATAATTTAGGAAATAATAACAATAACAGTAATAAACATATTTAAAATCATGGGATAAAACCAAAATTGCATTTACAGGTAAATTCATAGCTGTAATTTTATTACTAAATACAACTGAATTAAAATAATTTAAGAATTTAACTTTAAAAGATGGAGAATAAGAACACTAATACAGGCTTAAGGAAAATGCTTGGAAGGAGGTTTTTTAAAAAAGGAGGTTGATCTGCAGTTTTTTACAGTCCTTTCTGGGTTTGAGATAAAAACAGAAAGTCATCAATTTAAAAAAGAGTAAAATAGTGAAATTTTCTACTATTTTCTAGAAATAATGATATACAAACAAGAAATTAAATAACTAAACCTCTAATCAATCTAAATCAATTAAAAAATACAAAACATAGAAGAAAGGTTATAACATCAGTAGAATAGATATTCAGAATTATGTCTATACTGCTTTTTATATTTAAATTGAGTTTGAAAATATCCATGATATATATAAATGAAAATCTCCATAATTAGGATTCTTGAAATGACTGAAGAATTAGAAAAATTAAATAGGTAGATTACAATAAATGAAATTGAAAAATCATCAATGTTTTATCTCCCGACTCAGAGTTTTATGGGCAAAGTCTTACCAACTTTCAAGGAATGCATAATTCCTATGCTGTCTGAATTATTTCAGACCTCACAAAACGATAATAGGTGTACCTGGACTGTATATGGTCAACTTGACACTACTGTTCTTGTCTAAGGCTGGGAACCACATTCCCAGAATCTCCGTTTCTGTATGTCTGAGGGAGGAGCTTCCGTGTGATTTGGATGGTGGAAAGGAAGCTTTCCAGGAAGCTGGAGTGTTCAGACATGGTCAGACATGGCGACAGACATAGGCAGAGCTGCCTGGTGGACTCCAGTGTGCTTTCTACACCACTCTCACCCTATATCCAGCTTATCTTCCCCAAAACTTCCCTAAAAAAACGACCCCAAATGCTAAGCTTTGGGTCTGCAGAGGCAGCGGTTCCCACAGAGGTGAAGTTCTCACAGAGGGATCTCTTTTAGGGCCTCTGTGTTAACTCCTCTACAGGGTCCTACTTCAGTGGGCATGTCCACATGATTCTTCACATTCCCCACACACTAACTCATCCCTCTATCAGCCAGGCTAAAGAGGTTGGTAACTGCTTCACTGGCCCTCCACCTTTTGCCACCCCCCACCATTCACTTCCCCAAAACCAAACCAAACCAAACCAAACCCACTGCCGTCAAGTTGATTTCAACTCATAGTGACCCTATAAGACAGAGTAGAACTGCCCTGTAGAGTTTCCAAGGAGTGCCTGGTGGATTTGAACTGCCAGCCTCTTGGTTAACAGCTGTAGCACTTGACCACTACACCACAAGGGTTTCCTTCACTTCCCCAGATCCTCTCATATCCACATTTACTCTCCTGATATCTGTGGTGGTTCTGTTTTCCTGACCGAGCCTGGACAGATACAACAGACTTCCAAAGGTGTTTTACAGTCTTAGCATCATATTTTGCAATCAAACCCAGAAAACGTGACAAAGAAACACAGATCATTCTCCTATTTGATACGAAAACAAAAGTCCAAAAGAAATTACTAAGGAAAGGAAACTAGCAATATTTTTAAAGAATTATAAGTTATGACCAAATAGAATTCATTCCAGGAATACAAAGTGTTTAAAAATAAGTAGATTACATTAACATATTAATTAACCATATTAGTAGATAAAAATATAAACAAATATATAAACAAATTGTTGTGGCGGGCAGAACTCTAAAATAATCCCCAATGACTTTGTATAATCCTCTCCCTTTGACTATGGGACTGAGCTACAACTTTCTTCTAGCCACTGGAATATGGCAAAGCTGAAAATATTTTGCAGATGTAATTAAATCCCTAATTAAAACCAAACCCATTGCCATCGACTTGATTCCAACTCATAGCAACCCTATAGGACAGAGTAGAACTGCCTCACAGGGTTTCCAAGGGGTGGCTGGTGGATTTGAACTGCCGACCTTTTGCTTAGCAGCCAAAAGCATAACCACTGGGCCACCATTAGTTGATTGTAAATTAATCAAAAGGTAGGTTATCCTTGTGAGCACTACCTAATCAGAAAATTTTTTTACAAGAGAGTCTAGAGAAAAGACTCCTCCCGCCCCCTTTCTTTCTCTTTGTCTCTCTTTCTCTTCCTGACTTTGAAGAAGTAAGCTGTCATGTTGTGAGACATGGGTCTATGAAGGGGGGCACATGGCAAGGACCTGAGAGTGATCTCTAGGAGTTGACCTACGACTTGCAAAAAAAAAAAAAAAAAGACTTCAGACAGCCACTAGGAAGTGCATTCTGCCAACAATGTGAATCAGCTAGAAAGTGGGTTCTTTCCCACTAGTGTCTCCAGGTAATACCACAACCTGGCTGATACCTTGATTGGATCCTTGTGAGATGCTGAGCAGAAAACCCAACTAAGCCATGTCCAGACTCCTAACCTACAGAAAATGTGAGATAATAAATGTGTGTTATTTTAAGTTACTAAGTTTGTGGTGATTTGTTATGCAGCAGTACAAAACTAATACAACCAGTAAATGAGTAGATGCCTGTATTGGTCAGCTATAATAATTCTGTATAACAAACCAGTCCCCAAACTCAGTGACTTTAAACAACAAAAAATTTATCCCTGTTTATATATCTGTGGATCAACTGGAGGTCAGCTAATCTAAACTGGACTCATCTCAGCTTGACTGCATCCAACCTGCAGCTTGGAGCCAAGTCTGTCCGCAAGTCTCTCATTCTCTTTGGACCGGTGGCTAACACTAGGCCATGTTCTTTTCCTGGTGATGGCAGAAGGACAAGATGGGAGCCCCAACACACACACATCTTAAACCTCTGCTCATACCCCACCAGATAACATCTGACTGGCCAAAGGAAGTCACATACCTGTGCCCAATAACAATAGGGCAGTGAAATCTACTCTTCTTGGGTGAAATCGCAAGGTCTCCTGGCAAAGGGTGTGACTACATGAAGGGCTGGAGAAACAGAGAGAACAATGCAGTCTACCACAATGTTGTTGTCATTGTTAGGTGCTACTGGGTGTGTCCTGACTCATAGTGGCCCCATGTACAATAGAATGAAACATTGCCCAGTTCTGCACCATCCTCACTATCGTTGCTATGCCTGAGCCCCCTGTTGCAGTCACTGTGTCAATCAACACTAATTACTGATTGTAGAATCCAGTACTAATTACTGATTGTGACACAGGTAAATAAAATAAGTAAAAGGTATACCCTAACAAGGTACAGATCATTTATCTTAAGTGAACTTTTAACATTTTTCCAAAAGGAAAAACCCTGGAGAAGGGATTCTGAATGAGGTTTCCACAGACTTTGGTGGTTCATGGAAGCACTACAGGGGGTTGGGTGAATTTTGAAAGCATAGGCACTCTGAGTCTGGGTGTAGGAGCACATTTGCTTCTGTCTGGAGGGGGGAATTCACATCTTTCAACAGATTTTCAAAAGGCCCGTGACCTTCCTCACACTAAAGAAAAATTAGGTAATTAAAAGCCACTGCAGGAGGCGGAGCCAAGATGGCGGACTAGGCAGACGTTACCTCGGATCCCTCTTACAACAAAGACACGGAAAAACAAGTGAATCGATCACATACATAACAATCTACGAACCCTGAACAACAAACACGGATTTAGAGACGGAGAAAGAAGTAATACGGGGAAGCAGCGATAGTTTCCAGAGCCTGGAGCCAGCGTACCAGTCAGGTACGGCACAAGCACAGAGACCTGCTCCACCCCCCTGAACTAACCCCGGGAGGGGGACCAGCCGGTTCCATGGGCGGCGTGGGACGCAGCCGGTAGGAGAAGTCCCCGGGAGGCAGCGACTGGTATTGGAGTGGGGAGAACAGCGTTCCAGCCGGGACACTTGGTCGCGGCACAAGCACGGGGAGCTACTCCACCCATCTGAACTAACCCCGGGAGGGGGCCCACCTGGTTCACGGAGGCAGCACGGCCACGCGGCTGGAGGGACGAGAAGTCCCTGGGAGGCAGCGACTGATTTTGGAGTTGAGAGTGCACCGTCCCAGTAGGGGAGCCTTGACGCTGGGCGTGGGGCTGGAAGCGGAGGATCTGACCGTGACTCCAGCGGGCCAGACCCCCTGGGGGCAATCTCCACACAGCCAGCACACATAGGCGACGCGCCCGCGGGAATCTCGGATATAACAGTCATTCCAAGCAAGACAAGCAACTCTGGCTATATTCTGAGGTGCTACTCTCCTATCTCTCTGTTCCCTCCCCCACCCTCCCCAGGCGGCTTCATTAACATCTGAATAGCCTGAGCCAGAGGGAGAACTCTGATAGGGATCTGACTGCAGTTTTTTTTTAGCGGATTTTCTGGAAAAACTAGTTTCCCAGTGATGGCTCGGAGACAACAATCCATATCAAACCACTTAAAGAAGCAGACCATGACAGCTTCTCCAACCCCCCAAACAAAAGAATCAAAATCTTTCCCAAATGAAGATACAATTTTGGAATTATCTGATACAGAATATAAAAAACTAATTTACAGAATGCTTAATGATATCACAAATGAAATTAGGATATCTGCAGAAAAAGCCAAGGAACACACTGATAAAACTGTTGAAGAACTCAAAAAGATTATTCAAGAACATACTGGAAAAATTAATAAGTTGCAAGAATCCATAGAGAGACAACATGTAGAAATCCAAAAGATTAACAATAAAATAACAGAATTAGACAACACAATAGGAAGTCAGAGGAGCAGACTCGAGCAATTAGAATGCAGACTGGGACATCTGGAGGACCAGGGAATCAACACCAACATAGCTGAAAAAAAATCAGATAAAAGAATTAAAAAAAATGAAGAAACCCTAAGAATTATGTGGGACTCTATCAAGAAGGATAACCTGCGGGTGATTGGAGTCCCAGAACAGGGAGGGGGGACAGAAAACACAGAGAAAATAGTTGAAGAACTTCTGACAGAAAACTTCCCTGACATCATGAAAGATGAAAGGATATCTATCCAAGATGCTCATCGAACCCCATTTAAGATTGATCCAAAAAGAAAAACACCAAGACATATTATCATCAAACTCACCAAAACCAAAGATAAACAGAAAATTTTAAAAGCAGCCAGGGAGAAAAGAAAGGTTTCCTTCAAGGGAGAATCAATAAGAATATGTTCTGACTACTCAGCAGAAACCATGCAGGCAAGAAGGGAATGGGACGACATATACAGAACACTGAAGGAGAAAAACTGCCAACCAAGGATCATATATCCAGCAAAACTCTCTCTGAAATATGAAGGCGAAATTAAGATATTTACAGACAAACACAAGTTTAGAGAATTTGCAAAAACCAAACCAAAGCTACAAGAAATACTAAAGGATATTGTTTGGTCACAGAACCAATAATATCAGATATCAGCACAACACAAGGTCACAAAACAGAACGTCCTGATATCAACTCAAATAGGGAAATCACAAAAACAAACAAATTAAGATTAATTAAAAAAAAAAAATACACATAACAGGGAATTATGGAAGTCAATAGGTAAAAGATCACAATAATCAAAAAGAGGGACTAAATACAGGAGGCATTGAACTGCCATATGGAGAGTGATACAAGGCGATATACAACAATACAAGTTAGGTTTTTACTTAGAAAAATAGGGGTATATAATGAGGTAACCACAAAAAGGCATAACAACTCTATAACTCAAGACAAAAACCAAGAAAAACGTAACGACTCAACTAACATAAAGTCAAGCACTATGAAAATGAGGATCTCACAATTTACTAAGAAAAACGCCTCAGCACAAAAAAGTGTGTGGAAAAATGAAATTGTCAACAACACACATAAAAAGGCATCAAAATGACAGCACTAAAAACTTATTTATCTATAATTACCCTGAATGTAAATGGACTAAATGCACCAATAAAGAGACAGAGAGTCACAGACTGGATAAAGAAACACGATCCATCTATATGCTGCCTACAAGAGACACACCTTAGACTTAGAGACACAAACAAACTAAAACTCAAAGGATGGAAAAAAGTATATCAAGCAAACAATAAGCAAAAAAGAAGAGGAGTAGCAATATTAATTTCTGACAAAATAGACTTTAGACTTAAATCCACCACAAAGGATAAAGAAGGACACTATATAATGATAAAAGGGACAATTGATCAGGAAGACATAACCATATTAAATATTTACGCACCCAATGACAGGGCTGCAAGATACATAAATCAAATTTTAACAGAACTGAAAAGCGAGATAGATACCTCCACAATTATAGTAGGAGACTTCAACACACCACTTTCGGAGAAGGACAGGACATCCAGTAAGAAGCTAAACAGAGACACGGAAGATCTAATTACAACAATCAACCAACTTGACCTCATTGACTTATACAGAACTCTCCACCCAACTGCTGCAAAATATACTTTTTTTTCCAGCGCACATGGAACATTCTCTAGAATAGACCACATATTAGGTCATAAAACAAACCTTTGCAGAGTCCAAAACATCGAAATATTACAGAGCATCTTCTCAGACCACAAGGCAATAAAACTAGAGATCAATAACAGAAAAACGAGGGAAAAGAAATCAAATACTTGGAAAATGAACAATACCCTCCTGAAAAAAGACTGGGTCATAGAAGACATCAAGGAGGGAATAAGGAAATTCATAGAAAGCAACGAGAATGAAAATACTTCCTATCAAAACCTCTGGGACACAGCAAAAGCAGTGCTCAGAGGCCAATTTATATCAATAAATGCACACATACAAAAAGAAGAAAGAGCCAAAATCAGAGAACTGTCCCTACAACTTGAACAAATAGAAAGTGAGCAACAAAAGAATCCATCAGGCACCAGAAGAAAACAAATAATAAAAATTAGAGCTGAACTAAATGAATTAGAGAACAGAAAAACAATCGAAAGAATTAACAAAGCCAAAAGCTGGTTCTTTGAAAAAATTAACAAAATTGATAAACCATTGGCTAGACTGACTAAAGAAATACAGGAAAGGAAACAAATAACCCGAATAAGAAATGAGAAGGACCACATCACAACAGAACCAAATGAAATTAAAAGAATCATTTCAGATTATTATGAAAAATTGTACTCTAACAAATTTGAAAACCTAGAAGAAATGGATGAATTCCTGGAAAAACACTACCTACCTAAACTAACACATTCAGAAGTAGAACAACTAAATAGACCCATAACAAAAAAAGAGATTGAAACGGTAATCAAAAAACTCCCAACAAAAAAAAGTCCTGGCCCGGACGGCTTCACTGCAGAGTTCTACCAAATTTTCAGAGAAGAGTTAACACCACTACTACTAAAGGTATTCCAAAGCATAGAAAATGACGGAATCTACCCAACTCATTCTATGAAGCCACCATCTCCCTGATACCAAAACCAGGTAAAGACATTACAAAAAAAGAAAATTATAGACCTATATCCCTCATGAACATTGATGCAAAAATCCTCAACAAAATTCTAGCCAATAGAATCCAACGACACATCAAAAAAATAATTCACCCTGATCAAGTGGGATTTATACCAGGTATGCAAGGCTGGTTTAATATCAGAAAAACCATTAATGTAATCCATCACATAAATAAAACAAAAGACAAAAACCACATGATCTTATCAATTGATGCAGAAAAGGCATTTGACAAAGTCCAACACCCATTCATGATAAAAACTCTTACCAAAATAGGAATTGAAGGAAAATTCCTCAACATAATAAAGGGCATCTATGCAAAGCCAACAGCCAATATCACTCTAAATGGAGAGAACCTGAAAGCATTTCCCTTGAGAACGGGAACCAGACAAGGATGCCCTTTATCACCACTCTTATTCAACATCGTGTTGGAAGTCTTAGCCAGGGCAATCAGGCTAGACAAAGAAATAAAAGGTATCCGGATTGGCAAGGAAGAAGTAAAGTTATCACTATTTGCAGATGACATGATTATATACACAGAAAACCCTAAGGAATCCTCCACAAAACTACTGAAACTAATAGAAGAGTTTGGCAGAGTCTCAGGTTATAAAATAAACATACAAAAATCACTTGGATTCCTCTACATCAACAAAAAGAACACCGAAGAGGAAATAACCAAATCAATACCATTCACAGTAGCCCCCAAGAAGATAAGATACTTAGGAATAAATCTTACCAAGGATGTAAAAGACCTATACAAAGAAAACTACAAAGCTCTACTACAAGAAATTCAAAAGGACATACTTAAGTGGAAAAACATACCTTGCTCATGGATAGGAAGACTTAACATAGTAAAAATGTCTATTCTACCAAAAGCCATCTATACATTTAACGCACTTCCGATCCAAACTCCAATGTCATATTTTAAGGGGATAGAGAAACAAATCACCAATTTCATATGGAAGGGAAAGAAGCCCCGGATAAGCAAAGCACTACTGAAAAAGAAGAAGAAAGTGGGAGGCCTCACCTTACCTGACTTCAGAACCTATTATACAGCCACAGTAGTCAAAACAGCCTGGTATTGGTACAACAACAGACACATAGACCAATGGAACAGAATTGAGAACCCAGACATAGATCCATCCACGTATGAGCAGCTGATATTTGACAAAGGACCAGTGTCAATTAACTGGGGAAAAGACAGCCTTTTTAACAAATGGTGCTGGCATAACTGGATATCCATTTGCAAAAAAATGAAACAGGACCCATACCTCACACCATGCACAAAAACTAACTCCAAGTGGATCAAAGACCTAAACATAAAGACTAAAACGATAAAGATCATGGAAGAAAAAATTGGGACAACCCTAGGAGCCCTAATACAAGGTATAAACAGAATACAAAACATTACCAAAAATGATGAAGAGAAACCCGATAACTGGGAGCTCCTAAAAATCAAACACCTATGCTCATCTAAAGACTTCACCAAAAGAGTAAAAAGACCACCTACAGATTGGGAAAGAATTTTCAGCTATGACATCTCCGACCAGCGCCTGATCTCTAAAATCTACATGATTCTGTCAAAACTCAACCACAAAAAGACAAACAACCCAATCAAGAAGTGGGCAAAGGATATGAACACACATTTCTCTAAAGAAGATATTCAGGCAGCCAACAGATACATGAGAAAATGCTCTCGATCATTAGCCATTAGAGAAATGCAAATTAAAACTACGATGAGATTCCATCTCACACCAGCAAGGCTGGCATTAATCCAAAAAACACAAAATAATAAATGTTGGAGAGGCTGCGGAGAGATTGGAACTCTCATACACTGCTGGTGGGAATGTAAAATGGTACAACCACTTTGGAAATCTATCTGGCGTTATCTTAAACAGTTAGAAATAGAACTACCATACAACCCAGAAATCCCACTCCTAGGAATATACCCTAGAGATACAAGAGCCTTCATACAAACAGATATATGCACACCCATGTTTATTGCAGCTCTGTTTACAATAGCAAAAAGTTGGAAGCAACCAAGGTGTCCATCAACGGATGAATGGTTAAATAAATTGTGGTATATTCACACAATGGAATACTACGCATCGATAAAGAACAGTGACCAATCTCTGAAACATTTCATAACATGGAGGAACCTGGAAGGCATTATGCTGAGCGAAATTAGTCAGAGGCAAAAGGACAAATATTGTATAAGACCACTATTATAAGATCTTGAGAAACAGTAAACCTGAGAAGAACACATACTTTTGTGGTTACGAGGGGGGGAGGGAGGGAGGGTGGGAGAGGGTTTTTTTATTGATTAATCAGTAGATAAGAACTGCTTTAGGTGAAAGGAAAGACAACACTCAATACATGGAAGGTCAGCTCAATTGGACTGGACCAAAAGCAAAGAAGTTTCCGGGATAAAATGAATGCTTCAAAGGTCAGCGGAGCAAGCGCGGGGGTCTGGGGAGCATGGTTTGCGGGGACTTCTAAGTCAATTGGCAAAATAATTCTATTATGAAATCATTCTGCATCCCACTTTGAAATGTGGCGTCTGGGGTCTTAAATGCTAACAAGCAGCCATCTAAGATGCAGCAAGTGGTCTCAACCCACCTGGAGCAAAGAAAAATGAAGAACACCAAGCCCACATGACAACTAAGAGCCCAAGAGACAGAAAGGGCCACATGAACCAGAGACCTACATCATCCTGAGACCAGAAGAACTAGTTGGTGCCCGGCCACAATTGATGACTGCCCTGACAGGGAGCTCAGCAGAGGACCCCTGAGGGAGCAGGAGATCAGTGGGATGCAGACCCCAAATTCTCATAAGAAGACCAAACTTAATGGTCTGACTGAGACTGGAGGAATCCCGGCGGCCATGCTCCCCAGACCTTCAGTTGACACAGGACAGGAACCATCCCCGAAGACAACTCATCAGAAATGAAAGGGACTGGTCAGCGGGTGGGAGAGAGATGCTGATGAAGAGTGAGCTAATTATATCAGGTGGACACTTGAGATTGTGTTGGCAACTCTTGTCTGGAGGGGGGATGGGAGGATAGAGAGAGAGGGAAGCCGGCAAAATTGTCAAGAAAGGAGAGACTGAAAGGGCTGACTCAAGACGGGGAGAGTAAGTGGGAGTAGGGAGTGAGATGTATGTAAACTTATATGTGACAGACTGATTGGATTTGTAAACGTTCACTTGAAGCTTAATAAAAGTTATTATAAAAAAAAAAAAAAAAAGCCACTGCACTAGAGCCTTCTCATTAAAATCAAGAACAATATCACCAATATTAGCCAGTAAAGTAACACATAAGAGAGAACTAAGAGGAAAAGCCTCTAGAAAGGAGATGATGTTATTATATGTCAATAATATGATTATCCTGCTTATAAAGCCTATGTTTCTTCATTCGAAGATGCAGCGCTGTTTTAACATCAGAATGTATTTTACAATCAATGCACACGTTTAAAGTGGCAATGTTTCTTTGGTTTTCCTGAAGAATTTGTAATCAAAATTTTGATCAATCTAAAACTTGATGGTATCTTAAAATCCTGCAAATATAGTTTGAGAATTATTAATAAAGTTCAGAAAGGAGATGAGTTATAAAATCGAAATAACAAAATCATTAGCTGTCCTGTATGCCAAAAATAACCAAATAGAAAATTAATGAAAACAGAATTCTATTCTCAGTAGCACTAAAATATGTAATAACTAGGAAAAAAGTCATTAACCAGAAATATGAGAAACTCATACGAATCAAATTTTAATGATAAAAAGACTTTAAAATGGTAAAATATCACAAACTTTTGATTAGGAAACATATTAGCATTTGAATATTGTAAAGCTATCAGTTCTTCCCATATTCATTCATGGGTTAATAAAGATGCAATAAAAATCCCAACAAAACTTTTTTAATTTAATTTTTTTTTACTTATTCATTTGTTGTGATGAGTGATGTGTGAGAACTTGAAACATTACTTCTAACATTAATCTAGAATTAAAACAAATTGCAAAAAAAATTAAGAAGAAAGTGTAATGAGGAAGAAAATGTTTCACCAGATACTAAAACAAACATTAAAGCTAAAAGTATCAATTATAAACTGCATTTATCAAGAGGTAGAAAAACAAAACAGAATGAACCTAAGGCATATTACATTTTGTATGTGATACACCATAGTTCATTGAATCTAAGTCACACTATTGATTGTAAGACTCATTATTATTCAAAGTACCAGGACAAGAAGAAAAATGCCCGAGATGGAATCTAATAGGAGAACTCCTAGGGCACCAAAGGGCTATATCCTCTATGTAAGGGTCCAGGAGAAAGAAAGCCTCCATGCAGAAAGGGGCAACAAAAGAATGTTCGGTTGTCTTAATCTTGGCACAGGGTGGAGGGAGAAAAATACGTCTCCACCAAGGATTAGAGTCAGGGCCAATACCCACACAGTGCTGCAATCTGAAGTAAAAAAAAAAAAAAGAAATTCAGACTATAGACCTAAAGTGGCCTTGGGTTAGTAGTGCCCCCAGGTGATGGCCAAAGCAAAAACAAATCTTCCCTGGAAGACCTTGCCTTTGATCCAAGCCAGCAAAGACACTAGCTGCTTGTAAGGTGAACGGGATTTCAGAGATGCTAACTTTTGAAAAACATGCATTTGAGAATTAGCGGAATACGGTAATGAGCATCTAATACTCTTGGTCAAAGATGAAGGATCATTCAATAAATAGTGATGGAAACATTACTTAATAACTTGGGAACTTAATCCAGATAAACTAAAGATAAAATTGAAAACATGAACTCATAAAAGAACTAGAAGAAAACACATCTGAGAGTGAGAATTTCCTTTCTAGTCAAGGAGAAAAAGAGTAATGGAAAAGCACTGATCAACCGAGCTAAAACAAAATGTAAAATTTCTATAAAATTGATATTGGTAGTGGTTGTGCAACGTGGTTGATATAATTGCTGAATTACACACTCAGAAAAAAAATGTTGAGCTGACAAACCTGTTACCTGTATTTTTATACCAATTTAAAAACAAGAAAAGAAGCTTGAACAAATTAAAAGCAAACGAAACTGGCAAAAAAAAAAAAAAAAAAGTCGCAAATTTTATGACAAAAATGTGAGAGTAATTTTAATTGAAAAGTTGGTGCTTCAAACCCCCAAGCCACTCCTCCAGAGAAAGATGTAAGCAATCTGCTTCCCTAAAGATTACAGCCTTGGGAAACCCTACAGGGCAGCTCTACTGTACGAGTTGGAGTGAGTTGACTTGACAGCAATGGGTAAGACTTTTGGTTTTAACTTTATAACATCCTAGCACTTCAATATGTGCAAGAATTTTTATACTAGTGAAAAGATTAGAAACACTTCAAAAGGGGTAAAGTGACTAAATTATGATTTGCCTCTACTAGAAAACATGTTTTTGAAAAAAGTTTATTGGCATGGAAAATTCTTCTAAAATGTTAAATGAAATAAAACAGAATATAAATTATTGCCAGTGTAAACTAATGTATTTATATTTCTATATCTCTATCTATCTAGAATGGGAGTTCCAGAACACTTAATTGTGCTCATAAGGAACCTGTACATAGATCAAGAGGCAGTCTTTGAACAGAACAAGAGGATACTGCATGGTTTAAAGTCAGGAAATTTGTGTTAGGATTGTATCCTTTCACCATACCCATTCAATCTATACGCTGAGCAAATAATCTGAGAAGCTGGACTCTATGAAGAAGAACAGGCATCAGGATGGAGGAAGACTCATTAACAACCTGCGTTATGCAGATGACACAGCCTTGCTTGCAAAAGTGAAGAGGACTTGAAGCACTTACTGATGAAGACCAAAGAGCACAGCCTTCAGTATGGATTACACCTCAACGTAAAGAAAACAAAAATCCTCACAACTGGACCATTAAGCAGCATCATGATAAGTGAGGAAAAGATTGATGTTGTCAAGGATTTCGTTTTACTTGAATCCACCATCAATACCCATGGAAACAGCAGTCAAGAAATCAAAAGATGCATTGCATCAGACAAATCTGTCGCGAAAGGCCTCTTTAAAGTGTTGAAAAGCAAAGATGTCACCTTGAAGACTAAGGTGCGCCTGACCAAAGTGATGGTGTTTTCAGTCGCCTCCTATGGATATGAAAGCTGGACAATGAATAAGAAAGACTGAAGAAGAATTGGTGCCTTTGAATTTTGGTACTGGAGAAGAATATTGAATACACCATGGACTGCCAAAAGAATGAACAAATCTGTCTTGGAAGAAGTACAGCCAGAGTGCTCCTTAGAAGCAAGGATGGAGAGATGATGTCTCACATACTTTGGACATGTTGTCAGGAAGGATCAGTCCCTGGAGAAGGACATAAGGCCAGGGAAAGCAGAGGGTCAGCGAAAAAGAAGACCCTCAATGAGATGGATTGACACAGTGGCTTCAACAATGGACTTAAGCATAACAACAATCATAAGGATGGCGCAGGACCGGGCAGAGTTTCATTCTGTTGTATATAGGGTTGCTGTGAGTCAGAACTGATTGAATGGCACTTAACAACAACAGCATCTAAATATCTATCTGTCTGTCTGCCTGTCTGTCTGTCTACCTACCAACCTACCTACCTACTTAGCTATCTATATATAGGTAGAATACTTAGCTATCTATGTATAGACAGAATACGGAGGAAGTGGGAGTTTTTGTTCGAGGAGGATGCACTTCTTTGACACGTAATGACAAAGTGTCCTGCATAAAGACCTCCTGCGTCCCTTCACTGACAGGGCGAGTGTCCCTTAGAAACGATGATGGCTTCCATCATGTCTGGTGGGTCACAGAGCATACCTACAAATGCTATGTCCTTTGACTTAACCGAAATTCTGGAAAGATTGACAGGGATTATTATAAAGAAGGAAACTAAGTAATTTGCACAAACTCATTCAATTAGACAACAGGAAGCTGGGTCTTGAAACATGCCTGAAGGCCTTCATTGTCCCCAGGTACCCCACCACCATGACTTCAGACATACTAAAATGTACATACACCAGAACCAGACATAATTTTTTCATCGCATGTTAAGAGTTATTTGCAGTTGCTTGGCTGACAAAATGAACATGACTTTGTAAGTACATTTAAATATTTATTGATTTCCATTTTGTAAGGAGTGCACGGTGTTGGCCTGTTTGTCCTCAAATTCATTTCTCAACTCTCCCTGCTCTGCTGATGCCTATATTGGCCCTTTATAGGTTCTCCTGTCAGCTGGTTCCTTCTTGGGTTCAGCCACTGGGAGGCTCAGGTGAGAGAGCTAGGGGAGGAAGAAAGGGAAGCTAAGGCATTTGTCTCCCTCACTTGGGCACTGGGCACATCTCCTCTGCAACCACAGCTCCCATTGTTCAAGCCCACTATGGACCCAGCTGCCACTGGAGGGCTCTAACTTCTGGGCTGTGGTAACAGTGGGTTCGCATGGTTGCTAATCTCTGGGTTGCTTCTCCCTCCCCTGTTGGCTCCTCAGCATTTCCAAGGTCTGTAAAATGGAGTCTCTGGTTTCTGTTTCCAGACTGGAGGCTGACTGATACATAGGGTTTTTGTTCTGTTTTGCTTAGGTATGTTGGAACCAATGGCCAATGAGTTTTTGTTTGTTTATTTTTAGGTCTCAGATATTTGCGTAACTGATAACTTTGAACAATTTGTAGACCCTGTACACATCTGTGCAAATAGTGTTTAATGAAGAGAGTTTTCTGAGTGTCATTCCTGAGACAAGGTAGAAAGAGAACGAAGTCAGGGACACTTCACCACCCCCCCCACTCACCCACCATCTGCTTACCCATCTACTAGCCTACTTTAGTCCATCTACCTAGCCATCAAGTCCTTATACATTAATCCCTCTGTCCACCCCCCTACTTACTTACTCACTCACTCCACTCATCCATTCATGCACCTCCCTTCCCTTCCGTCTACTCATCCACCCATTCACTCATCCGTCCAGTCATCCCTCTATCCATCCACCTTTCCTTTCATTCAAGAAATTTGTATTGCTCATATACCAGGCTCCAAGCTGGAATCTGGGATAACAGATGAATCAAGTACAATTCTTGGTCCTTACGGGCTCACAATACAGTGAGAAAGATTTTCATGTAAAGAGTCAATTACTTTAGAGGGTGGTAAGTGCCCTGCAGAGGGCCTGGTACATAGTAGGTGCTCAATTAAAAATACATGCTGAATGAATGAGTGAAGAAGTGCCATGATCAAAGTAGCAAATTAATGTCTTGGGTGGGAAGAGGTGGTAGCTATTCATGTAGCTCAGAAAAATAGGGAAGTCTTCATACAGGAAAGGGCAAACTGTGCTGGTTTGGGAACAATCGGTACCAGGTAGGGGAGCAGGGCAGCTTGGTAAGAAGGTATGTTATTGTTGTTAGGTGTTGTCCAGTCAGTTCTGACTCAAAGCGAAACCATGTACAACAGAACAAAATGCAGCCCGATCCTGTGCCTCATGGTGTTTGAGCCCATTGTTGCAGCCACTGTGTTAACATACCTTTTTGAGTGTCTTCCTTTTTTTCGCTGACCCTCTACCAAACATGGTGTCCTTCTCTAAGGATCGGTTCCTTCTGAAAACATGTCCAAAGTAAGTAAGACCAGAGCTCAATCTCGTCATCCTTGCTTCTAAGGAGCATTCTGGCTGTACTTCTTCCAAGACAGGTTTGTTTGTTTTTCTGGCAGTCCATGGTATGTGCAATATTCTTCGCCAATGCCATAGTTCAAACGCATCAGTTCTTCATCAGAGTATACGAAAGAAGGATATGCAATAGATGGCCATTTTTGCAATAAATAGAAATCAACAACATTATGCACTATCTCGTTTTTTTTCATATTTGTACACTGTAGATTTTTTAACCAACCACTTAATTATGGATATTTAGGTTGTTCCTAAAATTTTGATACTAAATGTATTAACAAATGTCATTGTGCCTATATCTTTTTGCTCTTTAGCAGTTACCTCCTTATATTAAATTCCTAAATGTGTGATTTCTGGGCCAAAGATATGTTTCTTTTGAAAAAGCTCATTTTAGTTGACAAACTCCTCTCCAGAAAGGGATAGCAATTTGTATTCCCAACAACAGTGCATGAGAATGTCAATTTTCCCACATCTCTGCTATTTCTGGGCTTTGTCAAACTTTTCATCTTTTCCAATATGATGGGTGAAAAAAAGATGAGTCATTTTTACTTTTATTAGCTTCTGTGGTTACTAATGAGGTAAAACACCCTTTAGTAACTATTGACAGTTGGTACATTTTATTTTGTGAATTGCCTCTTTGTTTCTGTTGCTCAGTTTTCTACTGAACATTATTCTTCTTCCTTTGGGTTTTATAAAAGTTTTTCGTTTTTTTTTTTCAGATTAGGATTGTTAATCTTTTTGTCTCTAATGTGTGCGACCACTTTATGTTTTGCATTTTGCCTTCTTTATTTTTGAAGTTGATGGTTTATTTTTCATTCTTATGTAGTCTAATCTATTAAATTTCTCCTTTATATAGTTTCTGGCTTTTTTTTTTTTAAGCCTGTAAGTAGTTACACCCCTACAATATTTTAAAGGTATAAAATTTTAAAGGTAGCCATCCTTATTTCTTTTATGATTTATACTGCAAAAAGTGAGCTCATGCTATAATTTAATCCCCAGATGGAAGGCCAGTTACCCCAACATCCTCGATACCTCTTTCCTACAATGGTTTGAAATGCTACCTTTATAATCTGTTAAATTTCTACTTGTACTTGGGACTATTCTGTTTTCGTTGTTGTTCTTAGCTGCCATTGAGTTGGTTCCAGCTCCTGGTGGCCCCGTGTATAACAGAGCAAAATGTTACCTCTTTCTGTACCTTTCTCATGATCCTTGATTTATTTGAGTCTCTTGTCGTAGCCACTGTGTCCATCCATCCCTCACTTTTGCTGGTTCTCCATTTTACAAAACATGACGTCCTTCTTCAGTGATCTCCCCCTTCAGATGACACTTCTAAAGTAAGTGACTTAAGTCTCAGACAATCTTCTGTGCTCCATAGGTCTTTCACTGGATGATTTCTGGAAGTAGATTGCCAGTATTTTCTTCCTAGTCTGCCTTAGTCTGGAAGCTTGGCTGAAACTCGTTTACCATGGGTGACCCTGCTGGCATTAGAAATGTCAGTGGCATGGCTTAAGGCATCATACCAATAGGCAAGTGCACAGTATGACAAACTGACAGACAAGAGGTGGGGGACTATTTTAGGGCTCTCTTTTTCAGTGGTTCCAAAACTTTGGTATGTATTGGGTACCCTGTTTGTCTATATGGTCAGCATCTCAGAAAGCCTGAATCTTAGATTCAGGAATGTGTATCGCTATCAAGCTCTCCAGCCGATTCTGTTGCATTAATCCAGTGGTTCTCAGCTTTGGCTGCCTGTGGGACTCACCTGAGGAGCTTTTGTCATCTGGGAAGCTCAGGACATACTGTCTAGACCAAAGGAGTCAACATCTCTCGAGGCGGGACTCAGGCATCCTTTTTTTTTTTTTTTTTAATATCAAGATAACTCCAATGCACCACACAAATGATAATTTGAGCCTGTCTTTAAGTTTCTGCCCCAGCGTTTCCCCGTTTCCGTTACCGTGACTTTATGGTGTACTTTACCAGCTGAGAGGGCAATGTTCTTGTCCCTTTTTTTCTTTGCTTGTTCTGTTATTATTGTATGTTTGGTTAATTTTATAATTACCATTGTAGTTTCTGATGTTTGTTCTTGCAAATAATGCTTACAATTATCTTATCAGTTCCCCCCTCCCAAAAAAAAACTGTATTGGGATTACATTGAATATCTGTATTAAATTTTAGCCTTCTTAAACTCCCTAATCTCCAGCTGCATTATCTGTTAATTGGCGATGCAATTACTTACCAGTACCCTGGATCCAACCCCATAGCCCCTGGGCCACCATGAGCCACCATGAGTTTTTGTAAAATACTTTATGCAAATATGCTTTACCCCTTGGATTTCTTTGGAAGCTTCCAAGTCCTCAATCCAGGGTCAGCCAAACAAAAATGTCTACCTCAGTGATGAAGGGAACATTGCTTCCAGGACAAATTTCTCTTCTATCAAATGAGTGAACTTAGGGTATCCTGAGTGAACACAGGGTCATGGTATCAGGGTACATGAGGTGGGGGGGGGGGTGTAGAATCTCTCTGCGCAGGTACAGCCCCTACCTGGAAATTCACTGTGGCTCATGGTGTATTAACTGAGAACCTGAAGCTCCCAAGACATATCTCCCTGAGACTTGGAACTGGCTTCTCACATGGATGGCCTGATATTAGCTTCCTTGAGTCTTGACCACTGACTACAAAGCGCAAACCACATTTCAGACTTCGGGGGCCCCTGAAGGTGCTTTTTGTTTTATGGCATAGTAGTTAAGAGGTAGGCTGCTAATCAACATTTGGCAGTTTGAATCCACCAGCTGGTCCTTGGAAATCCTATGGGGCAGTTCTACTCTGTCCTACAGGGTTGCTATGAGTCAGAATCAACTCGATGGCAAAAGGTTCAGTTTTGGGGGGGTTCGAAGGTGCTTCGTATTTTGTTTTTTTCTACTTGGTAAGTTTATTTCTCACAGGAGCATGCGTTCGCAATTCTGAAGCTATTTCACATGTCGTTATTTGTTTTCTAGGAAGGCTGTAAGAAAGAACCACAAACTTCGTGACTTGAAACAACAGAAATTCATTCTCTCATGGCTCTGGATGGCAGAAATCTGAAATCAAGGCATTGGCAGGGCCAAGATCTCTCTGAAGGCTCTAGGGAAAATCTCTCTATGTTTTTTCTGTCTTTTGGTGGCTCCAGGCATTCCTTGACTTGTAGCTGCAAAACTCCATCCTCTGTTCTGTCTTCACATGGCCTTTGCTTCTTCTCTCTATGTGTCTCTCCAATGAATAGTCTGATAGGGCGAGGTCTGGGAGGGTCCCCAATGCAGAGCTTCCATGTCCCAAAAAGGGACATACTACCCTCCCATATGTACTGACATCTGACACAAACCAGGAAGCTCATCACTGAAGGTTTATAATCAAAGAAGGAGTAAGATCTGGGCTGGGCTGAAGGAAGATGGCTGTGGAGGCTGGGAAGAAGCTGGACCAGGCCATAGGTGGGGAGGAGAGGGAAATGGTGTGACGGCTATGGAGGAACAGGGGCTCTGATCCAGGTAAGACACTGTGAGGTTGGGACGAGTTGGCCACAGCAGTGTGGAGACAGGAGTTGAAAGCTGTAAGTGACCTGGTCCTGCCTGTGTTCCATGACAGCCTTCCCTGAGTCTGCTCCTGACCCAGCAACCCTACTCACCAAGAGCTTGCAGACCTGAGCAGTGTTGGAACAATTAAGACTTGCAGACATGGGTGTGTGTTTGGACTTTGTTTTTTTTTTATTCTGGGACCAAGTATTTCCTCTCGGCCACGCTGGATGTCCACTGCTTTGCCTCCCGTGCAGGCTTCCTCTTTGACCTCAGGGGTCTAGGGATTCGGAAGCCTCCTCATTTCTTGGACTATAGGAGCTTGCAAATGTCCGTATCTGTGTGTCAGTCTCTATGCATGAGTTCCAGGGTCACATTATCAGACACTCTCAAGGGCCAAGCAGATGAGCTCTGACAGATACCTTCTCTAAAAAGCACCACCACTGCCCCCTGTAGCCATGCAGGAATGTGAGGCCACTGGGTGAGATTGTCATCTTCATAAAACAGAGCAACCACAAAGCCTCCAAGCCTAGGTGTTAGGTGAAATCTCCTGGTATTTACATTTTGACTCATGGTTTTGTTTTGTTTTATAAAACACACACACATACACACACAAATTTCACGGTAGGATGCAGCTGTTGAACACATGGTTTGCAACCTCTGCTCCGGAGGGAGCCCTTGAGGACTTTACATCTCTCTCCCTTCCAGGACCTGACACGATGCCTGTCCCAGAGCAGATTCTAGAAGGTAAGGGTGCTGAAAGGCAGAGTCTGGGTACTGGCCTTTCCCCAGTGTGCTGGAAGAGCTGCTGTCTAATTTCTTCAAGTGGTAGGGAAGCAGGGAGGATGTTGATACCAGTCTTGAAATGTTTCCTTATTAGCATACCCTCCACCTCCTGACTAAGCCTCATTGCTCCTTGGGGTACCACAATGGTCCCTCTTAGGTTACTGTCCGTCCATATGCTCCCTACACTTCATCAGTCCACAAAAGAGCAACCCTTACCTTCTCTAAATAACTGGGTAGGAACTTTTGCCTCTGTCATCTTTCTAGGGACAGCTGTCTCCAAGAAGAAAGGTGCAAAGATTCATCCATTTGGTAGAAAGGCAAGCTTTAGCCATCCATGGGCTACTCTCTCAGGTAAAACTAATAGGTTAAAGGCACTTCTGCCCTCCACTGAGGTAAGCCAGGCCCTGGTCCTGCACTGTTGCCTGGGAAAAGGTCTACTCTACAGACCCAACTCCCACCCCCACCCCACCCACCCTGTGTGGTCCCCAGGGCTGAGAATGGGGGCAGGAGTTATGTTAGGAAGCCCTTTGTAGCCATGCATCCAAGCCATGCTCCTCAATACAGATAAATGTTTACTGTCCTAATGACCTGCCCAGACATCTTTTAATGTGCCTGAGCACCCCTACCCAGTGCAGAGCATGAGCGGCTAATGTCTCACAGATGCACACTTCTCTGGGGAATTGCTCTCAGAAGCTATCTTGCCCAGAGATACCTGTGAAGTTATGCACCCCTTTCTCAGGCAGTGGCCCACAGCCAGTGACTAACTGATGTGAAGGTATAAAAGCTTGCCCCACCTTGCCTTAGGCAGGACATCCCTGGGGAACATGCACCCTCCACAGTTTCCCTGTGCTCAAGCTGAAGCCAGGCTTCCACTAAAATCAGGTCTTTACCTGGCTTCTTGCCCTGCCCTAATCTGCATCCCTCACTCCCTTACTTGTTTCTCCTGAGAGCACACCCTCAATAAGTCATTAGCACAGAATCCTTGTCTCAGGCTCTGCATCTGGGAAACTTGACCTAGTGCCATTAGAGGAACTTCAGTTTCCACCCCTCTCTGACTCCTGTGTCTGCTTCCTGGTTCAGAACCTGAACTCTAATCCTCATGAAATATGACTATACATATTTCCCAGTCAGCCTTTGACTGATTACCAGTGATGTCCCCTGCAAGTGGCTGAGTCCTTTCTCCTGGCTGAACTTGGGGCCCCTTGTGTGAGCAGATCCTGTGAGTAGACAAGACTGAAGACCGAAAACTCAAGCAGGTATGGAAGCAGCAATGCAGCCCTGTTCAAGTAGCTGATCCTTACAGCTCCCATTCTCCTGACTTTGAGGAAATAGCTTTAGGGCAAAGCTCAGAGAATACCACCTGGCACGGTAGAGAGAAAATATCTAGAGCTTGTTATATAGGAGTTGGCACAAACTGTACATCTCTCCAGACTCGGAAGGTTTTAGGGAATTCCTAGATGAGAGAGGATTGCAAAAGTTATGTCCCCAGACGAACCACCAAGTTTTTCCCCAAGAGGTCCCTCCAGGTCTCCAACAAAGCCTGACCACTCAGATGCAGCAGCTGAAGGCAGCAGCATTTCTGACCTCACTGAGTGGTCCGATGAGAGGAATGATGTTTGTCCAACCTATGTCTTTAGCTGACTTTAAGAACAATAAGTGAGTCTTCTCCTGCATCACCATCCAGCCTTCCTTGTGAAATCATTTCCCCACAGGCTTCAAGGTGCTGGCAAAGACAATTTTACTCCCCACAGTTACCTTAACAATTCTATTTTATTTTGTGGTGAGTTGTTAAAGTCCCAGGCTGTGAACAACACAAAACACTCGACCAACCCCGATGAGGAAAATGTCAAAACAAGAGGAAATGCCCACATACACATGCATCATTTTAGAAAAGGATATCTTTGTCTTTTGAGAACAGGTAGGTCACCTTGACAAAGGATATTCCTGGATCTCTCCAGGAGAATGAGCTCCTTTTTTATGGGCATATTTCTTTGGCTATTTGATTTGCATATTTGAAAACAACTGAAAAAGCAATTAATTCAAATCTAAATAACTACCATACTTAGAATTATGTTTATGGTCTTCCAGCAGATAAATTTATGGGGATGTCTGGGGATCTGGCCTCTGGCACAGAATAGGCATCAATCTCTCCTGGAGACTGATTGTTGGTTTATTTCTAAAACTTGTGTGGAATGAGGACGCAATTCAAGAGTGTTTAAGATGTAATGATAATCACACTTTAACACATTTAAATCGTGATATTGCAGGAGGCAGCAACCTTGGCTTTTCCTACAGTTCTAAGCAGGGCTGTTCCCAGAGGATGATCCTCCTTCAGAGAAAATAAGACACTGAGTTGGTTACAATCCCAAGGATTTCTGTACTGGAAGCCTTTTTTTTTCTCTCCTGTAATACAATTTACACAGAAGGGGCTGGCTGCCAATGTGATAATTGAGAAATACCTGGTGAAAATGTCTCTCTATTAATTGACAATGGCTTTCTCCTCCCCAATCCTCCTCCTTCAGAAAGAAAAAAAAAAAGACAGAGAAAGAGGGAAAAAAATGAGCAACCAAAAGAGCTTGGGATAAGACATAAAGGAAATAAGACAGGAGTTTGATGGTTGAACACAGCCATGTTAGAGAGTGGGAATGATTCTGATGCCAGGCCCATCAGAATGACTCTTCTTGGGAAAAAGAAAAGGCAAAGGAGTCCCAGATTCACCATTATTTTATCAATTTTCTGAACTTGTGATCATCTCCTTTGGTGATCTTGAGGGTTCAGAAAAACTGTAGTCCCTCCTGGAAGAGGAGATGGATGGACTTCTCCAGTCCCTGCTCCCACTGCAATCACCCATCTACAAGTCAGCAGGAGTTGGTTGCATCCTAACATCTGCCGGACCTTTTGTTTTCACAACAGCTTCTAGGAAAGCAAGTTCATCCAGACAATTTCCTCAGTGGCCATCTAGGTACATTACATCCAGTATAGATTGAGAAAGGGGACAGGGCTGAAAACAAAATCTCTGTTTCTGTTGTTGCTATAAAAGACATGCCTCTACAATCAGCATGGAGTCATTCCTGGGAAAGATTAACATCATTCCTCAAAAGGAAGTACTTAGAGTATCAAGTTGGTACTCAACAAATACTTAGAAAATGACAGAGATGAATGGTAAATAACTGATCCTCTCCTTCAAAATTGTTTATTTCCTTATATAAGCCTAATTCCAATCCTAGGGCTGAGTTTAGTAAACTATGTTGCTATTGTTAGCTACCCTCTGGTTGGCCCCTAACTCATGGTGACTCCATGAACAATGGATTGGATCATTTTGACCATTTCATTGGATAATTTTTGGAAGTAGATCTCCAGGCCCATAGCCTGTGCCCATTCATTCCTCTTACTCAACTGAAGCAACTACTTGCCTTTTTATTTTTTATTTTGTCAGATACACTGAATATAATTAAAATTCATCAATTTCAAGTGTAGAGCTTGACAAATTTTGACATATGCATCTGGTTGTGTAACTATCACTACAATTAAAATGTAGAATGTTTCCATCATGCTAAAAAGTTCCCTCAGGCTCCTTTATAGTAAATTCTCTTCTTCCACCATGGTCAGTGGAAACCACTCATCTGCTTTGATTAGTTAATTTTTTAAATTTTGTATAAAAGGAATTATACAATATATATATATAGCCTTGTACATCTAACATTTCATTTAGCACAATGCTTTTGAGATTCCTTTATATTACTTAGTAATTAGTTCTTTTTCATATCTGAGTAATATTCCCTTTATAGATATACTCCAATTTCTTCATCCATTCACCAGTAGATAGACATTTGGGTTGTTTTCAGTTTGAAATTATTATGAATAAAGTTGTATGAACATGTATGAGAAAGTCTTTGTGTGGACATATATTTTCATTTTTCTTGGGCAAATACCCAGAAAAATTTCTCAGTTATATAGTAATTGTGTGTTTAGCTTATAAGAAATTGCCAAACACTTTTTCAAAGGGGTTGAATAATTTTGTTGTAAACAGCAATGTATGAGAGTTCCAGTAATTCCACATCTCGGATAACACTTAATATTTCTAGGCTTTTTTAATTTTAGCCATTCTAGTGGGCATACGGTGGTATCTCACTGTGGTTTTAAATTGTATTTCCCTAATGACTAATGGACCCCTGGTGGTATAGTGGTTAGATTTCAGCTGCTAACCAAAAAAGATAGGAAGTTCAAATCCACCAGCTGCTCCTTGGAAACTCTATGGGGCAATTCTACTCTGTCCTATGGGGTCATTATGAGTCAGGATCAACTTGATGGCAGTGAGTTTATTTGTTTGTTTTTGGCATGACTAATGAGGTCGGGTATATTTGTATGTGCTTATTTTCTATTTGTATATTTTCTTTGGTAAGTAGGCTTGAAGCCCTTCCTATGACTGACCCTGGGAAAGAATAACAGTGACACTCACCCGTTACCTGTATCTGTTGTCATGGAGTTGATTTTGACTCATAGCCACCCTATAGAACAGAATAGACATGCCATCCTTTTGGTTGGTGGATTTGAACTGCTATCCTTTTGATTAGCAGCCGATCTCTTAATTACTGTGCCACCAGGGCCCCACCCATTACCTAGTAAGCTCTAAAAACAGGCAGCAACAACCGACTACTGGAGAAGAGGAAAAGGCATGGAGAGAGATCCCCTCTGTGGTGCAGGTGAGCAGGGATAGCTGATAATCTGTGGAGCAGTAATTCTGAAAAATACCTTCTGACTCCCCAGCTGCCACCCAATCACAAGATAATCGCAGCCCACTACTATAAGAGGTTGATGGCTGTGATGCACCGAAGGTAACCATGGCAACAAAACCTAGACTCAGTTTAACTCTTGTCTAAACGAACTCAAGAGACCACATTAACAGCCAAATAAAAGGAATGCCAATTTCTAGGAATAAATTTTATTTATCTCAGTATTTACTGCTCTACACATAATGACAACATGCACTCAAAATTACAAGACACACAATAAAGCAATAAAATCCACCCATCAAATGAAAAAACAACCTAAAAAAAAGAAAAATGCACCTCATGGTCAGACCCAGGTGTTGAAACTTGAAAAAATACCTTTAAAATAATTTTGATTAATATGTCAAATGATCCTGAAAAGATAAACAGCATGCATGATCAGATGGGGAAACACAGCAAAGAGGGAAACTATAAGAAAAAGTCAAATAGATATGTTATAAACTTAAAAAGAAAGATATCATAGATGAAGAATTCCATCCATGAGTTCATAAGATGACCAATACGGTTCATTAAAGAATCAAAGAACTTGATATAGTCCAACAGAACTATCCAAATTGAAAAGCACAAAGAAAAGAACGAAGCATCCAAGAGCTGAGGGACAATATCAAACTGTCAAACACATATGTAAATAGAATTCCAGAAGAAAGAGAGAGAATGCAGCAGAAAAAGTATTTATTGAGATAATGGCCAAGGTTTTTCAAAAATACTGAACAATAGCAAATGAAAGATTTAAGAAACTCAGAGAAGACAAATCAGGATAGGTGCCAATAAACAAGAACAAAAAAAAAGCTCTCCTACATATACGTCATTGTGAAACTGCAGAAAACCAATGAAAAACAGAAAATCATGAAGGCAGACAGAGAAAAGGGGCTCATTTTACAGAGAAACAAAGAGAAGAAATCTATGATAGCAGCATTCTTGTTATTAACTATGGAAGCCAAAAGACAATGAAATGGCATCTTCTCTGAAAAAGAAAAATACTATTAACCTACAATTCTACATCAGCTAAAATACCTTTCAAAAAAATGAGGTGAAATGAAGAGTTTTCAGGCCAAAAAAAAAAAAAAAAACTTAAAGAATTCACTGTTGGCCAGTTGGAGCTACAACAAATACTGAAGTTTTTCTGGCAAAAAAAATATAATGCCAGACAGAAACTTGAATCTATACACACAAAAAAAATGATAAAAATGTATTTATAAATGATGTTTTTTCTTATTTTTAATCACTCTAAAATATAATTGAATGTCTAAAGCAAAAATAGTAACAATGTGGTATGGGCTATATATAAAAAGAAAAATGTCTGCAGCAATAATAAATATTAAAGGAAGGGAGAGAGGAACTGTAAGGATATTATTGTAAGAGTCTTACACTACATATGAAACAGTATAAAATTGTTTGAAAGTTACATTTTAAAGATGTATATTGAAACCCTAAGGCAATCACTAAAAACTTTTTAAAAATGCATAACCAGGAAGTCAATAGTTAAGACAAAAGGAATCATAAAAATACTTAATCCAAAAGAAGGCATAATGAGAAAAAAAGAAAAACGTAACAGCTGGAGAAAGGGAACACACCTAACAAAATGATACTTTTAAATCCAATAATATCCATAATTGCATTAAATATATTGTTGTTGTTAGGTGTCGTAGAGATGGTTCCAACTCATAGAAACCCTACGTACCAGAGAACGAAACACTGCCTGGTCTTTGACCATGCTCACGATTGTTGTTATGCTTAAGCCTGTTGTTGCAGCCACTATGTCAATCCATCTCATTGAGGCTCTTCTTTTTCGCTGACCCTGTACTCTATCAAGCATGATATCCTTCTCCAGAGACTGATCCCTCTTGATAACATAACCAAAATATGTAAAATGCAGTCTCGCCATCCTTGCTTCTAAGGAGCATTCTGGTTGTACTTCCTCCAAGACAGATTTGTTTGTTCTTCTGGCAGTCCATGGTATATTCAATACTCTTCGCCAACACCACAACTCAAAGGTGTCAATTCTTTGTCTGTCTTCCTTATTCATTGTCCAGCTTTAGCATGCATAAGATTCTACTGAAAATACCATGGCTTGGGTCAGGTGCACCTTAGTCTTCAAGGTGACATCTTTGCTTCTCAGCACTTTAAAGAGATCTTTTGCAGCAGATTAGCCCAATGCAATGAGTCTTTTGATTTCTTGACTATTGCTTCCATGGGTGTTGATTGTGGATCCAAGTAAGATGAAATCTTTGGCAACTTCAATCTTTTCTCCATTTATCATGATTTTGCTTATTGGTCCAGTTGTGAGGATTTTTGTTTTCTTTATGTTGAGGTGTAATCCGTACTGAAGGCTATGCTCTTTGATCTTCATCAATAAGTGCTTCAAGTCCTCTTCACTTTCAGGAAGGAAGGTTATGTCATCTGCGTAATGCAGGTTGTTAATGAGTCTTCCTCCAATCCTGATGCCCTGTTCTTCTTCATACAGTCCAGCCTCTCAGTTTACCTGCTCAGCATACAGATTGAACAGGTATAGTGAAAGAATACAACCCTGACGTACACCTTTCCTGACTTTAAACCATGCAGTATCCCTTGTTCTGTTCGAACAACTGCCTCTTGATCTATGTGCGAGTTCCTCATGAGCACAATTGTTCTGGAATTCCCATTCTTTGCAATGTTATCCATAATTTGTTATGACCCACACAGTCAAATGCCTTTGCATAGTCAATAAAACACAGGTAAGCATCTTTCTGGTATTCTCTGCTTTCAGTCAGCATCCATCTGACATCAGCAATGATATCTCTGGATCCATGTCCTCTTCTGAATCCAGCCTGAATCTCTGGCAGTGCCCTGTCGATATACTGCTGCAGCAGCTTTGGAATGATCTTCAGCAAAATTTTATTGTTGGATAATTTCCTCATTTGGTTGGATTGCCTTTCTTGGGAATAGGCATAAATATGGACCTCTTCCAGTCAGTCGGCCAGGTGGCGGTCTTCCATACCTCCTGGTATAGACGAGTGAGCGCTTCTAGCACTGCATCTTTTTGTTGAAACATCTCAACTGATATTCTGTCAACTCCTGGAGCTCGCTTTTCACCAGTGCCTTCAGTGCGTTAAATTAAGTTGCATGAAATATAATTAGTCTAAATACCCCAACTAAAAGGCAGAGGAGATTGCCAGGCTGGATAAGAAGCAAGACGACTGTACGCCATCTACAAGAAAACCACTTTAACCATAAAGACTTTAGAAGAGAAACAGTTGCCATCAAGTTGATTCTGATTCATGACAACTGCATGTGTGTCAGAGTAGACCTGTGCTCCATTAGGCTTTCAGCAGCTGATTTTTTGGAAGTGGATCACCAGGTCTTTCTTTCAACGTGACTCTAGGTGGTCTCAAACCTCCAGCCTTTCAGTTAACAGCTGAATGTATTAGCCATTTATACCACTCAGGGACTCCATATAAAGACATACTTAGGTAAAAATAAAATAATGGAAAATAGATTTGCCATGTCCACATTAATCTTAAGAAAGCAAGAATGGCTATGTTAACATCAGACAAAGTAGGCTTCAAAACAAGTAGCATTATTGGTGATAAAGAAGACACGACAAAATGATAAAGAAGTAAATTTACCAAGAAGACATAAAAATTCTAAATGTGTATGTATGTAGCAGCAGAGCTTCAAAATAGAGAATGGAGAGTTCGAAAACAGGCCCACATCTATATGGCAAATAGATTTTAGACAAAGATGCTGAAGTAATTCAGTGAGGGAGGGATACTTTTTTCAACAAATGGTACAAGAACAGAGGGTACTAGAAAAACTGGATATCCGTATGGAAACAAATAAACCTCAAACCTTTCCTCAAAACATACACTCAAAAATAGATCATAGACATACATGTAAGAGCTAAAAACAAAAACTTCTAAAAGCAATTACAGGAGGAAAACTTGTGACCTTGGATTAGGTAAAGATTTATAAGACAAAACACAAAGATGCATGAGATATAAAAGCAGATAAATTAGATTTAATCAAAATTGAAACATTTTTCTCTTCAAACAACATGGCTATTGTCTGGGGCTGGGTTTTCTAGAGAGCAAACCAGGAGAGATTTATTTCAAGGAAATGGTTTATGCAATTGTGGAGGCTGGCAAGTCCCAAATCTGTGGGTCGGGCATCAGGCTGGAAACTTCTCCCAACTCGCGTAGTTGCAGGGACTGATGAACCCCAGATTGGCAGTTCAGAGGGCGGCCTGTTGGCTCACATACCAAGAACTGGAGGTCAGAGGATGACGAGTCAAATGCAAGATCCAGAGAGAGCGAGCATTGCCAGAACATTCATATATATTGGATACAGGGCACAATCTAAGGAAACTCCCTTTTCAACTGATTGGCTGCACATATCAGATCACAAAACAGAGGATGATTACCATATTTTATGCAAATAATGCTCACCTTCTACTTTTGTTTGCCAACCACGCTCTCCCCTACCCCCGCAAAGTATTTTTGTAAGCACGCTATGCTAATCTTTTTCACACCAACATGTAAAAAACGATTGGCATAACAGCTCTTAGGAAATATGGGGGGAGGCAGACAAATATAGAAAGTGCATATTATTTGTGTAAAAATACGGTACATAATGTCCATTAAACCACTGAGAATCATGACCTAGGCAAGTTGACACATGACATTAACCATCACAACTAGGAATGTGAAAAAGTAAGACACACACAGGGATAAAATATTTACAAAACACATATTTGCA
Source organism: Loxodonta africana (assembly GCF_030014295.1). Taxonomy (NCBI): domain Eukaryota; kingdom Metazoa; phylum Chordata; class Mammalia; order Proboscidea; family Elephantidae; genus Loxodonta; species Loxodonta africana. The sequence goes on from NC_087362.1 coordinate 71,081,385, forward strand.
TCCTGAACATTTAAAGGACTCTTATTATTCACTAATAAGGAAAGCAACAGAATATTTTTTTTAAAAAAAAAGAACAAAAACTTTGAACAGGCACTTTACTAAAGAAGATACCCAAATGACAAGTAAACACATGACAAGATACTAACTTCATTAGTCATTAGGAAATGCAATTTAAAACCACAATGCGGTAATACTACATACCCATTAGAATGGCTAAAATTAAAAGGCCTGCAAATGGCAAGTGTTGACAACTGTAACCATCATACATTGTGAATGCAAAATGGTACATCCACATTGGAAAAAAAATTGCCATTTCTTATAACGTTAAACATGTACTTACCATCTTACCTTACCGTTTCACTTCTGTTTTCACAAGAGAAATAAAAACATTTGTCCACACAAAGCCCTGTATTTGAATGTTTATAGAAGCTTTATACACTTTTTTAAAAAAAATCTTACTTTATTTTATTTTTTTACTTTTTTATTTTTATAGTAGTTCCAGACTGGGGGAAAAAAAAAGTCTTTCAACTGGTGAATGAATGATAAAATCATGTTTTATCCGCATAGTGAAATTCTACTTAGTAATAAAAGAAATTAACTATTTATATGTGCAATGTTATGGATAAATTTCAAAAGTATTTTGCTATATTCACATTCTAGAGAAACAAAACTACAGAAAATTGATCAGTGTTTGTCAAGGGCAGAGTGTGAGGTAGAGATTGACTGAAAAAGACATGAAGAAATTTTTGGAAGCTGAAGAAAATGTTCTATATCTTGACAGTGTAGTGGTTACACAAAGGTGCCATGGTGGCAATAGTTAAGCACTTGGCTGCTAACCAGATGGTCCCCAGTTCAAACCCACCAGTGGATCCAAGGGAGAAAAGACCTAGAAATCTTCTCCTATAAAGATTACAGCCTAGGAAACCCTTCCGGGCAGTTCTAATCTCTCTTACACATCTCTGAGTCAGAATGGACAACAATGACAGTGGTTACACAACAGTGTACATGGTGTTTTACAGTGCCCCTTAGACCTAAAAATGATGATTTTTATTGAATTGAGTTATACCTCAATAAAAAGCAATAAAAAATGTATTTCTAAATAAAAAATACCAATTTCAATAGGAATCTAAATAATAATATGACTGCTATGATAAATATTTTTGAATGTGATAAAAAACAGTCATACCACACAAGACGTTAATTCAGATATCCAGTTCCTCAAATATGGCTTAAAATATGGTAGGTATTAAATAGACACTTATTGAAAGGACAAATAATTGAACCACCATTATTCAAAAAGAGAAACTAACAATGTAAAAACAAAGGGATCAGTGTCACCAAAATCGTAGACATCCATGAGACATTCATATTGCTAGTGGATGGTGACAGAGGTTACTCCAAGTAAGTCACCTCAGGCATTTGTGGAACAACCACAGGTCCCAGGACCTCTTGTTGTCGTCGTTATCGTCACATCAAGAATCAGCTTTTGGATTCCTTGAGGCCTACTTTTTATGTTGCTCTTCTACTTCATTACTTTCTCATTTTTATTGCCTTTTTTACTTTCTTTGAGTGTATTTTTCTTTTTTATGCCTAGCTTGTTTTAGTTTCAAATTTTTGTTTTGTTTTGTTTTCTAATATACATACATATATGTATAACTTTTTTTTTTTTTCCCCTGAGTAATACTTCAGTCATATCCCACCAGTTGGGAAGTGTAGAGTTTTTATTGTTGTTCATTTATAACTTATTCATAATTGGAGATTTTGTTTTCTTTAAATCAAGACTTGCTTAAATATTTTTTTCAAAGTAGATTATTGCTTCCTCCCACCCCCTACCCCAGATACTTGCCTCCCTGGTTATTAATTTCTTACTCAGTTTCATTATGGCCAGAGAAGAATGGGCTCAATTATTTCTTCTTGTTTTGTGATTTATTTTAATTTTTGCTTTATATGGTATTCGGTTTTATAAATGTTCCATGGGTGTTAAAAAGTTTGGGGATAAGAGAAAAGCTTGTTATTTGTGTTGCACAAACTCTTCATATCCTCACATGTTTTCTGTTGACTTGATCTGTCTTTTCTCAGAATTGTGTTAAACTCCACCTCTGTAGCTGTGAATCTGGCAATTTCTCTATTTGTTCACATATCAACATTGCTTCATCTTTTGAAAAAATATTTATAACCACTTATCTTGATGTGCTTTTTTTGTTTGTTTTGCAGGTATCTATCTTCAGTACTTTTTCCACCCCTTTAACTTTAGCTGTTCTGTGTCATTTTGTTAGGTGTGTCTCTGTGAAGAGCTCCATGATGGGTTTTGTTTGACATGTTGGATTTACTAAATCTGACAACCCTGTCTTCTGATAAGGCATGTCAGTTCAGATTCTTCAAGGAGGAAATGACAAGAAGGAATTAACCCAATTAGGTGTGCACAATATTACAATGTTTTTTGGGGGAGTGATGGTGAAGAATAAGGGGCCAAAGCAGGAGAAGGCAGGGAGTGCCTTTAAACAGTGAAGCAGGCCTGACCCCTGTAGAAACAGCAAAGGATGGAAAATTGGTGAGGAAGAGCCTCACATGGCAGCGAAGGTCCAAGAAAGTTCCAGCCTGGTAGATGCGAAGTCCTGGAGCCAAAAACGTCTGGTAGAAGAGCCTTATGCCCTGCAAAAATTAGACCTCACGGTCCCCCTGAGAGCCTCCTGGTGCAAGAGTGGCCTCCGAGCAAATGGGGTGGTGGATCCTGAGGGGCAGCAGAAGATGTGAGAGATGTGTTTTCATGGCCAGCATGTAGGGTCATTCATAGTGATTGTTATTATTCAAATACTTAGATTAACTCCTGTCACCTCACCTGATTTTATATTTCCCATTTACTATGCCTTTGTGTTTGTATTTATTTATTGTATTTTGTTAAGTTTCCTCTGCTCAATTTCATCACAGAAATAATTTACAAGTTAGATATCTTATTTATATTATTCATTTATCCATATATTTTTAATGAAAAAAATGGTCAAGATAATGCATGCGCAAGGTTGAATAATCATTTGGTTCAGAAGACCTTACCCTTATAAGCAAAATCTCTGAAACCCACAATCCCAGCCCCAGGCTAATTTGCCAGAAGTGATATCTTTTGTCTGTTTCTCTCTTTTAAATCTTATTTCTATCTTCATACCTTTAAATCATTTTTGATTTATTGGATGTAGACATTAAAAAAATATATATATATATATTTTTTAGACGTTATCTAGGATCTTTAGGTGGTGCAAATGGTTAAGGGCTCGACTACTAGCCCAAAGATTGACAGTTTGAATCCACACAAGAGGTACCTCAGGAGGCAGGCCTGAAAATCTGCTTCCAAAAAGTCACAGCCTTGAAATCCCTATGGAGTAGTTCTACTCTGTGCACGTGGGGTCACCACATGTCGGAATCAACTAGACAGCAACTAACAGCAACAATAGACATTATCTACTAACTTTTTGCTACATTTGAATGAAGGTTTGTTCAACTACATTATAGCCAGTGTTTCTATACCCTTCTCCCCAACAAACTTACATCACTCATCAATATATCTATAATTCATCTTTGAATTTGTAGCAAACAGATATAATGCTTACTGTGTGCCAGACACTATTTTACGTTCTTTGTACATATTAACTCACTTAGGGTAGGTAATATCAAACCAGTTGCCCATCGAATTGACTCTGACTCATGGTGGCCCCGTGCATCAGAGTAGAAGTATGCGCAATAGCTTGTTTCAGTGGCTGATTTTGTGGCAGCGGATTGCTAGGCCTTTCTCTAACACTAGTAATACATGAGAACTCTAGTTGCTTCTGGGGCTGATTAACCAGCAAACATGGTACACATTTGTTTACAGTAAACAAGGTATGCATGGGAAACCCATGTGGATTTGTGTACCTTGCTTATTGGGTAGTCTGTCCCTGATTGCTCCTCATCTTCACCAGAACGTGCCATGGTTAATTTTTTTTTTTTTTTTGGACATTCTAATAGATGTATGGAAACTCTGGTGGCATAGTGGTTAAGTGCTACGGCTGCTAACCAAGGGGTCAGCGGTTCATATCTGCCAGGCGCTCCTTGGAAACTCTATGGGGCAGTTCTACTCCGTCCTCTAGGGTCGCTATGAGTCGGAATCGACTCGAAGGCACTGTTTTGTTTTTTTTTTTAAATAGATGTATAGTACTATTATTGTGATTTTAATTCACATTTTGCTCATGGCTGACGATGTCGAACATTTTTTGTGTGTTTATGTGTCGTCTATATAGCCTTACCGGTGAAGTGCCTATTCAAGACTTTTGCTCATGTTTTAAATTAGATTATTTTCTTATTGTTATGTTTTGAGAGCTCTTTATGAATTCTGAATACGAGTCATTTCATTTATTGAATATGTTATTTTCAAATATTTTGTAGCTTGTATTTTCACTCTTCTAACATTTTCTCAGGGTAAAAGTTTTAATTTTGATGAAGTTCAAATGATTAAATTTTTTATGGATTATGTTTACGATGTCTAAAGACCCTTTGCCTAACCCAAGGTCATTAATATTTTCTCCTATGTTATCTGCACAATTTTAAGATAAACGGAATTAGATGATAGCGTCTTCATTGTGCCCTCCCAGGTGAATGATTTCTAGGTTCAATTTTTTTTTTTTCCTTACAGAATCTGTAGACATTGTTCCATTGAATACTTACCTTCAGTGTTTCTAATGAAGCATTATTGGGAATGTGACTCTGCAGACGTAGTGCACCAAGCTCCCTTACCTTTACTCCACTTCCTAATCCAAGCTACTGGACTCTCTTCAATCACAGGGCTGCTGAGACCTACAGGAGTCAGCTTGGCAGTATCTTTCAAGTCTGATGGACCTGGCAGGGACCATAGGTGCTGGATAAGTGACTGAAGAGCAGTGTTGGAGCTCAGGAGGACAGGAGAGTGGTGTGACCTGGAAAGAGCTTGATATATGGATATTCTTGAAACACAAAGTGTAAGCTGAGTGGGTGGCCTGATACTTCTCTGCTCCTGAGGCTGGGAGAGAGTAGGGGCATCAAAGAGTAAGAGATCTTTTCAGGTGCCTTGTTATCGTTAGCTGATTTTCAACTCACAGCAGTCCCATGTGACACAGCAGAACTGCCCCATATTATTTTCTTGGCTGTAATCTCTATGGAAGCAGGTCAACTAGTCTTTCTCCCACAAAGCCACTGGGTTTGAACTGCCAACCTTTCAGTTAGCAGCCAAGCACTTAATTGTTGCACCATAGGGCTCCTTCCAGGTGGTTTAGAGGTAAATAACAATTGCCAATTCCAGGATCTCAAGGCCAGGGACCACCATGTACTTTTCCATCAACACAATTCTTGCAGTTTAGAAGACTACAACAGCCTCAACTAAGTTAGCTGTATAAAACAATAATGTCCCATTTAAGACAGCCAGAAACGTTAGCCAAAAGGATCAGATAGAACAACTAGTATGCAAACTCAGTAAAGGAGGCTGTTGGAGGAGGCTGATGAATATCTGGATTAAAAAAATTAAGTATGAGATTTAAGGAAATTAATTTTCAGTATAAAATAATTTGGTGACTTAAAATATGATTTTTAAGCTAATAAAATTAGTAAATAAATTAGAGGAGAGAATTAGCACTATTAAAATTTAATTAGTGCTGCCACAGACTAAGAAAAAAAATATTTAAAAGTTCAGGCAAAATCAGTAAAACAAGATTGTAAACTTGATGGAAAAGATAAGAGGCTTAAGAGTAAATCCAGGAGACCAAACATATGAATGACAGAGAATTGGGGGGAGGGGGGAAAGCAGATACACAACAGGCAATCATTAAACATAAAATAGAAAAAATACATAAATTTTCAAAGCTGTGAAAAGTCTGCATGTTTAAAATGTTTAAAAAATTTGGGCTAAATTTATGAGAAAATGTATAGACACATAAGCATATACCTAGAATATTTGGTAAAAATTCTTGAATTTTACAGAAGAAAAATGTGTTCATGATTCCAAGTAGAAAGCACAAGTTAGTGACATCAGACTTCTCATCTGCAATACTAAAAGCTAGGAGACAGTGGAATTATATCTACATATATGTGTGAGAGAAAATGCCTACAGCCTGAAATTTCTATGTCAAGCAAAAATATTATAAAGGTATGTACAGGAATTTAGAAAGTATATCACTTAAGTGCCCCTTTTGAAAAGAATACTAAAAAAAGACTGTAATGAAAAACCTGGAGGAGGATGAAAGAGAAATGAACAAGTGATTAGCAATGAAGCAGGCTAATATATGAAATGTATCAAACATCTCACACACAGATACACACATACTATATTTATAAAAATTCAAAATAAAAAAACAAGGTAAGAGAATTTTTAATAGTAAACTATTTCAATAAACTCTGCAAGTGAGAATGATAGGTGGAGAAGGGAAGGAAAAGTATATCAAAGATCATATAAGGAGCAAGAAGAAGGCAAGGAAAGAGTGAAAGGAAGTGAAATTCCTCAATGGCTTTTATCTTATTAAGTAATTAGAACATCATGGTGGAAGAAGCAGTGCATCTTTGTGGATAAAGAGTTGCCACTTGGATCCACAATCAACGCTCATGGAAGCAGCAGTCAAGAAATCAAATGACATATTGCATTGAGCAAATCTGCTGCAAAAGACGTCTTTAAAGTATTAAAAAGCAAAGGTGTCACTTTAAGGACTTAGGTGCACCTGACCCAGGCTTTGGTGTTTTCAATCACCTCGTATGCGTGCCAAAGCTAGACAATGAATAAGTAAGCCTGAAGAAGAATTGACACCTTTGAATTATGGTGTTGGTGAAGAATATTGAATATAGCGTGGACTGCCAGAAGAATGAACAAATCTGTCTTGGAAGAAGTACAGCCAGAATGCTCATTAAAAGCAAGGATGGTGCGACTTCTTCTCATATACTTTGAGTATGTTATCAGGAGGAATCAATTCCTGGAGAAGGACGTCATGCTTGGTATAGTAGAGGGTCATTGGAAAAGAGGAAGACCCTCGGTGAGATGGATTGAACCACTAATGGGCTCAAGCCTAATGATTGTGAGGATGGCGCAGGACAGGGTAGTGTTTTGTTCTGTTGTACATGGGGTCACTATGAGCCAGAACAGACTCCATGGCACCTAACAACAACAGCTAACAGTTGCCACTTACTTTCAAATGATGGCCTGAATGAGAGAGCAGGGGAGGGAAATTAGCTATGAATGTAAAGGGAAAGTGCTGTGGATCTGTTTAATAGCAAAAACATAAGCAGAATGAATAGCATCATAATCAAGCAAGAAAAATAAGGAAAAGGAAACAAAGGACACCACAGTGTGCAATGAGCAATGAACATAAAGTTAGATAAACCCAACAAGTTGCTATCGAGTTGACTTCGATTCATGGCGACTCCACGTGTGTCAGAGTAGAACTCTGCTCCACAGGATTTTCAATGGCTGATTTTTTGGAAGTAGAATTCCAGGCCTTTCTTCCAAGCCACCTCTGGGTGGACTCAAACTTCCAGTCTTTCAGTTAGCAGTTGAGTGCCTTAATTATTGCACCACCCAGGGAGAGGATAAAATCAAGTATACCAGTGCCTTTGCTAAAGGTATATGGACTGAATTCCATCAGTTACTGGAGTCACTAGAGTGAAGACCGAAAACCCTCAGGATTAAAAAACAAAATGTAATTCTATGCTGTTTGTTAAATCATACCATACTTAAAACTTGTAAAATAGAGATGATGTTTGCGGTTTTGAAGACTCAGTATTTTTTAAATGTTATTTTCCCTCAGATTGATCCATGAATTCATTGTAATTGATCCATGAATTCATTGTAATTGAAATTAAAATCTCAATATTTTTGTTTGTTTACTTTTGTGGAACTTGACAAGGTGATTTGAAATTTAAATGGAAAAGTAGAGCGCAAAAACTCTTTGAGAGTACTATTGAAGGAGAAGAACATGATTAGAGGACTTGAGACATTTACCTACCCATGACCAATGTCAGACTACCTTTATAGTAAGTCTTTAAGAGTTGGAAGATCCACAAACAGGTGAATGTAGGTATGAGCACTTGATCTATGGCAGAGATGTGACTGCAGGCAGTGGGGAGAGGTAGGTTCTCCAGTCAATGATTCTAGAACAATTGGGCATTCATACTGAAATACACATTGACATTGGGCCCCTAGCTCATACCATCCACAAAATTCAACTCTAGGTGGATTATAGAGCTAAATATGGAAAAGTAAAACTTTAAAGCTTCTAGAAAATAACATAGAAGCATAGGTTCATGACGTTTGGTATAGGAACAGATTTCTTACACAGACACAAAATACACTAACTATAAAGGAAAGAAATTCATAAAGTTGATCACATTAAAAATACCATAAACAAGTTAGAAGACAAGCCACAAAGTGGGAGACCATATTTGTAACACATGCAGCAAACAAATGATTTCTACACACACACGTGCAAAGAGAAATCCAAATGAATAACAAGCATATGAAAAGGTGCCGCTACATTACTAATCTTGAAAATACTTTATATCCTACCAGAAAAAAATAACCAAAACAAAACAGTTATCGTCAAGTCGATCTAATTCATGGCGACCACATGCTTGTAAGAGTAGGTCTGTGCTTCGTATGGCTTTTAATGGTTTATTTTTCCCAAGTAGATCATCAGGCCTTTCTTCTGAGGCCCCTGAGTGGACTCCAACCTCCAGCCTTTTAGTCAGCAGCCAAGTGCATTAACCGTACCACCCAGGGACTTCCTTTATATCCTGGGGCTACTTCCATAAGCCCCTGTAGTAACCCCGGACACAAGGTTTGTATTTCTTAGAGGGCATATTTTGGATTCAGTTGATGGGTGCTGTGTTTAGGGATGTGTAGAAGGTGGGGTGGGGGATGGAGAGGGAACACCCTGGCGGCTGTTCTGAATGCATTCTCCTGATTAAGTTTCCTGTTGATTGCCCCAGGCCCCTCTCCTGGGCTTTGGGATTTCTCTGGATTTGTTTTTACCCTCAGTATTTGTGGGCTGCTTGTGATTTTTGGCTATAGATTCATCTATTCTTGTCACTCCAGTCCCATCTGCTTTCTGTCTTCTAGGAATGCCTCACGCGTTCTGGTCTGATGATGGCATGTTTTCTTGATTTGCAGTACTGATATGTATTTCTTCTCTATTAATTTTCTTTAAGGTTATTTTTCTATTACTTTAAGGGAATTAGGGCGGAGTGGTTTGTTCCTATTCTGTTTTCATAATTCATCTTTAGCACAAAATCTCAGTTATTGAATGGTGTTGGTAGTACACACAGGCCTTTGTCATACCCTGATTGTTCAATTGTTTGTTTTTTCTCTGCTTGAACCATTTTTGTAATTTTGTTCATATTTTATGCATTTTTTTAAGGTGTCTCCATATACCAGAATAAGGAAACACAATGGACTTTTTGGTTAAAATGCTTTGTCAATTATAATTATTTTAATAGTGGTTTTTTTTTTTTCACATTTTCATAGGTTTATTTATGGAAGAAGATGCCCTGGTGGTACAGTGGTTAAGCACTCAACTCCTAACCAAAAGGTCAATGGTTTGAACCCACTAGCCGTTCCAGGAGAGAAAGATGTGGCAGTCTGCCTCTGTTAAGATTACAGCCTTGGAAACCCCACAGGGCAGTTATACTCTGTCCTGTGGGGTTGCTGTGAGTTGGAACCGACTTGACGACAATAGGTTTGGTAGTTTTTGGTTTTACTTTTGGAAGAATTTCTCTCTTTCATAGGGATTCCTTTAAGGTATAATGATAGCTCAGGATCGGGTTGGAGGTAACTTTCAAAGCAATAGATGATTTGGTTTTCCTGGTGGCCACAGGGAAAAAAGGGGATCTTGTTGACTAGGTCTTGGAGAGGAGATGAAGCAAAAGGGGGAGGCAGCCTAGCAATGAGTTTGGGCCAAAGAAAAGTCTGGACCAACAAGAGATTATTGTAGAGGACCTGTACCCTCCTTCTTGTCACTCAATAAAGGGAAGGGACTCATTTGATAGGGGAGGGGAAGACTCTAACTTCTACTGGTCTGTATTTATCTATTATAACCATACCTGTTGCCCTTGAGTCTATTCCAACTCATAGTGACCCTATAGGACAGAGTAGAAATGTCCTAGGGGGTTTCTAGGAGTGGCTGGTGGATTCGAACTGCCGACTTTTTGGTTAGTAGCCAAGCTCTTAACCACTGTGCCACCAGAGCTTACTATTAAAAAAAAAAAAAATTTATTTTTATTAAAATTTAGGCGGGATTAATGTGTTAAGGGAACTTATTGTGTGTGGTCTCTGTATCTAGCCTTTCCTGAAAAATGGACAGTAATTCCCCATGCTTCTGGCTGGGTAAGAGTTCCTAAGGTCTAAACTTGGAGGAAAGTAATAGAATGCTGATTTTGGCTATAGATCCAAGCTATGTTCTCCAGTAATTTGGCTAATATCTTGTTACCTCACTAGAGTTTGCCTTTGATTATCAATTGGCTCAAAACTTGCAGCCAAGATGGGTATGATTAAGTACTCCCTGCAAACCCCAAGTGTGCACTAAAACACATAATGGCCAATGAACTTTAGCAGCTGTAATTTCTGATATGCACTTTGAGGTTGTTCCCAGCTTCATGCAGTAGTCATCTTCCATTATCACCAAACTTGTAGTAAAATTCTATTACCAGAAGTGCCTTGAGCAAGAAATTCCTTGGGAAATAAATGAGGAGAGGAGAAATGCCCATGAAAAGTGATGGCGAAAGAAGGTAGCAGGTATAGGGAAGACATAAGCACAGGTGCTAGGATGATGGTGGGAGAGCCAACTGAAGGGCTAACCTCAGCCATGAAGAAAATGTAGATACCGCTCCCTCATCCCCTAGAAACCCATAAAAAGTATTTGGGAAAGCAATGAACTTCCTGCAACCAACTGAGTACCATTCTTGTTCTTTAATTGTCTCATTAAAGGAAAGATGACTTTAGAAGGCCAAAGGACTTGGAGCCTTTAGGATACATGTAGGAACATATGTACACCATTAAGTTAAATGAAAAAAAAAAGTGCATTGAAAACTATCCACGTAGAGGATAATATATCCATATCAATAAATGAATAAGTCAATAAACAAGTACATGTTGTGCACAGAAAAGCCAAGGAGAACCATAAAATGTTTGAAAAGTCTTCAGTGTTTCACAAGGTGGGAGAACTTCAGAGTTAATTTGGAAATGTAGGTGGTAGGTGAGGGGTTGCCAGAATGATTGCAAGCCACTATTGGCATTGAATATGTAGGAGACAAAGAGTTACACATACCTGCAATCCATGTGACGCAGGAAGAAGCGTCTCACTTACAATGCTAGTAACCTTCCTGTTGAAAAATGGTTTGGGTGATATTTTTTTCTTTCTACTTTTTTTTTTGTATTTTCCAAATAATTTTCATGATTGTATTCCCCTTATTAGGGAGCTGTCTCAGTTATCCAGTGCTGCTGTAACAGAAATACCACAGGTGGATGGCTTTAACAAGCAGAAGTTTATTCTCTCACAGTCTAGTAGGCTAGAAGTCCAAATTCAGGGCGCCAGTGCCAGGGGAAGGCCTTCTTTCTCTGTCAGCTCTGGGGGGGAGGTCCTTATCATCAATCTTCCCCTAGCCTAGGAGCTTCTCAGTGCAGGGATCCCAGGTCCAAAGGAAGTGCTCTACTCCTGGCACTACTCTCTTGGTGGTATGAGGTCCCTCTCCTGTCTTCTCGATTCTCTCTTTTATATCTCAAAAGAGATTGACTCAACATCCAACCTAATTCAGTAGATTGATTCCTGCCTCATTAACATAATTTCCTCTAATCTTGCTTCATTAACATCATAGAGGTAGGAATTACAACACATAGGAAAATCTCGTCAGATCACAAAATGGAGGACAACCATACAACACTGGAAACTATAGCCTAGCCAAGTTGATACACATTTTAGGGGGACACTATTCAATCCACAACAGGAGGCCTTGTGGCATAGTGATTAAAGCACTTGACTGCTAACTGAAAGGTCAGAAGTTCAAAACCTCCAGTGGCTCTGTGGGAGAAAGATTTGTACTTCTATAAAGATTTACATACAGCCTTGGAAACCGTATGGGGTCAGTATGAGGCATTTGTGGAACAACCACAGGTCCCAGGACTTCTTGTCATCATTATTGACATATGAAGAATCAAAGGCAGTGGGTTTGTTTTGTTTTGTTTTCTGTTTTTTTGGATTCCCCTTACTAACATTAAAATATGCCTTTTCTGTAATTTGAAAACATAAAAAAAAAAAAAAAAAGACATAGGCAAGGCAAAGAAAAAAAGAATCACTCATGTTTTCACCACTAAAAGGTCATCACTAGTCACATGTTGGGTTATGTCATTTTAGAATTTGTGGTGGATGGGTTGTGTTAATGGCCTAGTTCTTCACTTCTCTCTGCCTCCTGTCTTTGTCCATTCTGCCATGCAACTTTGAAGTTCCTTCCTTAAAGTCAAGGTGAATTTCTCTACCCAGTGGCATGACTTGCTTTGACTAAAACCCAAGGCACAGGTGATGATATGTCAGTGCTGAGGCCTCAAGCTTGGCTTGCACTGTTTTGTCTTGGCCTCCCCCATGAGAGCATGCTGGAGCTAGTCACCCTAATCCCCCAGAAGGAGCCTTCCCGGTTCATCCCATGATCAACTGACCCCAGGCATGTGAGTAAGTCCTGCCAAAACCAGCAAAGCCAACTAGCCACCCCCTAACTGACCCCAGACATGGGAGCAAGAAATGCTTTCTGTGATGGTGGTGATTGTCTGTTAAATATGTATACATTTTTCGCATCATAATAGCTAATGTTTATAGAACACTTACTATATACCAGACAGTTTTCTATGTATTTGACTTGTATTGACTCTTTTAATCTTTACAACAAGCCTACGAAATAGGAGCTATTATTATTATTATTGTTAATCATCTCATGCATGTGAAAGGTGGACAGTGAATAAGGAAGACTGAAGAAGAATTGATGCCTTTGAATTACGGTGTTGGTGAAGAATACTGAATATGCCATGGACTGCCAGAAGAAAGAACAAGTCTGTCTTGGGAGAAATACAACATCAGTGCTCCTTGTAAGCAAGGGTGGCCAGGCTTCCTCCACCTACTTTGGACATGTTAGCAGGAAGGACCAGTCCCTGGAGAAGGGCATCATGCTTGGCAGAGGGTCACCGAAAGAGAGGAGATCTTCAATGAGATGGACTGACACAGTGGCTGTAACAATGGGCTCAAAAATAGCAAAGATAGTCAGGATGGTGCAGGACTGGGCAGTGTTTCATTCTGTTGCACATAGGGTCGCTAGGAGTTGGAGCTCACTTGGCGGCACCTACCACTGTGGCAACATTATTGTTATTTCCGTTTTACAGCACTGTACAGAACAATAAAAGTACTAAAAGTCTGCGTGACCTGCTCAAAGTTACTCAGACCAGGCTTCAAAATCTCTTAATAATTATACTATGGCTGCCCCATGGTATAAAGCTACATAACAGATTAACACTAAATACTTTGATCTGTGATCTACTTCCTCATTATTTTACTTTATAATAATGTTTTCATGCTGATAGAAAGATGAGACCTACATCTTCACTTCTACTGCTACGTACTGCTCTATGGAGAAGATATACCAGACTTTAATCTGTGATCTGCTCCTGTAAAGACCCCCCACCTCCCTGTTGCCATCAAATCAGTTCCAACTCATGACTTTTTAAGATAGAGTAGAACGTCCCCCACAGGGTTTCCAAGGCTATAATCTTTATGGAAGTAGGCTGCCACGTCTTTCTCTTGTGGAGCAGCTGATGGGTTTGAACCCCAGGCCTTTTGGTTAACAGCATAGTTCTTTAACCACTGAGCAACCAGGGCTCCTTCTTGTAAAGATTACTGCCTAGGAGACTCTGTGGGGCCATTCTACCCTGTCATACAGGGTCTCTATGA